>NC_051076.1:53303817-53641317 GCF_004664715.2 Peromyscus leucopus | reverse complement strand
GACCACTATGGGCACTGCATTCATGTGTACATACACATGCACAGATGTATACACATAGTTAAAAATAAATCATTTAGAAAGAAAAACGTTTTAAAAACGTAGTTGGTTAGGGTAGCACTCTTTAATCCCAGCATCTCAGAGGCAGAGAGGCAGGAGGATCTCTGTGAGTTCAAATCCAGATTGGTTTACATAGTTACTAGCAAGTAGAGCTTCATAGTGAGACCCTCTTATAAGAAGAAAAAATAATAAATAATGTGCATCAAATGTGATAGTGCATGACTATAATCCTAGCACTCAGAGAGCAGAGGCAGGTGGATCTCTGATTTTTGAGGCCAGCCTGGTCTACACAGTGAGTTCCAAGCCTGCCAAGGCTACATAGTGAGACCTTGTCTCAAAAACAAACAAGCAAACAAGAAACCCCAAGCACAAAAAAAATTGTTACAAATGAGCTGGGAGTATATCTCAGTGATAGAAAACTTACCTAGTAGATGCAAAGTCCTGGGCCAGGCCAGGTTCTAGTCCCACCAGTACAAAAGAAAGAGTGCAAATTATAGAGCTGGAAAGATGCTTCAGAGGTTCAAAGCACTGGCTGCTCTTTAGAGGACCCTGGGTCAGTTCCTAGCACCCATACAGTGGTACACAACTCTGTAACTCCAGTTCCAGGGCAGCAGGCACAAGTGTGGTGCACATACATAATACAGGCAAAACACTCATACACATAAAATAAAAATAAATCTTTTTAAAAAAGAAGGCAGTGCCGGGTGGCGGTGGCACACGCCTTTAATCCCAGCACTTGGGAGGCAGAGGCAGGCAGATCTTTGTGAGTTTGAGGCCAGCCTGGTCTACAGAGCAAGATCCAGGAAAGGCACAAAGCTACACAGAGAAACCCGTCTTGAAAAGAAAGAAAGAAAGAAAGAAAGAAAGAAAGAAAGAAAGAAAGAAAGAAAGAAAGAAAGAAAGAAAGAAAGAAAAAGAAGGCAAATACAAATAGCCATAATCACTGCTAATGAATATTGTGTTTACCGTGTTTCAGGTTACTGTTTTCTTGTATCTTACAATTTCATGTTCACCTTACTTTGCCTTGTAATAGAATTTTTTAAAACTCCATTAAATGATACACCATCTTAAATTTTCAAAATTGCATTTATTTATTCTGGTGGCGGCACACCCACCCACCACAGAGAGTGAGAGGGGAGGTCAGAGCAGAGCCTGCCACCGCCATGAACTCTACTGTACTTCCCCACCCTGCTGGGTTAAGACCCTCTGAAACTGAGCCAAAACAAACCTCTTCTCCCACAGCTGTTCCTGTCAGGTATTTTTTGTCACCGCGATGGGAGAGTAACTAATACAGGGCGGGTGCTGCAACTGTTGCTCTTATTTTTACAGGTAGAGAAGCTTCTCTCAAGGAGATGGACATTTACTGTCCTGTGGTCGGGAGGTGACATTACAGGACCGAATGCAGGTCTGTCGGCCTAAAGAGCATAGTTCCTGTCTAACTGTGTTGTTCAGGACCTCTTCCCTACTCCTGCCCCACTTTTCAAGGCAGGGTTTCCCTGGCTGTCCTGGAACTCACCGAATAGACCAGGCTGACCTTGAACTCAGAGATCTGCCTGGCTCTGCCTCCTGCATGCTGGGACTAAAGGCGTGTGCCACCACGCCCTGCTTCTACACTTACATTTTGAGGCGTTTTGCAAACTCTTAATTATGTGATGGTTTATTTGACGTCATTTGTTGACTAACAGCCATGTTATTCAGCTTGTACATCGACTGACAAAGCACCGGCATAAAGACTGCAAGGGAGGAGGCATTGATCTTGGCTCACGGTTTCAGTCCACAGTCTTGGCTTCTTGGCTTTGGAGCTTGTGGTGAGGCAGAACATGGTGGCAGTGAGAGCGTGTGGCAGTGAGGGTGTGACAGTGAGTGTGACAGTGAGGGTGTGGTAGGAGGTGTCACTTGATGCTCGCCAGGAAGCAGAGAGAGAGCAAGGAACCTGGAAACGACCGGGCAGAACTTTTAAAAGCTTCACCTTGATGATTCATTTCTTCCAGCTAGGTCTCACTTCCTAAAGTTTCTGGAACATTCCAAATAGAGCTGGGAACCAAGCATGAAATCTGTGTGGCTGTGAGGGAGTTCAGACTCAGACCACGGCAGTCATTGCTATGACTGTGGGCTCCACAGCGGCAGATTCCCACTGGTTGGTACCTTGAGTTACATCACCCGCTCTCTCTCACAGCAGAGCCCGACAAGTCCTAGTAACTGGTGCCCACGTGACTGAAGCACACAGCCAGGGTTCACCCAGCCCCTCTTCCACTCCCTCTGTGGTTCACCTGCCTCACCTCTACCAGCCCCAGCAGCCAGCACCAGCCCCTCTCGCAGCCTGACGCTGACGCTGAATGAGCAGGCATTAAAGGCCAAGTTCTAGATGATTCCTGGACTCAGCAAACGCTGATCAAGTGACTGCCTCTCTCTGGCTCAGGATGGAGAGATGCCAGGAAAGATCGAAGCGTCTCCTCTGATGGGTTACACCAGGGCTGCTCGAAGGGATTCTGTGGCAGGAAGGAGGGGGGCAGGGGATTGAATGTCTCTGCGGCTTGCACAGGGCAGCGTGATGGATGAGCAGTGGAAAGCCTTTCTGTGGAACAAGCCAGACCTGTTGCAATAGTATCTCCCCGTGGCCCAGAATTGCATTTCCCTTAAGACATGCTAACTTATGCTCTGGATTTACATGTGGGTGGTGCCTGCCGGCTCCTCCTCAGTGTGCCCGGAGGTTGCCTACAGATGCCCCTGAAGAAGAGGGCACCGAGGCAGGTTAGAGCCCTCTTCCCAAGAGCCTTGGGGCCTCGAAACGGATAGCCCTCTAAAAGTCCCCTTGTTCCTGCAGATCCCACCTCTTCCTCAAACAGCCTTCACATTTTCAGTTTGGAGCAGGCTTGGTGACGCACGCCTTTAATCCCAGCACTTGGGAGGCAGACGCAGGTGGATCTCTGTGAGTTCGAGGCTAGCCTGGTCAACAGAGGGAGTTCCAGGTCAGCCAGGGCTATACAGAGAAACCCTGTCTCCAAAACCAAAAAAAACCACCACCAGAACATTTTCAGTTTGTATGCACAGTGAGGATATCACCCCACACACACACACACACACTCCCCCATCCTCTACCATGTTCCCATTCTCTTGTTCTCTTGAGAAGTGGGGAAAGGGTGTCAGAGCAACTGATGCTCAGCTTTCAGGTCCTTGGCCAAAAAAAAAAAAAAAAAAAAAAAAAAAAGGTAGAGGTGGGTTGGTTATGAGAACTGCCCCTCATCTTGAATTAGTGTCTTTTCTGGGATCGTAAACGCCCGGGAGTTCCCCCCCAAACATTACCAAATACAGTAGAAAGGTAGCTGTGGCCACCCAGCGATAGAAAAGTAAAAGCGATTCTCGAACGGGGCTTGCTTCAGGCTGGTCAGTTAATGAACCTCGCGGCCCGGTCCCTGCTTTCCTGGCTT
This sequence comes from Peromyscus leucopus, assembly GCF_004664715.2. Lineage (NCBI taxonomy): Eukaryota > Metazoa > Chordata > Mammalia > Rodentia > Cricetidae > Peromyscus > Peromyscus leucopus. The sequence goes on along the minus strand of NC_051076.1, from coordinate 53,637,832 downwards.
CCAGTGGGGCTTGGTGTGCCTCTGCCAGGCTTTGCATTTTTCTATCTTTTTCTCATTGCGTGGCCCCCTTGTCTTTAAAAGGCTAAACTGCTCTGTACTAAATTTGGTCACGCAGCGCTCCAAGATTCCCTGGAATGTCCTCAAGTTTCAAACAGCTCTGACAGTGAGGCAGGCCCGCCCCCTGGCTTGGGGATTGGCTTCTCCTCCCCGGCTGGGCAGCTGTCAGGTCTTATTGGTTGCTGGTTAGACTAAGCAGGGTCCACTAGCCTTGGGCTGCAGGGAGACTGCGTGTCCCCTGAGCACCTGTGGCACAGTGAGGGGGCCCCCACGAGCTGCAATCCTCACCTAGCCGGGCCTTCACACCCAAGCCCACTCAGCTCGACCCAGGCCAGCGCCCCCTCTCCCTTCCCTGTATACCCACCAGCACGCCCACAGACTTGGAAAGAGCCGTTGCCCACTTTGCCAAGATGTCCAAGTCCAAGGTAGCCAAGTATCGGCGGCAGGTGAGTGAAGACCCTGACATCGATAGCCTGCTGTCCACCCTCTCCCCTGAGGAGATGGAAGAGCTGGAGAAGGAGCTGGATGTGGTGGACCCAGATGGGAGCATTCCTGTGGGGCTGCGGCAGAGGAACCAGACGGACAGACAGCCCTCGGGCACATTCAACCGGGAAGCCATGCTCAACTTCTGTGAAAAGGAGACCAAGAAACTCATCCAGAGGGAGATGTCTATAGATGTGAGTGATACACCCTGGAGGAAAATAGGGTGGGGAGGGAGGGCTGGGGCCCCCCACTCCATGACTAGAACCCTTCTTTTCTTAGAAGAGTAAGTCTTACTGGCAGGGGACTAGAATATGCTTCAGAATAGGTTATGATACATTATTATGTCAGTGTGAACCTCTGCCCTTAATTTGCTTCGTAAGCAGAAGTTGGATTTGTTGGAGAAACACAACATCTCCAAAATCAAACAGGGAAAGGGAGCTGAGAGGTGTCCTTGAAGAGTGCATTGCTGAGCTGATGCCATCCCTGTCTCTCAGCTTGTTTCCTCCATCACCTCCATCCTGTGCTGGTGAGGAGGGAGAAAGAATGGAGTGGTGTTTGGAGCCTCCGGCCACTCAAGATGAGAAAGCCGAGCTGCTCAAATGTCCTGGAGGACACAGCCCAACCCTGAAAGCAGGGATGGGAAGGTAGGGGGACGTGGTGAAGAGCTGGAACATCGTCCCCATGCCTGCCATCCCCTGGGCCCGTGTTCAAGACGTAACCGGAAAGTGAGGAGTGTGTGGGAAGCCAGGGGACTCAGGAATTCTTGCCCTGTGGGGAAGGTGGTTATTTCTTTACAGCTTTGATCATAATGAATAAACATCAAAACAGATATGGGGAAATGATAGGCTCTCCTTTGAGAGGCTGGTGATCCAGGGCAGGAAACAGAGAAAAGAAACTCAGTCAAGGCCTTGACACTTTTGTGCCACCTCCAACTCTCCCTTCCCTGGACCCTAAGACTCACTCTGGAGTTGGGCTCTGTTCTTCTCTTCCATCCCCTGGCCTCTGAGCCCAATGGCTGCCTTGCCTACAGTGGCTTCTGGAACATGAGCTCAAACAAACCCAGGGCCTCTCACATGCCATGTAAGTGTGCTGTTACCTTTGCACTACCCACCAACCCCGAAAACTAAAGCCCTAATTTAATTATAAAGCAAGAGGTTTAGGTCAAAGAACAGCCGAGGAACTCTCGTACTCCTGGGACTTTGATTCTCCAACATTTCTGCTCTTAGCAAATACTGTGCTCCACCTCTCTCTTCTGTCCCCCAGTTCCCTGGCCCCGTCCAGGGATGTACTTATTTCTTCAAATGAAGCCAAGTCAAGGAATAGAGGGTGAGACAGTATGCATCCTCCTTAGGACCACTTTTCCTTATGGAGATAGTCTGTTACAATCCACTGCTCCTCATGCAGGTAAAGGGCATGTGTTAGCATAATGGCCCGCTGGAGTTTGAAATGGACACTGAGTAGTGTGGTCAGGAGTCTCTGCAAACTGGGGGCATGTGAATGAGCCCTGACATGTAGCCTCTTTAGCATTATCAACAGATTGAGTGTGAAGTCAAGGCCCAGCATTTAAGTCCCAGAAAAACTCTGTGTGAGTACCAGCAACTCTTACTGTCCTGTCTGTATTACTCCCAAGACACTCCAGATCACCTAGATCTTGAGAACAGTACCTGCTCCAGGGGCTGTTGAGGTGACTAAGTGGGGGGTGGGGGTGGAAAGTGCTTAGCACAGAACCTGGCACATAAGCACTCGATAAACAGCAGCAGGGGATCACTGAGTGATCACCCCAACCATCTTCTTTTTTTCTTTTTTTAGTTTTAGTTTGTGCTTTTTGAGACAGGGTTTCTCTCTGTAGCCCTGGCTGTCTTTGAACTCCCTCTGTAGACTAGGCTGACCTTGAACTCAGAGATCTGCCTGCCTCTGCCTCCCCAGTGCTGGGATTAAAGGCATACGCTAGCACTGCCCAGCTCCAACCTTCTCTTTCAAAACCTTACCAGTCTTAGGAGATGGTATTTTTATCCCCAGCATAAGAAAAAGTCTCAATGAGGTTAATTACCTGCCCCAAAGCGACACTGCTAATAAGTCAGGCATCTGCCTTTGAAGTTTGTACTTCCTTCCTCTTTCCGATTACATTAGGGTATCAGAGTATGGAGGGGAGACAATGCAAACCCTTCTGTATTTTTTTTTTGTCTTTTTTTTTTCAGAGCTGAGGACCGAACCCAGGGCCTTGCACTTGCTAGGCAAGCACTCTACCACTGAGCTAAATCCCCAACCCCAACCTCCCCCCTTCTTTATTTTTGAGACAGGTAGCTCAGACTTGCATCCAACTCGACAGCTAGTGAGGGTGACTCTGAACTCCTGATCCTGCTTCTCCCTGGGAAGCAGTGGGATCACAGACACATGCCACCATGCCCAGTTTACACAACTGAACTCGGAGTCCTTGGTGCCAGCTGCGTTCCATTGGGGTCATCCAGCAGCTGCTTATGAGAGCCCTCGAGAGATGCTCGAGGTCCGTGTGCTTGTGTGTTTTTAGAGGAGCAGTGGCCATGACGGTCTGCCGGGAGGCTGGGCTCCCCACTTTCTGAGGGGTACCTTTAACTATTAAACCAACTGTCGATGAGGGAGAGATGCTGGGTGACATCAAGGAACTCTCCTTAAATCCTGTCAACAGGACGATGGCATTACGAACATTCTTTTAAAAGAATGTTTGTGTTTTAGACATATGTAATAAACTATTCTTGGGAAGATCGATCGATCGAATTGGGGGATTTGCTTTAAAATGACAGGGATGGGAGTGTGGACGGGACAGTGCCGGTCTGGAGTTGGCCTGTGGAAGCTGGATGTCGGGTCCACATGAGTGTTTATTGCATTGCTCTCCACTTCCATTTGAAACTTACCATGCTGAGGAAAAGTTCAATAGGGAGTGGTAAGCAGGGCCCTTCAGCTTTTCCTGCGAGGGGAACCCTAAGACTCATACTGTGGCTGGAGTGCCAGGGTCTAGACCATGAAACAGACGGGGACTACATCTTCCTCACTGGGCTGGAATGTTCCAGGGATCCTTTGGACTGGTTAGCATGGTTTCCACAAATATTCCTCCCAGACCTCTTCCAGGTCACCACCTCCAGGTAGTCATCCCAGATTCTTAGGCAAAGCTGGGCACCTTGATCGAGCATCCTGGTATTATAAGGTTCAGGACATTTATCATTGGAGAAGGGGGTGCCCGTGTGGGTCGTGGTGTGCATGTGGAAGTCACGGGACAGTTTTCAGGAGTCAGTTCTCGGCTTCCCCTGGAGCTTCCAAAGGATGTAACTCATGTTGTCAGGTCTGCACGGCAAGCGCTTTTCTCTTGCTGACTCATTTTTTTCTCATGGTGATGGAGACCAAATCCAGGGGCTGGAGCATGGCAAGTGTCCGCCCTGCTGTGGAGGTGTGGACCCCTGCCCCTCTTTTTCATTTTATTTCATTTTATTTCATTTTATTTATTTATTTATTTATTTATTTATTTATTTATTTATTTATTTATTTATAATTTTCTGCTTTCTTGGCTGTTCCCCTCACCACCACATATGATTCAGGAGGCAAATACTTACATAAGGTCTCCACACGGAAGATCCCCAGCCGCTTATGAAATGAAGTTCAGTTAGCAGGGCATTCAGGGAAGGCTGGAGGCCCTTGTCCTGCCTGTAAATGGGGAGGCTCTGGCACCAGTCTTCTCTCTGGTCCTCTGGGAGTTCTCCCTCAGCCCAGGTGGAAGACAGAGCCCGAAGCCAGTGCCTTAGCCAGCCGTGGAGTGAAACTGTCCTTGTCTCGTGTTTCAGGGACCAGATCCCAACAGGCCAATTCTTATTCTCTCCCCTTCCCAAGTGTGTGTGGGGGGAGACCCTCAGCCTACCTCCCTTGTCCTTCTCTCTAGGGTGACAGGGACCCAGGATTAGCACCTGCATGAAACGGGGTCAGGGGCCAGGGCAGCTGGGCTAAGGGGCGGAGGAAGCTCTTTTAGGTTTTCCCCAGAGGTTAACTCGAGACTCTGAGCAACCCACTGCTGGCCCTGAGCTTCTGACTGCGACTCCTCCTCCACTGACCCTTCCTCCAGCCTCGGTTCAACTCCATGCCCCTGGGCTCCCTGCATGAATGGGAAGGCCGGAGGCCACGGCACCAACCCCCAGAATGCCCTTTGCAGATGGCTGGGCTCTTGGGAACACACCAGAAAGCACGGCTCAACGATTAAGGAGATTAACCCTCACTGGTACACACTCAAAATAGCCCTGGAGGCCTGAGGAGAGGGGGAAGAAGAGGTGAAGGGAGCCTGGTGACCCAGGTAGGCACAAGCACACACCTAGAAAAGGCTCGACAAGTTTAAAAACCACCGCCAGCTGTAGTTTGGAAAAGCGGCTGACCGTCTTCAGCTAGGAGGTGGGACCTACCGGTGTTTGTCTCAATGTGTTGTTTTTGAATCTTCCGTTCAGTTGCTGTGTATGTAATATTTAGAGAATTTTTTTTGCAAGCGAGGCAGGTACCAGAACTGGATCCCACCTGCAGCACGGCCTCTGATGTTTGTCCCTTCTTGGGACAGCAGGTCTGAGACCTTGAGACCTTGGCTAGATGGGAAACAGGAGAGGGGGAGCCGGATGGGCAGGAGTGAGGAGGACTTGCAGGTATGGAATAGCCCACCCGTGGGAGGGAGGTGGGTTGGCTTCACAGTCTGCTTGAGTGCTGCTGCTCAAGGGAGCCCCAGCAACACGGACAGTCGGAAGCATCAGGGTTTCAAGGACTTCGTGGTCCCCAGGGCTTTCATCTAGCCTATCTACCCTCCCCAGCCTCTCTCCCTCCTCCAAGAGACTATGGAGTTAGGGTGTCAGCTCATGCCAGCATGTCCACAGCTAGCCCAGAGTAGGCAAGCCTGGAGTGATAGGGGCTAAGAGAGATTTGCAACCTCTCTCTCTCTCTCTCTCTCTCTCTCTCTCTCTCTCTCTCTCTCTCTCTCTCTCTCTGTGTGTGTGTGTGTGTGTGTGTGTGTGTGTGTGTGTGTGTGTGTGTACCCTCAAAGCAAAAAGGGCCACAGCATAGGGGTGGAAGGAGGAAGAAGCTGAAATTCACGTGGCTGCCAAGTTGGATAAGCAGGAATATCCTGATCCACAGAGGCATCCACGCTAGGCATCACAAGAGAAAAAGGTGGCTGACGTCCAGGGCGTAAATCCTTGTTCAGGGCTTCTCAGCAGCAGGTCCAGGCATGGGATGGAAAAGCGTAGGTGCCTGGACTCAGCTAGACCCAGACTTGGGTTCTGCTTCTGCCCCTTCCAGCCCCAGTGAAGAAAGGGAGAACAGTAATTTATTTAGCGTGTTCTGCTGCCAAGGGCATTACCAATACCATCTCATTGGCTTAGCTTCTTCAGCTCCATTACTTGTCAGGTAGAAACGATAAGATCAGCCTCAAAGGGCTATTGGAGGATTAAACAGGATAAGGTATTGAGAGTTTAGTTCCTCAGGAAAGAGACATTCTTCAGTCTCAATTCATCAGGCTTTGTATCTGTGCAGATGCCAAAACGACGTTACAAAAATTCTCACGAGGTTAAAAAAAAAAGTCTGTCCTTAGGAGTGAGGTGGTGGCAAGCAGGGGTGAAGGGGGAGGAGAAGAGCAAGGAACTAGTTAAGGAGGGAGGCAAGCGTTATTTGCTGCTTACCGCCTGGCTCCCGTCACCTCATTTCTCAGAGCCAACTTTATTTCGCTCCGCCACCCCCACCCCAGGCTTAGGGACCCATACTGATTCACTGGTTTTGACAAATGGCAGAGAAGAGAGAGCTGAGGGACCTTTCAGACAGGGAGAGCTCTCCTTGTCAGCCATGTCCCATCCCAGCACGATCTCGGAAAAGCCAGGGCTGCTTTGGGAGTTTGGGCCTCAGCTCTCTCTGGGGTCCACTACAGAGGCCAGGGCCAGGTCGTCAGGACACTGTTTACAAACAGCTAGGAATAGAAAGGCCTGCTGCTCCTCAGCTCCACCCTCTCCTCCCCTTACTTCTTCCCTGTTGGGGATCCCCAGGCTCCACAGCAGCCCTGACTCCCAGGTCAGGTGGCAGGACCAGCAGACCGCCTGCCTCCTGTGCCAAGAGGTGCTGTGTCCTCCGATCAGGGCTTCAGGCGGCACCGCGGGTGCTGATGGTGTGGAGTCCGGTGGCTGGAATCGTCCTCTTCAGAGGCCAAGCAGATCTGGATTCCCATTCTGCTCTGCTGAGTGCATGATCTGGACAAGTTACTGTACCTGCTGGAGCATCTGTCACGTGGGAGTGAGATGCCTGGTCCTGGGGTAATCTGCAAAGGGCCCCAAGAAATGTGCTGGGCTGGACATCTGGAACTGAAGGCTCGTGAACGTTTGTTTCTTCCTTGCCCTTCGCTCCAACTCAGCCCGCTCATTCCCCTCCCCACACTTATGCCTCCTTCTCCCTCATCCCCTTCTCTTCTAGTGAAGGATGGATGGTACCCAGAGTCTCACACATTTGAAGCCTAGGCGCTGACCTACACCCAGCCTCTTCACTTCCTTTACACACAGTATTCATGAATCATGCATTATGCTTATAAGGACAAGGAGGACTCTACTAAATCATTAATTCCTCAACTGTTCATTGAGCTTCAACTATATTGGGCATTTTTGAATTGCTAGGACAGAGTGGGTAATATAGGGACTGTCCTTGTTGCCACAAAGATTATATTTATTCTTTTTTAATTTTTATTTTCTGTACACTGGTGTTTTGCCTACATGTATTTCTAGTTACAGACAGTTGTGAGCCACCATGTGGGTGCTGGGAATTGAACCCAGGTCCTCTGGAAGAGCAGCCAGTGCTCTTAACCGCTGAGCCATCTCTCCAGCCCCTTATACTTATGCCTATGGTCAAAATAGATATCATACTTTGCTTTCTGTTGCTATGATAAAGACCACGACCAAAAGCAGCTTGGGGAGGGCTTATTTGGTTTGTATGTCCGGATCACAGTCCATCATTGAGGGTCGCCAAGGTGAGAACTCAAACAGGGCAGGAACCAGGAGGCAGGAACTAACGCTTAGTCTGTGGAGGAGTGCTGCTTACTGGCTTGCTCTCTGTGGCCTGCTCAGCCTGCTTATTTATTCAACCTGCCCAGGGGTGGCACTACCTACAGTGTGCTGAGCCCTTCCATATCAACCATTGATCAGGAAAATGACCCCATAGACTTGCCTACAGACCAATCTGATGAAGATGTTTTTTCAATTGAGGTTCCCCTTCCCAGATAACCCCAGCTTGTATGTCAAGCTGACAAAACAAACAAACAAACAAAAACCCTAATCACCACAATAGACACTATATCTGTGTGTACATATGCATGTATATATGTCACATACAACATACACATATGTAACATGTATCTTGTATATGATTTTAAAAAGAGTGTAAATCTGTTTAAGGAAAGAGTATATGATCAACTATAGGAGGGGCCCATTTCCAACAGGGTCATCGGAGGCTTCAGCACCAAAAAGATGGCAGTCGTTCAGTCTGGGGCAAAGTCGGCCCTGGGAAGGCCTGGAGAGGCGGCTTCCAAGGGGAGAGCATACAAAGGCCTGGAGTGGAAGCAGCTGACTGTGTCAGAGGAAACTGGCTAGGGACACTGGCTAGGGACACAGAGCTGGGGGAGATGAGGAAGGCTCCGAGGAGGCAGGGTTCAGTTAGTGCAAGGCCTTTTAGGGACACAGAGGAGATTGGTTTGTCTCAGTTTATTTATGTGGTGATGAGGATCAAACCCAGAGCTCTGCATGCGCTAACTAAGTTCTCTACCACTAACGTACACCACAGCCAGAAATTTCCAATTTTTTTTTTTTTTTTTTTTTTGAGACAGGGTTTCTCTGTGTAACAGTTCTGGCTGTTCTGGAACTTACTCTGTAGACCAGGCTGGCCTTGAACTCACAGAGATCCACCTGCCTCTGCCTTCCAAGTGCTGGGATTAAAGGCCTGTGCCAGCCAGCCCAACGAAATTTATTTATTTATTTATTTATTTATTTATTTATTTATTTATTTATTGCGATGAGGTCTCATGTGGCCCAGGCTACTCTGAAACTTGCTATATAATCAAGTTTGATCTTGAACTTCTGATCCTCCTGCATCCATCTCCCAAGTGCTGAGATTAAAAACACGTACTCCTCCACCCGCTTTTATGAGGTTCTGAGCATCCAACCCGAGGCGTCCGCACACGTTAGGCAGACACTCTCAGAGCTGAGCCCCATCCCCCGCTGCTGAAGTTTGGATTTCCGGTCCACTTGCAGAGTCCCTGGAGGGTTTTGAGCAGAGAAGACCCGTGATCAGAGCTGCACCTGGAGAGGCTCGCCTGGCAGCTTTCAGATGAGCAGAGTGGAGGCGAGCAGGACAGGAAAGGGGAGGCGGCAGGCGTAGCAGTCACCTGGGGAAGCTGGTTTGCCGAGGCAGAGTCCAGAATCCCCTCTCAAGGTAGCGCAGGACCGGCTGATGTGCGGAGGGAAAGAGGAGCTGTGGAGTCAGATGATGTTTGTGTGTTTTGAGACAGGGTCTCAGTCTGTAACCCGGCTGTCTCGAAAGTCACCGTCCTCTGTCTCCCTAGTGCTGGGATTTGAGTGTGCACCACCACAGCTGGCCCGCTGGATTAATTTGATGCCACCTACGGAGATGGCAAACGGCAGAGGAGTGGTTTGGGAAGTGCCAGAATTCCAATTTGAGCCCATTAGATAAGTTCACTTGCTAATAAGATCCCCAAGTGGAAATGCCTGGTTGCCAGGGGGTATGCAAGTCTTAGGCTGGAGGAGCCATTAGCATGTGAATGATAGTTAACTTATTAAAACAGGTTTTCTGATTTATGTATTTTATGTTTGTGAATGTTTTGCTTTTATGTATGTGTGTACACCACCTGTGTGCCTGGTACCCACAGAGGCCCGAAGAAGGCGCTGGATTCCCTGAAACGGAGGTCATAGGTGGTTGTGAGCTGGGCGCTGGGAATCACTTTCTGCAAGACAGCAAGTGCTCTCAACCACTGAGACATCTGTCCACCCCGTGAATAATATTTAAAACCCTGACTGACTGAGCCTGGAAGGTGTCGCTTGGGAGTGGGTGTGGGTGGAGAAGAACAGAAGGGCAGAGTCCTTCATTATATCAACATTTAGACATCGGAAGAGGAGAGAGAGCTAGTGGAGGGACTGAGAGGTAGGAGGGGACCTGTCCTCTCATAGACTCCATGGGGAAAGGGATTCAAGGAAGAGCTCGCCACTCCCCACATTGTCCTTGTTGCCTTGTTGCTGAGAGGTTTAACAAGATGAAGACAGAGGATCAGCCACAGTGCCTGCAAGATGGCAGCCACTGGAACCTAATGGAATTATTGCACTGAGGCAATCTCTCTCTCTCTCTCTCTCTCTCTCTCTCTCTCTCTCTCTCTCTCTCTCTCTCTCTTTCTTCCCTCCCCTCTCTTTGTTCTAATATAATCAAAAGAGCCAAAGTAAATGTGGCATCAGGGAGACTTATGAGTCAGGGAACTTGTTGCCCATCTGTATGCTGTTGGAAATAATTCAGCAGAAAGGAAAACTTTGATGACCCTGGGAAAGGAGTGAGGAAGGGGTGGAGCTCATGGCAGCTGACAGCCAGGCAGTCTTTCTTCTGCACGGTGTGGGGCAGGGGGGGGGGGGGGGGGAGCCAAGGAGATAGCGGTGATGCATCCAGATTGACAGGTGTGCGGAGTGAGTGGTGAGGCTGATCTCTGATGCGTTGACATGTACACAGCGTGATCTGGGAAGACGGCACCGGCAGCCATATATAGGCTGGATTGAAGCAGGGAGAATTTTAGGAGGCTGTGCAATAGTCAGAGGTCAAGGCCTAGGTCACCAGAAGAATGCTCAGCGCTTCCTGGGAGAGGTGGAGAAAACATGGAAACACTTCTGGCCAAGAAACCTGGCATGCAAGCTGTCACCCGACAACAGCCAGCCCCAGAGATGCCTAAAGGCCCAGTAGCCTCTCTACCTTCGTGTGCATCTGTCTGTCTTCAAGGCCACCCACGCCCAGGCCGGGGGAGCACACAGGTCCTATCCCGGTACCCAATTGACAGCCGAGTGGGGGGATTTGGCTAATTCCCTGCTGACTGCTGACCAACTATGTGGCCTCAGACAAGCGCTTAACATTTATAAGCCTTACCTCCTTTTGTTTTTATCCTTTAATGCCTTTTTAGTAATGCATTTGCTCTTCATTAAGTGGGTTTTCCCCCCAATACATGTTTTCCTGCAACATAAAACACATGCAGGAGTGTGCATGAATTGTAAGTGTAGACAGAGTTGAGTGACCGACCAGAGTGATTGAGAAATTGAACATCAGCAGGGCAGTACCACAGTACCCACCCAAGCTCCCTCTCCAAGGGTAACTCCTCTCTTGACTTCCAACCATATAGATTAGTTTCGTCTGTTTTTAGGGACTCATACAGGAAGAGTTCTCTGTCTGGAGTCTTTCACTTCCACGGTCTGTTGGTAAAGTTCAGTTGTGGTGGTATCCACAGCATTTTTAAACCTCCATCCTGTTCAGTAGTCTACAACATGAATCTATCACAACTTAATTACTCCATCTCCCTGGTAATGGGAATGTGGGTAATTTCCAGGCTTGGGTTATTAATTATAACTGATGATGCTAACGAAGAACATGTTTCTTGCACTCAAGACTTCCTTTCTGTTTGGTATGTATCTAGGTATAGAATTTATGGTTCATAGGAAACACATAGGACACTTGACTTACTTCAAGGGATGGTGTTACTGATTTGAAGAGTCTTTGTGGAGATGAGCTGCAGAAAGATTGAGATGTCTAACACCATGCTTTGCAAATAGCAGGTGCTTGCTGGATAGCCACTGTGGTCCTTTCCAGTTGAACCCGTCTCTGAGAGCGGCTAGTGTGCAGGCATGTTCTTTGGACATACTCGGCTTCTATCTTCCTAACCCAACCTGCTAAGAGTCAGACACTCCCCTAAAGCTCAGGCTAGGTTCTTTTACTCCAGACTCTCTAGTTTTTTCCAAAAGGTGGTGACTCAGATGGTACCTTCTGACTGGACATGGAGGCAGAAGCAGGTGGATCTCTCTGAGTTAGAGAGCAGCCTGGATTATATAGCGAATTCTAGCACAGCCAGAGCTATGTGGCAGAGAAACCCTGTCTTGAAAACCCATAAGTAAACAAAAGAAAAATAAAAAGAAAGGCGTCTTCCACTTCATGCCTCCTCCGGAGCTCCTTGGTGTTGCTCGCTCCAGTGTGGTCTGCCGTCTCTTCAGCTAAGTTTTCAGGCCCTTCTTAGTTTACTTAGTTCCCTCTTTAGTTTATGTCTGAGTTTTGGGTCATTCTAAACATCGTTCTCAGTTCTCAGATTTAATCTTCTCCCGCCTGTCATCACCCGGTGTGGATAAGATTATTTGTATTTCTACTCCACAGCCAAACCTCCAGTCATACCTGGAGAAGACGTGATGTGGTAGCCGTGTTCATCGGCACCTCTGAATTAAAACCCCAGAACCTCAGCTGAGCCCTCGAGGCTGCCCAGGGCGTCTTGCCGTGTGCCTCTCACTCCCCAAAGAGGTTATTTCAAAGGCCAGCCGTTCTCTACGAACACTGTTATGGAATAACAGTGGAACCATCTCTTTTCATTCTTAAACAGATGACCCAGCCCGTATTTCACAGAGAAACACGAGTCCAACAGGGGAGGTGCTTGAAAACCTACCAGCATTCCCGAATGCGAGCACTCTCTCATCCCATCTGGATGGCATCTGTTCTCCTGTCCCCATCCCTTTTGGGTTCCACTCACTCCTGCCCCCACAAGGACCTCTGCACGCCCCCTTCCATCTTCAGCATCCCTGACTACTGTCTCCAGGCCTCCTTTGCTTCCTAGCCAGGCCATAGAAGAAGCATCACCACTGAGCATCCTCTGTCAGCATCTGCCTTACCACCTCAATGCTACCAGCTTTGATGGGGCAGCCTAGGACCTCCCTGGTGCTGGGTCCATGGAATACGCTTTGGTCTTTAGCCTACTTAATTTACTATGGCATTCAATCATTCTCTTGTTCTTAAAACGCCGACTTCTGTGACGACACCAAGACACCACATTCACCTGGTTCCCCCCTTTTCCTCCCTAACTACTCCTTCCTGGTTCCTGAAATGGCTGCGTATCGTATCACCGTGTCCTCTGCAGGCTTCCCCAGGAGCCTTCCAGCCCCACAGACGCAGCTACCACCCTGTGCTCAGTCTCTATCTATGGCCTAGATCTGTAGTTTGGGTTCTAGATCATCCAGTTGCCTCTTGGATACCTCAGGTGTCTCAAATTCAACCAGTCTAAAAATAAATTAGTCATTGACACCCCACCTTGCCCCTAAAGCTGCCTTTCCTCGACTTTCTGCACTTTGGCAACTACAAGCACCATCTAACCCGGAACCAAGGTCATACCCCTGGAGGTTAGGCAGCCCTCGTCTCTCTCCCAGTTTCCAGACCTCACTAGTGATAGAATCCTGCCTGTCCTATCCCTGGGGTCTCTTAGCTCCTCCTCTCTACTCTACCAGCAACCGGCCATCGCCTCCAGCCATATCACATAGCAAAAAGACGCATGCCATGGCCCCTAATTGCTCTCCCTGCCTCTCTTCTCTTGACATTCCAACCCTGCCCTCCTCTCCGCTGCCAGAGTCTCAGGAGAAGATGAAATCATGATCTTAACCACTCCCTGCAGAAAAGCCTTCAGTTGCTCAACAGAGCTTCCGTGATCAAATTTACCCTCCTGAGCGTGGCTTAAGAGGTCCTTGGTGAGCCAGCAACCCTGCCAGGCCTCTGACGCTCTTCTCCTTCACCTCCACCCTTTGCTGGCTGCAGTGGGAGACCATTCACTGGCTCTTCCTAGCTGCCAAGCCTTGCATGGCTCCCTCAGTGCCTTTAAAGGTTCCGTCGTCTAAGTGGGATGCTAGGTCTCTGTAGTCTTACTCCACACTCACCTTTGTTGCTGGAGGGCTTCTCTCCAGGTTCCCCAAGCCCCACAGTCCCACAATCCACTTATAAAATAATCACTCAGACACTTATATTACTTACAAACTGTATGGCCGTGGCAGGCTTCTTTCTAAATGTTCTTATATCTTAAATTAACCCATTTCTATAAATCTATACCTTGCCACATGGCTGGTGGCTTACCGGTGTCTTTACATGCTGCTTGTCCTGGCGTGGCTGCAGTGTCTCTCCCTGCTTCTTCCTGTTTTCCCAATTCTCCTCTCTCTTTGTCCCGCCTATACTTCCTGTCTGGTCACTGGCCATCAGTGTTTTATTTATATAGAGTGATATCCACAGCACACCTTCTTTAGAAAGATTTCCTGGCTGAGCAGTGGTGGCAGTGCCTTTAATCCCAGCACTTGAGAAGCAGAGGCAGGCGATCTCTGCGAGTTCGAGGCCAGACTAGTCTACAGAGTTGAGTTCCAGGACAGCAAAGACTACACAGAAAAATCCTGTCTCAGGGGGAAAAACAAAACAACAACAACAAAAAAAAAAAACAAACAAAAAACAAAAAAAAAAAAACAAAAACCACCACCACCACCGCAACAAACAACTCCAACCAACCAACCAAAACCCAAAGATTTCCTGAATTCCAGTCTGGAATTGCATTCCTATGTTCAGAAGTGCCCACTGCAGTGTGTGGCCCTACACACCCCAGGTACACGCGGCTCTGGCCCTGCACACCCAGGGTACACACTGCTCTGGCCCTGCACACCCAGGGTACACACTGCTCTGGCCCTGCACACCCAGGGTACACACTGCTCTGGCCCTGCACACCCAGGGTACACACTGCTCTGGCCCTGCACACCCAGGGTACACACGGCACATCATTTCAATGTTGTCTGTCTCCTTCTGTTCTTTCCCAAACTCCTCTTCCTCCTCCTTCCTCCTCTTTCTTCTCCTCTTCTTCCTCTTCCCCCATTACTACGTCTTCCTCTTTAATTTTTAGAACTTTATTATTGTGTGTGTATGACTCTGTGTGTGTATGTTCGTGCACACGAGTGTGGGCTTGCGTGTGTCACACAGCTGTGTGGAGGTCAGGGGACAGTTCTGAGGGGTCTCTTCTCTTCTTCCACCACAGATTCTGAGGGGTGACTGAGGTCACCAGGCTCCCGGGTCAAAATGCTGACTGTTCAAGTCCAATGACTTGTGGGACAAGAGAAGTTTGTAAATGCTGTTTTTATTTTATTTTACTTACCTAGGGTGGGGTTCACATGCCACAGCACACTTGGGGAGGTCAGAGGACAGCTTGCAGAAGTTGGTTCTCTCCTTCCAGCCTCAGATCATCAGGCTTGGTAGCAGGCCCTCTCACCCACGGATCCGTCCTGCCCACCCTAAATGCTAGTCTTATAGAAAGTCTTATAAAACCTGATTGAATCTACAGAAGTTGTGAATTGAGCTACACTCCTCTGAGACTTTTTGAAAAGACCATTTTGAGCCCAAATTCTCAAACGAAGAGGCATTTAGCAGTGACCCTCCACCCTACCCCAGTTTCTGTAAGCAGTCAACAAAATCAGTTCAGAATTCACACTCAGGGGTAGTTGGTTGTCGGGGAAGGTCTGTCATTCACTCCGATCTCTTCCTTCTCATGGTCCTCTCTTTCCTAGCTCTGTAGGGATGTGGAATCACAGACTGACATTTTCAGCCAAGCACAGTTGAGTCCATCCATGATCCCCGTATCACTTAGAGCAGCTGAGGAGTTAGGAAGCTGAGGCCTCAGCTCCCGCCATCTGGGTTCCTCCTTAATTGTCCGGGTGTTTGGTCTGCAGAGCTAGAAAAAAAAAACAGGATTGCTTCCCTGGAGACCTTGTTAAGGAGCAGCGTGTATCCCTCTGGACCTCCCATCCCCCCACAAAGAATCAGAGAGGGAGCTGCTTTCCCCAGGCACTCACAGAACCTCCTCTCTGGAAGCCCAAGGCAGATGTGTAGAGGTGGTATCTGGAAAGGTCTGGGTAGGACCATTTCTGTAACTATGGAAACACGTGTATCAGAGTAGCAAAGGAGGGCAGAGCTAAGACTGGGTCCTCATAGGATCTGCACTGTATATACTATAGACAATTCTCTCTCTCTCTCTCTCTCTCTCTCTCTCTCTCCCTCTCTCTCTCTCTCTCCTCCTCCCTCCTCCCTCCCCTCCTCCTTCCTTCCTTCCTTCCTTCCTTCTATATTTGCTGCCAAGCCTGACAACTTGATAATTTTTATTTTATGTGCCTTGGTGTTTTGCCTGCACATGTGTCTGTGTGTGGGTGTCAGATCCCCTGGAACAAGAGTTACAGACAGTTGTGAGCCGCCATGTGGGTGCTGGGAATTGACCCCAGGTCCTCTGGAAGAGCACCCAGCACGCACTCTTAACCACTGAGCCATCTCTCCAGCCCCCGGCGATCCTCTTTCCTATCCAGACTTCTACAAGAGAATTAAACCCACAAAAAAAGAAACAGAATGACTATCCCTTCAATTCCCCTTGTGTTACTGCAACAGGATACCAGACTGGAAGTTATTGCTTATCTTCCTTTTTTGAGACAGGGTTTCATGTAGCCTGGGCTGGCTTTAAACTTGTTATTCGGCGAAGGATAACCTTGGGTACCACATTCTCCTGCCTTCTCCTAAGTGATGCGATCAGAAGCATGTTACCCGCATGTCTGGCTGGCTGTGCGGTATTTAACTGTGCGATCAGAAATATATTTGGTTCATAGTTCTGAAGGCGGTGAGATCTGTGATGGGAGAATTTCATGAAGGAGGGCCTTTTGGCCGTGTCGTAGCATGGCAGAAAGAGGGAGGGGGAGGCAGGAATGGAGAGAGGCAGTCAGCAGGCATGCAAGAGGGTACCAAAGGCACTGTCACAGAGGGGGCAGCAGCATTAATCCACTCAGTGCCCCCAAGACCCGGGACCTCCCATGTGACCCCACCTTCCAACACCAGCAGACTGAGAAAGAAGTCCCTAACAAATGAATTTAGGAAGCCTGTTTCAACTATAGCTCTCACAAAGATTCAAAACAGCCAGCCCCATCCTCAATCCATAAGGAAGAAACTGATTCATTACATATAATGGATGCCTTGAGGAGCTAATGGTTGGTATTTCCTGCTCAAATTCCACCTGCCAAAGACTGGCATTAGGCCATTTTGCTTATACCAACTTTTCCAAAAAATGGGTCATCTCACCTATCCCAGTGGAAACGTCTCTTCCACTGAGTGATACCACACCTGCCTCGTGTCTTCTTCTGCACTCAGCCTTAACCTAACCTCAGAATCACCAGGAGAGTGTTGGTAAGGACCACTGAGTACCAAAGATGCAACTGTCTCATTGCTCAAGGGGCCTTTGGGTGAGAGTCTTCAGATCTGCTTCCAGGTCCAATAGCCCAGGCTTTAAAGAGCAGTGTGAGCCAGGCATGGTGGCACAAGTCTTGTTTGTTTGTTTTTGTTTGTTCACAACAGGGTTTCTGTGTGTAGCCCTGGCTGTCCTGGAACTTGCTCTGTAGACCAGGCTGGCCTCGAACTCAGAGATCCACTTGCCTTTGCCTCCTGGGAGCTGGGACTAAAGTTGTGCACCACCATGCCTGGCTTGCGTCTTAAATCCCAGCAGAGGCAAGCTAATCTCTGTAAATTCAAGGCTGATTTGGTCTACATATATCCAAGCTAGCCAAGGCAGCAGAGTTGACACTGTCTCACCAAAATAAAAAAAACCAAAAAAAAGCAGTGTGCTACTTCTGGCTTGGCTTTCTCTAAAATATAATTTATGGCATCGGTGATGGCATGCCCCTTTAATCCCAGCCCTCGGGAGGCAAAGACAGGCTGATCTCTGAGTCTGGGGCCAGCCTGGGCTACAGAGTGAGTTCTAGGACAACCACAACTACACGGGTAAACTGTGTCCCCCCAAAAAAAACCAGCAAATAAATAAAACAAAAAATACATAATTTACAGTGTATTTAGAAAGTGCGAACCTCCCTCCATCTGTCTTCAAGTTAGCACACAATAAATACAATGTGTTTCCTTATGTCATTTTTTTGGACCTACTCATCCTTTCTCTTTGTTCTTGTTCTTCTCCCCCGTACCCCCACCCCCACTTCCCTCAGTGCAGAGGAGGACCTCCTCCCCACAAATAGTCCTCCTGCTCTCGTGCATGTCACATGCATCCCGTGCTCTCCACCCCCCACTCTAGCCCCCCCACCCCCCTTAAGATCTCTCGCTCCTGTGAGCACATGTTTCTTTCTATGGTTTCCATTTTGTGCCTGAGATCATTCTATGCTCGTATACATTCCATAAGTTTTCTCTCCGGCCTTTTTTTGGGGGTGGGGGTGGGGGGAGCTTAGCATATTAGTCATTTTCTCATTTCATTAAAAATTCTTCCCGAACATCATTTCATGTGGATGTCATCACAGTCCATTGTATGGCTGTATGAAACCATTTGCCTATATTTGGACATTCACATGGTTCCCAATAAATACGCTTTCCGAGGCCCCAAACAGATCCCCAGAGGCTCAACACAAGCTCCTTCCCTTGGCCTCTGGCACCCATCCCCAGAGATGGAGACGGCCAAACCAGATGATAAATAGAACCATTAACACACAGTTCTCCCAGCTGAGTCTCGAGTGAAACAGAACTCCCGGAGGGGAGCAAAGACTCCCTGGGTGCTGGAGACGATGGGCAGCTTGCAGGGCGGGCACTCCGTAGCCTGGGGAAACATGAGGCCATGAATGTTATTTTTCAGAGGATCAAGTTCCTGATGCTGGATCATCTGCCAAGCAGAGCACTCTCCTCTTTCTTCAGGCCCCTGGCATGTGCCAGAGTGTATGTGCCATGGATAGAGCGGGTGCACTGAGTTTCCCTCTGGCTTGGAAGGAAGACTTGTTACTACTTCAAAACAACCAGGGACTGGGGATGTGGCCCAGTTGCTATAATGCTTCCCTCTGGTACATGAAGCACTGAGTTTGATCCCAAGGACTGCAAAACAAAACAAAACAAAACCCTACCAACAACAACACAAACACACAAAACCAAAAGGCAATCAAGGCTCTATCCTTGAAAAATTTCAAGTCTAGGGAGGATGTGAGGAAGGGTTAGTGACTAGTTCATCTTTCTGCTCCATAGGAGGCCCTGCCCTAAACACACACTGAAGTACTATACCAAATACACACAACACCAAGGAAAGCAAACTAATTTCTCTTTGCACACCCACAAGCACATATAGAGTGCCTGGTTGCTATCTTAGGAATTGTATTCATGGCCAAGTTCAATCAGTCACAGTGACAATGAGTCTCACACCTCCTGTCTGTGTCAAGCTTTGTGGGATCCACACATGTCATTCATGTGAGTCTCCAGTGTGCCTGGTAAGGCAGATGACCTTTAATCTGCCTGACCGATAAGGAAACTGAGCCTTCCTCAGGTCACACAGCCGGCACCCAAGAAAGGTCTGAATTCTTTCTTTTGTTCTCAACTTGAAACAAATCATGTATAACTTAAAACCAAAAGCCCCACACTACTTTGTTATTTGCTTATATCTATGTGCTAATGATGTGTGTGCATATGATGTATGTGTGTGTGAAAATGTGTGTGTGCATATGATGTGTGTGCTTATGTGTGTGTTATTTTTTTTTTTTTTTTTTTTGTTTGTGCATATGATGTGTGTGCATATGATGTGTGTGCATATGATGTGTGTGCATATGTGTGTGCTTATGATATGTGTGCATATGTGTGTGCATATGATGTGTGTGCATATGTGTGTGCATATGATGTGTGTGCATATGATGTGTGTGCACACGTGCTGAAGTCAGAAGACAATTTTGTGGAGTCATTCTTCTCCTCTTGCCTTTATGTGGGTTCCAATGGTCTAACCCAGGTCGTTAGGCTTGTATGAGGGGCGCCTTTGCCCACCGAGCCCCATTGCTGGCTCAGATTGTGTAGAACTCAAGGGAAAGGCAGGAGCAATCAACTGGCCCTCCACTAGAATGCAGGGTGCGTTTGCTCACTTGCATCTGTTAAGCACATACAGCATATTCCAGGCTAGGTGCTGCTGAGTCCTGGTGGCTGCCTCAGTTTCCTAGCCCTGTCCACACTCCGAAAACCCAGTGCACTCTGAGATGGCCCTGGCCTGGCCTGCAGCCCTCTGACAGGTTGGGAAGGTGGCGGCTGAGAGGCACTCCTGGCCATTCTGTGGTGATTCTTTCTTCTGCTGCCCCGGGAGAGCCGGGTGTCCTGACTCCCTTTCCCACACTTCTCCCTCACCATAGACTTCAGACTTGTGAAACTTCTGTCCTTTCTTCAAGGCAGCTGCCTTGTCTCTCTTGAGGCTTTTCTCTGCAAACTTTGCTTTGGAGGAGGCCATGATCTCCCTGGCTTCCATCTTGCTAAGGACATTGGAGCAGCCACACAAGCCTAGGGTTTTTATGATTAATCACAAACAGAAATAAACACAGAGGGGAAAAATAGGTCCCCATGGGAAGTGACAGTCATCCCTAGGCTCAGACTGTCCCATACAGCCACCATTGGCCACATGCTTTAGTCAGTAAGGATTGCTGTACAAGCATGGCAACTTGAGTTCAGTCCCCAGGATCCACATAAAAAAGCCAGGCATAGGGGTGTGTGCTTGTAATCCTAGGGTGGAGGAGGCAGAGCCAGATGTATTCCTGGAGCTTGTTTGTGGCCAGCCAGATGTTGGCTTATAGTTCCAGAGAGACAGGAGTCCATCATGGGGGGAAGACGGGGAATAGCAGTAAGTGGCAGAAGCAGGAAGCTGAGAGATCACATCTTGAACGAAATCAGGAAGCAGAGAAATTGAACCAGAAGTGGGGTAAGGGTTTAAACTCTCCAAGCCAGCTCCCAGTGATGTACTTCCTCTAGCATGGCTAACTGCTTCAAATAGTGAAACCAACAGAGGACTAAGTATTCAGATGCCTGGGCCTATAGGGGACATTCCTCATTCAAACCATCCCCCCACGTACAAAAAAATAATGTTATTATATAGCTACATACTTATTATACAATAGATTGTTATTGTATAAGTTGTTATATAATTATATTACATATTAAAATGGTAATTTTGAGTGGGTTCAAAGCATGTATTGTTAAAGTTAATTTTATCTTTTATGTTTTATTTATTTATTTTTTTTGTGATGTGGATACCAGAACATTTCAAGTCACAGGTGTTACTCACATATTTCCTTTGGCCAGTACAATATAGGTGTTTTTGTTTTTTTAAAATTGCTTTACAAGTTAATGATAATTAGAAACATGGAGTGTCTGTATTCTCAAATGGAATTAGAAATCAGAATTCATTCCTTTGCTTCAATTGGATTTGTTAAGGTAAAATTTCAAGCTAGGAGGAGTGATACACGCCTTTAGTCCCAGCACTCGGGAGGCAGAGGCAGGTAGAGCTCTGTGAGTTTGAGGCCAGCCTGGTATACAGAGTGAGTTCTAGGACAGCAAGGACTACAAAGAGAAACCCTGTTTTAGCAGAGGCTGATGGTCTCTGGTGCCTGGGAGACCGAGCATTGCCTAAGCCAATCAATGTTCATAACCATCTTTGTTTTATTGCTTGGTTGGTTGGTTGGGCTTTATATTTGTATTTTCAGTTCTTTATTTAGTCTTTAACCTTTAGAAGTTTATGCATTTATGAGAAATGAGTCAGTGGTTAAAAACGCTTGCTCTGCAGTCATAAAGACTGGGACCCGTGTAACAAGTTGAGTGACCCCGCAAAAGCCTGTAACCCCAGCTCCAAGTGGGACAGAGGCAGGATGGTGGCTGGAGCTAGCTGGCTTCCAGCCTAGCCAGGGAAATGTGAGCCCCAGGCTCAGGGAGAGACCCTGACTCGAAGGAATGAATGGAGAGTGATAGGAAAGGACGCTTGATCCCCTCTTCTGGCCTCCGTGAATGCGCACAGGCGTACACACATGCACATACGCTCGTACTGGCAAGTACATGTATGCAAGTACATTCCTAAAAAAGTGAATGCGAGTAAATACGGTCATTTACACCAACGTAAGATAAGAAATGAGCCAAGTGTGCTGGAAGCCGAGGCAGGAATAGCATCAACAGTTCTAGGCCAGCCTGGCTCAAAAAACTAAATCAAAAGAAGCAAAGGGAGAAGGGAAGATGAGAGAAGGAAGAAGAGAGGAAGAAAGGAAAGGAGAGAAGGAAGAGGAACAAGAAAGGCTTTGCTTTTGTTTGCTATTTTTCTATGATTTGTGTATATTTAAAGCCAAGATTGCTTTCAATTGAGATATAATTCATATACTCTAAGATTCACCCTTCTGAAGTGTGCAGTTCAGGGCTGTAGCTCAATGGCACAGCACTTGCCTCGCCTGTCTGAAGTCCTAGGTTCGATCCCCAGTGCTGCCCCCAAGAGAGGGTACAGTTCAATGGACTTTTTTTTTCCACAAAATTATGCAATCAACACTACTACCTAATTCTGAACTTTTTTTTTTTTGATACCCTCCAAACCTTTAGCTAAGACTCAGCTGCCAGTTGACGCCTTTATGCCTTGGAGCAGAGCAGGCGATCTCTTAGCGAGACAGCCTGGCTAAAGTGACCAGAAAGACAAAGTACAAAGAAACGAAAAATAAAAAACAAAAAACAAACAAACAAACAAAAAAGACCTCAGCTGGCAAAGGCCCACAGCACCAAGCCTGGTGACCTGAATTTGATCCCTAGGTCCCACATGGTGGCAGGAGAGAGTGGCCTCTCACAAGCTGTCCTCTGACCTCCACATGTGCACCATGGCACAGTGCCCTGTGTCCACCACCGATCACTTATCACCCCTCCCCCAGTCTCTGGAAAACAAATCCATTTCTGCCTCTTTGGACACTTCATGTAAGTGGGATCATGCTAGATATAGTCTTGAATGGTACTTTGTCCTTTTTTTACGGCTGAGTATTTTTCCATTCTGGGGCTAACCCACATTTTGCTTGTCTGTGCACGGGTTGAGTGGTGTCCACTTTGAGGCTGATATGAATGATACCATGCTAGGCATTTGCATGTGAGTTTTCCTGTGGCCTCTTCTAGTTCTTTCGGGATGGAATTGCTGGTTCTGAGGTAACTTTGTGTTTAGTTTTCTGAGCTCCTCACTGCTTTCCAATATGGCAGCATTGTTTATATTTTTGTCGGCAGTGTGTGAGAATTCCAGCTCCTCCTCGTTGTTATTGACAGTTTTATTGTCTGACACCGCTGGTAAGTGTGATGGATATCTCACTGTGATTTTCCAGTTTCTAGGGATATGAGTTTTATCAACTTTGAGATCGTTTGTCTGAGTCTTCCTGAAGGCTCACTGCTGCCAAGGTCTCCTTGCTTATTCTCCTGGTTTTCATTTCTACTTTCTCACCAGGGACTCCCAACTTTATAATTTAGGCCCACATCCCTCTCCTGAGCCTCAGATCCGACATTAATGCTGATGTGCAGGGCATTTAAACTGTTATGACCCAAACAGTTCCTCATCCCTGTTGCCATTGGAGTCATGTTCCACTCCTCATTGTCCCCCCACTTTACTGCATCTTATCAGCTGTACCTCAGAAGTGCCTGTGGGATGCATCTTCTCTCTAGGTACCCACTGCTCATCCTTGGTCCAGATTCGCCCTATCACATCTCCCTAGTCACAGTGAGGATACTGTGACTATTGCAGTAGCCTGCTAGTGGTCTGATTCTTGTTTCTCTTAGCTTCAACTCCATTCTCTAAGCAGCTGCTATAGCTTAAAAACAACAACAACAACAACAAATAACCCATATATATGATTGTTGCTTCTTTCTTAGGAGAGTGCGTGTCGGGTGGGCATGGTAGTCCATGACCATAAATCTAAGCACTTCTCTTGACTCTAATTCTAAATGGCTTCCCCTAAGGAGGCTACCTCCAACTCTTTTTTTTTTTTTTTTTTTTTTTTAGATTTATTTATTATGTATACAGTGTTCTGCGTGCATGTATGTCTGCAGGCCAGAAGAGGGCACCAGATCTCATTACAGATGGTTGTGAGCCACAATGTGGGTGCTGGGAATTGAACTCATGACCTCTGGAAGAACAGCCAGTGCTCTTAACCATCTCTCCAGCCTTACCTCTAACTCTTTACTCTGGTTCCCTCTCCCCGAGCATTCATATTGTGCTGAGGCCACTTAGCATCCTTGATTATAATGTCCCTTGGCCTGCCTGCTTGATGCCCCCCTCCCTCAGTCTTGACTTCGTAGCTGGGGCACCTCTGCCAGGCTGAGGATAGAAGTTTATTTGGTTAAGGTTAGATAGAATAATGAAGGGAATTGCTATTATTAAATGTTTAGGTATGATAATGATTCCACACTTTTTTTTTTTTTTAAGTTTCTGTCTTATGTTGTAGGTAAGATGGTACTTGTCTGTTATGGTGGTGCTCTGGAGGCAGAGGCAGGAGGATCACTACTAATTCAAGTACAGCCTGGTCTACATAATGAGTTCCAGGCTAGTCAGATCTTTGCTGTGAGGTCCTGTCTTCAAAAACAAACAAACAACAAACAAACACAAACAAAAACCCAAACCAAACTCAAACAGACAGTAGGGCTGAAGAGCTCCCAACGCCCTTGTTCTTCACTTTGACCCGAGTGGGTGCAGGGAGGTCGCAGGCCAGGCCACAAGGGCCCTGTGTGCCAGCAGGAAGTCTGGACTTCATCCTAAGCACATGAGTGCTGTGAAGCAGCCATTGCTCTGGCTACTGTGTTTGGATGGCTCCGCAGGAGGCAGGGAGGCCAGATGGGAGGTGAGAAACACAATAGTCCCCCGTGGCCGCAGGGACAGTGATGGGGTGAATGGGGTGTATAGGAAGGGGATATGGTGAGAAGGGAGAGTCGAGACTGCTTCCCGTGCGTGTGTGGGTCTGGGCACGCCATTCCCTAAAATGGCCACGATAGGAGGGTGGTGCTCTCTCTCCACATCCGTCTTCTCGTTGTAATTCTTCTTCCTCCCCTCTCCCTCTCTCAGGCCTAAGGCTGGTTACAGTATTTGCAGGACCCAATGATGCACATGAGACTTGTTCAGAATTAGGACTTTCAGGCGGAGGCAGGACAATCTCAAGTTTGAAGTTGGCTCGGGCTACGTAATGAGGCGCATGCATGCCTTTAATCCCAGCACTCAGGCGGCAGAGGCAGGCGGACCTCTGAGTTTGAGGCTAGCCTGGTCTACAGAGCGAGTTCCAGGACAAGCCAGGGCTACCCAAAGAAACCCTGTCTCGAAAAACAACAACAAGAAGAACAAAAGACTTCCAAGCTAGTAAAAGGACTGTCTTAGAACAAGCGCAGTTCCTTCTGTGCCGCGCAGTGCTGCGGAGGCCGAATGTCTGCGGAGCTGGTCCCAATTAGGCCATTGTAGCGTCTTTGTTTAGAAAAGGCAGGAGGGGTGGCTGGGTGTGAGCCAGGGCTCTGCTCACAGCTCCAGGCAGCAAGAGGACAGCATGTTCCTCCCGCCACCCCCCCAACCCCCCCAGGACTCAAGAGGGACCCAGCGCTCTGGGACAAATAGCTTACTTTTAAGTAAATCTTTACAATATTTTCCAAGCTTGCTCCCGTTTCCATCTTAGCTGGAGCAAAATGGAGAGGCAGAAAGTAGCTGGCAAGCTTTCTGAGAGTAGAGCACAAAAGTGGTTTGTTTGTCTCTCCGAAGAGATTTCCCGGTTTCTCCAAAAAACTGGGGCTCGCTACAAGCTTCCCAGCGTGAGTCACCAAACCAGTTGGCAAAACAATGGAGCCGCCCCTTCCAAGGGCATAGAAAACCTGCCACGCAGACTTCGGGGCCCAGGATGCTGCCCTTTCATGAATCCCAAATGGAACCCAGAATGGCTGGCTTGAGAGGTGGCCAGTCCAGCCATAGGCAATGCCTCACCTTGAACCCTCATTAGCCCTTTAGAATGCAGAGGATCTGTGGAAGGAGAAAGGCCAGGGAGAGCAGTCTTCTGGTGCCTTTGGCAGAACTGTTCTTCCAAGCCAGGTCACCTCCCCTCCTCAATACGCCCTGACAGGAAACCCCGGCTCTTCAAGACTCAAGCAGGCAAGGGTCCCCAGCCTTCTTGACAGAATGTGCCAACAGATCACGTATTCTAAGAGCCTGGCCACCCAAGCTGGTACTGAGTCTCTCCTAAGCTGCCTCTGCTCCCGTCACTCACAAAGGTAGAGTAGGCACATCTGCCTACATCTGGTCTCTCGTCCATGTGGCCAGTGAAGACCATTTTCTCCCCCAGGATCCCATAGCAACATGTACCAGGAGATTATCTGGGAGGTAAAAGCAAGCCGACTTTATGTTTTCACTAACTCCAATTTTTGTTTTTTGAGACAGGGTCACCCTATGTAGTCCAGGCTAGCCTCAGAATTGTGATCCTCCTGCCTCTCAAGCATTAAGAACAAAGGCATGTGCTATCATACCTAGTAGGCTTTAGTTTTTAGATTTATGTTTGTTTATTTATTTTTGGATTTTTCATGACAGGGTTTCTCTGTGTAGCCTTGGATGTCCTGGAACTCGCTCTGTAGACCAGGCTGGCTTTGAAATCAGAGATCTGCCTGCCTTTGCCTCCCAAGTGCTGGGATTAATGGCATGCGCCACCGCTGCCACCACCACCACCACCTGGCTGCTTATTATTTTTAATGTGTGTGTGTGTGTGTGTGTGTGTGTGTGTGTTTGTTTGTGCACAAACTCATCTCATGAGTTCAGATGCCTTTAAATGTAGATACCCTGGACCTGGAGTCACAGACAGTTGTGAACTGGCTGCCTAATGTGAGTACTGGAATCTGAACTCTTAACTACTAAGCCATCTCTCCAACCTTGGAATTTTTTTTTCTATGAATTAAGTTATTCAAGCCGCATGGTGGTGGCGCACGCCTTTAATCCCAGCACTCGGGAGGTAGAGGAAGGAGGATCTCTGTGAGTTGGAGGCCAGCCTGGTCTACAGAGCAAGATCCAGGACAGGCACCAAAACTACAGAAAGAAACCCTGCTTCGGAAAAAAAAAAGTTATTCAATGATAATTTTCTGTTCTAGCAAATAACCCAACTTTTTGTTGTCTGTCCGGGATCATAAAAGTACTTCAGATACTAAACATCTGTTGGAAAAGCAACAGTGAAGTTGTTACCTTGTATCATATGCCAGAGTACCCCCTTGAATGACAGCCTAAACGAAAACCCTCTCCTTGCCAGCCAGAGCTCACCAGGCAGAAAAGGAAAGAACTTCCGAAAGGGAGGGAACAGCCCCACCAAGATGGAGGGCCCACTGCCTCCACGCAAGGGCAGAGCAGAGCTGGAGAATTGTAGGTTCAGGGAGGAAGGACCAGCAGGCGCCAGGGGAAGAGAAGCCTGGGCATCTCATCTGATCCTGAGGGTTCTGAGGAGCTGCTGACATGTTTAGGCAAAGAGGTGACCTCAGAGGGGTGTACCCCAGAAAGGCCTAGTGTCTGCAGTACCCTGAAAGAAGTTGTTTTTTGTATGTTTGTTTGTTTTTGTTTTTCAAGACAGGGTTTCTCTGTGTAGCTCTGGCTGTCCTGGATCTTGCTCTGTAGACCAGGCTGGCCTCGAACTCACAGAGATCCGCCTGCCTCTGCCTCTCCGAGTACTGGGACTAAAGGTGTGCGCCCCCACCGCCCAGCTTGAGGAGAGTTGTTAAAACCGGGGACAAGGTTGTCACCCTAACCCTTTGAGAGGAGGTATGGCCTGGACCAAGAGAGGTGCTAAGGGAACATATCATGGTGGTGGTGATGGTGGTAAAGGGCTCTGGCGTGAAGTCGGATGGTCACGGAACACTGATTAGTCTGTCCAGTGGAGGAAGAGGCACCTTGAGGGAGGCCGAACGTGACCTGCTCATGCAGAAGAAAAGCACGTCGGAAACAAAGGGAAGCGTTGCCCCAGGGAGGGCCTGTCCCTGGCCACATGCTCCCTGAGCAATTAAGCAAGACGAGGGATAACAGAGATGTTGGGGCCAGTAAGATGGCGCCACAGGCCAAGGTGCTTGTCACGTGACCCCAGCAACTGAATTTCATCCCTGGAGCCCATGTAAAGGCAGAAGGAGAAAACTCACCTCTGCAAGTTGGGTCTGACTTCTACATGTGTGCCACGGCACATGCGCCCACACACATCATTCGAGTGTGTGCACACTGATAATAATATTTAAATCAATAAAATAAAATTTACAAGATGGGAACCTGCTTTGGCAGCCAGAGAGGGCGAACAATCTGGAGAAAACGAACTCCTGTGGTGTGCTGAGGGTGAGGCAGGATTGTGTTGGTTGAGGAACGGTCTGAGGTGAAAACACGGGACTTTTTGGAGAAGTTAGAGGCCTCAGACCATGGTCTGAGTGGATCTTGGATAGTAACGTGGGTTGGAAATAGAAATCTGACTTACAGGGGGAATGTGAGCATGTACAGAGAGCGAGTGAGCTTGCCAGGAAAGGAAGAATCCAGGGCTAAGGAGAGGTGAGGAGCTGAGCCTAGGCCTCTGGAAAGGGAGGAAGGGAAGGAGAGGGGCAAGGAGGGGAGTTCGTAGGTGTGACACAGGACATTAGAAAATCCTAGCCAGGTGGTGATGGCGCAGGGCTGTAACCCCAGAACTCTAGAGGCAGAGGCAGGCGGATCTTTGAGTTCCAGGACAGCCTGGACTACACAGAGAAACCCTGTCTTGAAAAACAAAAAAACTACTTTAAAAAGTCCTCGCCCCCCACCACTGGCTTTTTGATCCTTTCTAGAAAGTAGAGGAGATTCTCCACAGAGGGTGGAGGGGCAGGACTGAAGAGATGAGGAGGGAGAGGATTCCCACACCTATGGGGGGCTGCAGGAGACCCCAGATGGAAACTGGACCAGAAGTGACGGCTGAGTGGCCCCTATAGGTGCCTCACTGAAGCCTTAGTGAATGAACTGGTCGACAAAACGGGTCAGGTACATCCAATCGGATATTATTTTGTCTTGAAAGGGAAAGGAAATGGTGAGTCAACGCTTATGGGATGTCCCCGTTTCCTGGGTGGTGTCCTTCTTTTCGTTTGGTTCTTAGAGACAGGGTCTTCCTGTGGAGCCCTGGCTGACTCGGAACTTGCTGTGTAGACCAAGCTGGCCTTGAACTTACGTTGGTCCCCCTGCTCCCCCAGTGTTGGGGTTACAGCTTTTAAGTGTCACTCTAGTCCATGTATCTTCCTCAGCAGCTAGAGTGCTGGTGATGCTCTGGATGAGAATTGAGATTGAGAAAAATAAGCCTTCTTTGGAAAGATGAAGTTTATATAGTAGTGGCCCAGAGAAAGGCCACTAGAGAAAGCCACAAACGGAGGACAGAGCTAGGTCCAAGAGCTTAACCTGAAGCTGGAAAGACTCTGGTTTGGGAAACAAACTCGGTCTCTTTCCAGCTGCTCAGACCTTGGGGATAAAGTAGTGGAAATGGAGACCGAAATGGCCGCCACTTCCTTCAGTCTCCCACTTCCGGCCCTGTGGGACAGGCTTCCTTGTTTATTGCATTCCTTTACGGAATATCAGCAGTGGGCGGTCTCTGGGGACTGGCCTGCCTGGCCTGGCTGCCTCTTGGCTTCCACATCTTTCCCCTGCTTGAGATGTCTTCAAGGTTGCAGGAGATGGAAAAAGAGAAGCCACAGGTCCAAGAGGGTTTCTCCCTGAGGACTCCAGAAAGCCTCACACAGGGATGTGTTATACACTCCCTCCTGGCCTTGGACTGGCCTGATCTGAACCGAGATCCAGTGGTCTAGCAGAGGGTACAGAATGATCAAGGCCTTTAGACCCTGGACCCTGAAGGTCCCTCTCTTGGGCCTGGGCTTCTCTGGAGAGAGAGTGACTAGGTGGGCAGAGCCCTGAGTGTCTCTCTAAGGCGGAGTGGGGTTCCACGCATCCATTTTCCCCTGACCCCTGGGCCAAATGTCCTCCAGTCTTATCCCTGGCTCAGATCGCCCTGGGCAGATATCTGCCCTACCAGCAGGTCACCTCTACTGGGCCTAACCAGTACCAGAGAGGCATGGAGACTGTGGCTCTGAGCCAGGACTGGCAATGCACACTGTGTTCCCAGCGTTTGGAAGGCTAAAGAAGGAGGACTTTGCATTGGAGGTTAGTCGGGGCTACATTTCAAGGCTCTGGACCAGACTGAGAGAGCTAATGAGCACGTTTCTCAGATCTCCGGCCTCTCTAGGCACAGAGTCCAGCAGCATTCCATAGCTTTTGATATTCATTGACTCGAATTCAGTTTCTGGGTTTTTAAAAACATTTACTTCTGTTTGTTTATTTATTTGTATTAGTTCTTTAAGAATCCCATTCAGTGAGTTTTAACCATATCCACTCCTTCCCTAACTCCTGTCCACTCCCCTTCCTTCCCAACTCTGCCCTCTTTTTTTTTTTTTTTTTAACCCACCCTCCAGGTGGAGAAAATTTGTGCTGAAGGTTTTGCTTGTTTTAGTTTACGTGTATGTATGTGTGCCACGTGCAGGCCTGGTGTCCAAGGAGGCCAGAGAGGGTGTTGGATCCCTGGAACTGGGGTTACAGGTGGTTGTGAGCCTCCACGTGGGTGCTGGGAACTGAACCCCGGGTCCTTTGCAAAAGCGATCACTTAAGCACTTAACTGCTTAGCCATCTCTCCAGCCCCCAAACCTTTAAAAACTCTATGACTACATTTTGTGTCTTCTGTGTGAACAAGTGTGCTACACATGATACACATGTGGAGACCCAAGGTCTACTTGTGGGAGTTGGCTCTCTCTACCATGTGGGTCATGAAAATCAAACTCAGGTCACCAGGGGTGATGGTGGGTACCTTTACTTACTGAGCTGTCTTGCTGGCCTCAGTTTTTGTTTGCTTGCTTGCTTTCCAGACAGGATTTCTCTGTGGGCCACTGTCTGGCCTACGGGCTCTGTTGGCCTTCATCATCCTACACTAATATTTGGCTGCAGTTAGTGGACATCATTCTCTCAACAACCCATTCACTTCACCGCTATTAGGCATCTCCTCTGTGCTGGGATAGATGCTCTGTGCTCCACGCTGTGTGCTAGGCAGCCAGTAACAAAAATACTTGGTGCCCCTGCTCCACTGGGGGAGACAGAGAGACTGTGAAAGCCGCTAAGACAAAGGAGAGGAGAAAGGGGTCTGTGGGGCAGCGGCCCACGGGGAGCGTTTGGCTGGGGTGACTTGGTCAGGGCTCATACTGACTCTGGGTAGTGGAGAGACTGAGAGTCAGCAAAGGTGAGCTGGGAAATGCCCATGCCCAGGCACAAAGCTGTAGGAAGAGCTGGGAAGGAGCAAAAAGGTGAGGCCCACAGTGGGAAGTGCCCTGGATCCATTGGCCAGGCTCCTTTCTCCTTCAGGAGTCAGCCTCCCATCCCTGCCAGCCCGGAGCCTCCCCAGTCATGTTCATCCCTTCTACAGCTCGGCTCTATGCATGTCACCACCTTGAAGGCCTGTCTCAGGCTTAGTTCTACCAGGCCACGCTGTCCCACCACCAACCTCCTCTTCAGCTTACTGCTGAGCCATCCACATTTCCTTTGGGTCTCCTCTGGCAAGTCTGTTTTTCTCATTTGCATTCCATTTTTAGCACCAACATGAAGGATAGGCCTTTTAAATCTAAGTATCTCATGGAGAAAGGGCAGGAAACAAACACAGTGTGTGACAAACCAAGGCAGCCTACGGTGTGGTCCTTGGGCTGTGGTTTCCTTCCTGAGATGGCGGGGAATTTGAAACACACGTACCTCCGACCTTGGTCTCCATCTCTGATGATGTCTGCTCCCTCACCCTTTCCTCCTGCAGGCCCCTCCTCTCATCTTGATATGAAATCCAAAGGAAGGCTGGGTATCTGTCCTAGGGTTTCTATTGCTGCGACGAAAACACCATGACCAGAAAGCAAGTTGGGGAGGAAAGGGTTTATCTGGCTTACATTTCAGCATTGCTGTTCATCACTGAAGCAAGTCAGGACAGGATCTCAAACAGGGCAGGATCCTGGAGGCAGGAGCTGATGCAGAGGCCGTGGAGGGGTGCTGCTTACTGGCTTGCGTCCCCTGGCTTGCTCAGCCTTCCATCTTATAGAACCCAGGACCAGCAGCCCAGGGACGGCAGCACCCACCATGGGCTGGACCCTCCCCGATGGATCACTAAGTGAGAAAATGCCTTACAGCTGGATCTCAAGGTGTTTCCTCAGCTGCGGCTCCTTCCTCTCTGATGACTCTAGCTTGTGTCAAGTTGACACACAAAACCATCCAATACAGTGTCCCCGCCCCCCAGAGCATCTGAGGGTCACGTTCCTGCAGCATCCCAATGCTCCACAGAGATTTGTGCCTCATTTACCTCCATCCACAGAGCCGAGACCCTGTTGCTCAGGTGGGCTGACCACAGCCATACACTGGGATTCCAGAAGGGTCACAGCTTTTCTTAGCTGTGATTGCCCTGGGCAGGTAGTGGTTTGATCTGGACTGGGGTAGTAACGCAGTGATAAAGCTTTCACCTTTTAAAGCCCTGGGTTCCATTCCCAGAACCTTAAAAAAGATGGATAATACAGTCTCCTGACCGCTCACTCATTCCATATATACCATGTCTGGCCTCTTAGCTCAAAGCTTACCATGTAGACGGGCTTCCCCGGGTCTAACATGATCCTTCTGAAGCCCTGAGCATTTGAAAAGCTATGTTCAATGGACTGATGCCTTTGGGGATGAGGGAGCTGACCCTCCCAGTGTTGGTGTCTCTCAACCAGGTGCCCAGGGTGGGAACAGGGCTGGCAAGGGTACCAGCTAATCTCTGGTGTGGAAGGGTCATGTGTGGAGGGTCTGTCTGAGCCTGACCCCTCCATTTCTGACAGTCTCCTGAGGACCCTCTGAGGATGGTGCACTGGGTTGTTACCACCAAGAAGTACTCAAGGAGCTTTTAGGCTGTGCAAGGGCCTATCTCATACCCCTTCCTGTCTTGGCCGGGGGCTGAGAGCTCCAGAGGCACAGAGTCCTCTGTATGCTCAGAATGTACTGGAGGGGCTGGGGCTGTAGTTCAGTTGATAGAGTGCTTGCCCCGTATGCACAAGACCCTGGATTTGATCCACACCACACTCTGAGCCAGATGCCGCAAAGCGCTCCAGCAATTCTAGCATTCCGGAGATAGAGGCGGGGAGATCAGAAGTTCAAGGTTATCCTCAGCTACACTGTGAGAAAAAGCCTGTGAGAAGAAAAAGACACTATGAGAAAATCCCACAGCAGAGGAAGACAAAGCCTTCAGGTCCATGTGAGGAATTCTGTTTTAGGCCCTAATTCTCTCAGGGCTTGCTGTACAGTTGGGGTGCCAGCTTCTTCTCCTCCAGGTAGGCTCCGGTCATCTGAGAAATAGTCGTTTCTTTTTCCATGGAAAAGTTCAAATTGTAATTCCCTGTCCATTGAGGAAGGGCTCCCAACTTTATCTACTCTGTACATCCTAAAACACTAAGTAAAGGGGACAAAAGGTCTCAAGTAGGACAAGGAACAGGACCTTAAAGACACCATCATTCTTCCTTTTTTCTTCTTAATTTGAGACAGGGTTTCTTGACACTCACTCTGTAGACCAGGCTGACCTTAAACTCACAGAGACCCACCTGCCTCTGTCTCCTAAGTGCCGGGATTAAAGGCGTGCGCCACCACACTTGACTCCAGTAAGCACTTTTCCTAAGGGTCCCAGAGCTCACATTGTGTCTCCTATTCCAGCCCTTCTTGGCAGGGGAACTTGGTCTGAGTCCTGGCCCCAGCATACAGCTAGGTGAGGAACCCCAAGAGGTCAGCTCTGCTGTGCATGGGGCAGGAGGTCCAGAGGGGCACACAAGTCTGTAGAAGCATGGCTGGGGTTTGTACACAGGCCACCTGTGTGCAGAACCGATGGGCTTCCACACCTCTAAAGACAGAACATTTCTAGAACAATCTGGAGTTTTCCTGACAGTGCTGAAGGGAGCCAGAGGCTTTCTAGACAGTAGCAATACTTGACAGATCTGTGTCATGAGCTGCCCCAGAGCAGGGCCATTCCCCACAGACCACCAAGGCACAGAGGCGCTGCTATGTGCCCGGAATACTACAGTCCCCAAATGGCAGTCTCTCTTCAGGAGAATCTGGAATCTTTATTGTCACTCCAGGCAGAATGAGGCAGGAACCCGGAGGGAGTTCATTCCCTTCATCCCCACTAGCCCTGGCTGGGCTGTCTGTTCTGCCCCTCACCACAGCTTGACAAGGAGCTGTCCTCCCAAGGGACTGGTGGCCAGTTCCTCTCTGCCCTCCCTTCTGCAAACAGATGACACTGGCAGCTTTGAGGGCTTCTACTGGGAGGTCATGGGGCATCTCGGGGGAGTAGGGCAGGGTGGCTTCCTAGGAAAAGCAAGGGACCAAGATTTTGGGTTCTGAGAATTCAGCATGGATAGGTGGGGTTTGCAGTCTGGAAGCAGGACCAGGAGGCACCTGCTTCTCTTGCTTTCCTGGTAAAAACCAGCCTTGATCCTGGAGGAAGCCTGCCCAGCTCTAGATCCCCACACACTGAGGCTGCCTGGGCCGTGTATGAACTCCACAGACCACCAAGGTCAACACCAACATTGTGAAGGCCGGGAAAGAATCCAACAAAGACAAAATGGAGGACCCAGAGTCACCTCCCCAATCTGGAGCTCAGGCTGGGACAATCTGGTTGCCTCCAGTTGGAAAGACTTCCCGGACCTTCCAGATTCTAGAAATGCAGTGAGTGGCATTGCACCTCTGAATCAGGGTCACCTCAGACTTACTTTGGGGAAGAAACAAATGCACCTGACTTGGGGGCAGTGGGATCACAGCTGAGGAGGACCGTCATTACAGGCGTCCGTCCCATAAGCAAAGACAATTCATTCCCTTCCAGTCTTCCTATGGGCAGCTCTCCAGGGGCCGTCTACAAACTAGCTCCTCACTCCTCATAGCTGTCTGGGGCCCAGGAGACTCCAGGGGAGACTGCTCATCATCAGGTGAAGAAAGAGACGGTTAGGACAGGCTTAGCCTGACTAACGGGTCCACAGCACACAGAGCCCTTGGCTCTTGCCTTCAGTGAGCTCTTATGTCTATGGGACT
The DNA here is from genome assembly GCF_004664715.2 of Peromyscus leucopus. NCBI lineage: Eukaryota > Metazoa > Chordata > Mammalia > Rodentia > Cricetidae > Peromyscus > Peromyscus leucopus. The sequence goes on along the minus strand of NC_051076.1, from coordinate 53,603,307 downwards.
TTGAACTAGACAAACCTCTTCTCCTCTCCCCTCTTTTCTCATTTGTTGGCACTGGAAATGAGTTGGAGGCGGCAGTGGGATCACAGCTAAGGATCTCTCTTCCTCTCCCTCTCCCCTCCGGTCCCACCCTCTTCCCTTTTCTCTTTTCTCCTCTGTTGGCACAGGAACTGTTCACATGGCAGCTTCTTTGGGATCAGATATGACCCCACAGGAAGTAGCTTCAAGAGGGTCTGGTCTGGTGGTGGAGACAATGCTGTGTTTTGGTCACTGAAGTCCCTAGGGCTTTTAGCAAGAAGGACACCATCACATGACCATAGGCCTGGAGGAAACAGGTGAGGAGTTGCTTCTCACCTCTAACCCCGGGAGGGGTCCTGTCATGTGTCACAGGCCACCGGAGGTTCTCCACAGGTCATCCTTCCCATAGCCTAGTCTCTGTGCCTGACTCTAGACTCCAGACCCACCCCGCTGGGCTTCCTGTGACCTTTAAGCTTTTCCCAGAGGGAACAATCATATTAGCTAGATCCTCATCTGAAGGCTGATGGACCTTCGTCCTCTAGTTCTTTGTTACATTTAACCTAAACTCCTTTCGCTATAAATGATGAAAGGTCAGGTAAGGTCTAGAGACAGCCAGGGCTGGCAAAAATAACCCGGGGAGGCCATTAGGATACACACCACTAATCCTAAAAACAAAAGCAAGCAGGCAATCCAGACTCCCTCTAGATAAGCGTAGAGGAGGAGGCTTGGCTATGTGCAAGGAGCTGGATTCTACAAAATCCCAGGCCTGGGAGCAGTCTGTGCTCCGTCTCCTTTTAAGGCAAGGTCTGAGCTCCCAGGGCTGAGCTTGCTCCAGCTCGCCACAGCCCCATTCATTCCTGGCTATTTGGAGGAAAGCAGTGATTAATCAACGGTGCCCCACCCCCACTCAGCCTCTTTTACATTTGGATCTTTTTAAAGTGTTGGCACACCTCTAGGTAGATCTTAGTCAACCTAGACCCCCGCTCAGGGGTATAACTGGAGGAGTGACAGCTGGTGCCTGAGGAGGTCAAAGGGGAAAGGTCGGGATGTGAGGTCTGGGAAGAGAGAAGGTTAAAATGTAGAGATCAATTTCCGATTGGGGTTTCGGAGTAGGAGGAGCCTGGGTCTGTAGGGGTGGGAGGTGGGGGTGATGTGTGTGAGGGACTCTGTGGGTGGTGTGGCACTCAGGAGAGGAGAGTATGGATGGAGCCGGCAGGGCAGGAAGCCTTGATCGCTAACGGGAAAGGCCAGATACTGTTGCAGGGACTTGATGGCTGCTAATGAGACCGTTGGGCCTGAGCCGGTTTTGCCTAAGCCTGCCCAGCACAGTTGGTCTGTGGACCTCAGCCTCCTTCGAGCCAAGTCAATGAGCCAAGCCTGTGAGCCAAGCCATTTGGGCATTCTGGAGAGGTGGATGAGCAGTGCGCAATGGATGGGCACATCTGGGCATTAGAGGAAGAAAGGAAGGTAACGGCCTGTCCCGGGCCTGACCTCCAGAGCTTTGCTCAAGACGAGGTCTCAGCCAGTGCTCTCTACCGTGTTCTGACGCTGAGAGGGAGGCATTGTGGGCCTGGTGAGACAGGGTGGGGGAAGTGATCCCCAGGCTGCTCTAAAGAGATGTTTATCAAAGAAAGCTGCTCCAGGTAAACCGATGGAGCAAACCCAGCTTCCTAGGAACCGGGGGGCTCTCTGCCTCAGTTCCAGCAACAGCTCCCATGACACTCAGTTCAGTGTACCCTCTGGTCTTAAGGTTGAAAGGGGCGCAGTCCAAGGCCTTGTCTTCCAGGCCTCAAGCCCTGGCCTGCCTATTGTGATTGTGGCAGAGAGAGAAGCCAAGGAACCCAGGGCTGGTCCCTAGTGTGGTGTCTGTAATGTAGGCACGAACTGTTTCTGTAGGATCAACTTCTTCTCTTTCCCCTCTGGGGAGGGTGGGGGTAAGGAAGGGCTGCATGGCCAAAGGGTGCCATGGAGTGTTGCTCTTCCAAACCCTGCCCTCCCTTCTTCCTATACCCAGGTGGACTCACCTGAAAGAAAGCAGCTCTTCCTGGTCTCTTCATATTAAAAATGAAAAGAAAAACTGCAGGAGGCCGGGGGTGGTGGCGCACGCCTTTAATCCCAGCACTTGGGAGGCAGAGGCAGGCGGATCTCTGTGAGTTCGAGGCCAGCCTGGGCTACAGAGTGAGTTCCAGGAAAAGCGCAAAGCTACACAGAGAAACCCCCGTCTTGAAAAACAAAAACAAAACAAACAAATAAACAAACCAAACTGCAGGAAAGGACCTTACAAGCATCCCTTAGCAGCCCAGGTGCTCCGGGCTCTCCACTCTAGGTGCTAGCCAAACGGCCTGTCTCCTCGGAGGCAATCTGCTGCTTCTTCGCTTACTCTGGTAGGAGTGAAAAACAAGTACTGTGTAAATAGGTACAGACTTGCAGCTCTGCAGAGCAGTGGTTCTCAACCTGTGGGTCTTGAGCTCTGGGGGTCAAACATCCCTGTCACAAGGGTCAACAAAACCCATCAGAAAACGCAGATGTTTACATACAGTTCATAACAGTAGCAAAATTATAGTTATGAAGTAGCAGTGAAACTAACTTTATGGTTGGGGGTCACACAACATGGGGAACTGTCTTAAAGGGTCGCAGCATCAGGAAGGGTGAGAATGACTGCTTTAGAGGGAGAAAGAAGGGCTCTGTGGAGGTGCTGGGTGGCCTGTGCTGCCTGGAACACTCAAGTCTCTACCATCTTTAGCTGATTCCATCTCAGGGCCTCTCCAAGCGACATCACAGCATCTGTAGTCACAGTGGAGTCACAGAATCCTAGATTCCACTGCGGCAGGCTGCCCACAGTGGGCTGTCCCTGGCAAAGTTTTTTTGTTTGTTTGTTTTTTATTTGTTTGTTTGTTTTAAATACAGGGTCTCACTATGTAGCCCTGGATAGCCTGGAATTCACTATGTAGACCAGGCTGGCCTCAAACTCAGATTTGCCTGCCTCTGCCTCCCTAGTACTGAAACTAGAGGCATGTGCCACCACCATGCTTGGCCCTATCAAAGTTCTTACTAAACAATAAAGACAACAGAACTGTGAATTGTTAAAGAAGACACACATTTGATGGAAACTATTATGTCTAATAAATTAGTTCCTCTTTATTTCAAGGATATATATATGTATGTATATGTATATACACATACATATGTGCATATACATTCATTCAATGGTAGAGAGAATAAAATTTAGAAATATCCTTTGTTGGTAAAATAAAATGTTAGTGACACTATGTTGATCATTCCAACATTTCCCCCCTTTTGCAAATGTATTGGCTTTGACTGAGGGTGTAGCTTGGTGGTAAGAGCACTTACCTAGCATGCGGAAGGCCCTAGGTTTGATCTTTAGCAACACACATACACACTCATGCACACACTTACAAGATTCACTATCCAAAGCCCTTGACTCCCCTAGGGAGCAGGGCTGGGTTAGAATGAAGGACATGAAGCACTCATCATAAATGCAGAATAAATACAAGGCCTGCCAAACACTCGAGGAGTCAGATAACTGTAGTCGGACGGTTTCTCCGGTTGTGCCCGGCCCTGCGGTTCTGCAGCCACTTATGAAATAATCACTCAAAGGCTTAACATTACTTACCAATTATGTGGCCTATGGCAGGCTTCTCACTAGCCAGCTCTTATAACTTAACCCATTTCTATTAATCTTTGTTTTGCCACATGTTCCATGGCTTACCGGTCTGCTGGCATGTTATTCCTTGGGTGTCAGGCTGGCGTCTCTCCAGACTCTGCCTTTCTCTGTCCTTGGATTTTTTTTTTTTCAGGACCAGAGAAACCTTCCATCTACAGATAATTGATATTTAAATGTATTTAATTTAATACTATTATTATTATTATTATTATTATTATTATTATGTGTGTGTGTGTGCACATGGTCAGAGAACAACTTTTGGGAACTGGTTTTCTTCACCATGGGATCTGGGGATTAAAAGATTATCAGGCTTGCATGGCAAGTCCCTTTGCCTGCTGAGCCATCTTGCTGGCCTCCTTAATGTATACTATAAAATAAAATTGGGGCCTGGTGGCGGTGGTGCACGCCTTTAATCCCAGCACTTGGGAGGCAGAGCCAGGTGGATCATTGTGAGTTCGAGGCCAGCCTGGACTACCGAGTGAGTTCCAGGAAAGGTGCAAAGCTACACAGAGAAACCCTGTCTCGATAAAAACAAACAAACAAACAAAAAAATTGGGGCTGGAGAAATGGCTCAGTAGTTAAGGGCACTTGGTGTTCTTGGCCAAGCATGGTGGTGCATATTTTTAGTCCTAGCACTTGGGAAGTCGTAGCAGATGGATCTCTATGAGTTCAAGGCCAGTCTGATCTACATAGCAAGTTACAGGCCAGCTAGAGCTACATTGTCAGACTCTGTCTCAAAATCCAACCACTGCTCCTGTCCAAAAAAAAAAGGGGGGGGGCACTTGCTGTTCTGGCAAAGGAGCAAGGTGGGGGTCCCAGCACCCACATGTATACTCACAATCATCTCCAGTTCCATGGGATCCCATGCCCTCTTCTGGCCGCTGTGAAAACTGAAGGCATGTGGTGTACATACAAATGTTCAGGCAAACACACATAGAAAAGATAAAAATAAATCTCTGTCAAAAATATTTCATTGTAATTTATGTGATAGGCATTTTGCCTGCATGTATGTCTGGGTGCCACTCACATGCCTGGTACCCAAGGAAACCAGAGAAGAGCATCTGAAGTTATGGTTGTTAGCCTTCATGTGGGTGCTGAGAATTCAACCTAGGTCTTCTGGAAGAACAATCAGTGTTTTAAACCCCCAAGCCATCTCTCCAGCCCAACAAATAAGTCTTAAAAAAAAAAAAAAAAAAGGAAACAAATCTAGACTGATAAGCATTCAACACTGTAAAGAAAACAGTCCTAGAATGTGCTGTTCTTCTCATTTGCCTCAGTTTACCATGTGTGTAGCAGGAAGCTCTAAATTATTCACCCGTGACAGAAAAGGTCTAAGAATGTTCTGTGGAGGAGCTGGACTCTCTCTGCAGGTGTTCATTCACACACGGAGGCCAGGAGTCTGACATCAGTCCACTCTCTGAGGCCAGAACCCAGTCTTGCCACTGCAGAACTTAACAGAGGCAGGCTGTGGATCTCCCCGGGATCAAATGTCCTTCAGAGACTCAAGGGCACTTACACAAGCCCTCCTGGCTGGTCCCCACAGCCCCTCCCCTCCCCTCCCTCCGTAACCAGCTCGGCATGTTTATTTTTCTTTTCTGAATTCTTAGGACAGCAAGCAAGTAGAGAGGAGGGCAGATGCCAAGAACGGAGAGGAAAGGGGCAGCGATGCCAGCCGAAAGGCCCCGGGCCCCAGACAGGACTCAGACCTGGGCAAGGAGCCCAAGAAGGGTGTTTTGAAGAAAAGCCTCTCCAGGGACCGAGAAGAGGCTGATGGCAGAGCGGGTGAGAAGCCCAAAGAGGAGAAGATCATCAGGGGCATTGACAAGGGCCGGGTCAGGGCTGCGGTGGACAGGAAGGAGGCTGGGAAGGACGGCAGAGAAGAGAGGACCCCAGCCCCGAGGAAGGAAGAGGAGAGGAGCGGGAGTGTCAGGAACGCGGCCCTGAGCAGAGACAAAGACAAGAAGAGAGAGGAGGTGGAGGAGCCCAGTAAGAAAGAGGAGGAGAAGCTGACGACGGGGAGCAGGAGCCCAGGCTCCCGAAAGGAGGACGACGGGAGGCCGAAGAGGCCGAGCGAGAGCACAGACCAGAAACCAGAGGATGAGGGGGCGCAGAAAGGAAGTGGGGACAGAGACTCGCGAAAGGAAGATGAAAAGGTTAAGAAGGAAGAGAACCGACCTGGTAAGGAAGTCAGGGAAGAGAGCAAGACCAAAGCCCCAGAGAAGCAGGCCCCTAGTGGCCCCAGCAAGCCCTCTGAAGGGCCAGCCCGGGCGGAGGAGGAAGCGACTCCCAGCATATTTGATGAACCTCTGGAGCGAGTGAAGAACAACGACCCAGAGATGACCGAGGTGAATGTCAACAACTCAGACTGCATCACCAATGAAATCCTGGTCCGCTTCACCGAGGCCTTGGAGTTCAACACTGTGGTCAAGGTGTTCGCCTTGGCCAATACGCGGGCCGACGACCACGTGGCCTTCGCCATTGCCATCATGCTCAAGGCCAATAAGACCATCACCAGCCTCAACCTGGACTCCAATCACATCACCGGCAAAGGCATCCTGGCCATCTTCCGGGCCCTCCTCCAGAACAACACGCTGACAGAGCTGCGTTTTCACAACCAGAGGCACATCTGCGGAGGGAAGACTGAGATGGAGATCGCCAAGCTGCTCAAGGAGAACACGACCCTGCTCAAGCTGGGCTACCATTTCGAGCTGGCCGGGCCCCGGATGACGGTCACCAATCTGCTTAGCCGCAACATGGACAAGCAGCGGCAGAAACGGCTGCAGGAGCAAAAACAGGCCCAGGGAGCCAGCGGAGAGAAGAAAGACCGGCTCGAGGTACCCAAGGTTGGGGCTCTGGCCAAGGGCTCCCCCAAACCTTCACCCCAGCCATCTCCAAAGCCGGCTCCGAAGAACTCGCCTAAGAAAGGGGGTGCTCCAGCAGCCCCGCCTCCCCCGCCCCCTCCCTTGGCCCCACCCCTTATCATGGAGAACCTAAAGAACTCACTCTCACCAGCTACCCAGAGGAAGATGGGAGACAAAGGGCTCCCCGCCCAGGAGAAGAACTCACGTGACCAGCTCCTGGCTGCCATCCGTTCTAGCAACCTTAAGCAGCTGAAGAAGGCGAGTGATGGTGGGCACGGTTGTGGGGCCAGGACAGTCCTAGGCTTGTGGGAGATGGGAGGGTACGGAGGGCACCAAGGAGTCCATGTCCGGCTGCCGGGCCACTTCACCTCTCTTAGAGGCAAGGGCGTTGCTTCCTTTGAGATTCTTCCTCTGGCCTCCCACTTCACACTCCTGCCTCTTCCACCTGTGATCAAACCTGCAATCCCCTAGGAATAGAGGAGATGTGACCCCCATTTTTTTTTCTTCCCAATTTTGGTTCTATTCACTCTCAGGATCAACCCAAGTCCACAGGCTAGTCTCTCCTAGAGATCACCCTCGGGAGAGTCTACTTTAAATGACCAGTGTCTTAGACATATGACTGCCTCTGGATCTCTCTCTCTCTCTCTCTCTCTCTCTCTCTCTCTCTCTCTCTCTCTCTCTCTCTCTCTCAGACTTACTTACTTATTATTTATACAGTGTTCTGTCTGCAGGCCAGAAGAGGGCACCAGATCTCATTATAGATGGTTATGAGCCACCATGTGGTTGCTGGGAATTGAACTCAGGATTAAGAGCCAGGGCTCTTAATCGCTGAGCCATCTCTCCAGTCCCCAGCCTCTGGATCTCTTGATTCTCACATCCCTGTCTCTTTGGAAGTCCCCCTTGAGTGACAGAGTCCAGAGTCATTTGTCTTCCTGACTGGATACCCTAATCAGGATACCCTGACTGAATATCCTAATCAGGATACCCTGACTGAATATCCTAATCAGGATACCCTGATACCCCCATTATCATGTGTGACTAAAGGCTAAACATAAAAAGAACCCAGCTGTAATCCAGAGGCTACGTGCTGACACCTGGTTTCCACAGAAAGGGAAAACGTTCCCTTGCTGTCAACGACTCATACATTCACACCGAGAGGTTTGGGATGCACCCCTTTTGCAAGAAAGGAAAGCGAGTTAAACTCTAGGGCGCCCTGTTGGACTCCCCGAGCTAACTCATCTCTGCCTTGCCTTACAGGTGGAGGTGCCCAAGCTGCTTCAATAGGACCAGGCAGCCAGGCACTGGTGCCAACGCCATGTCTGCCCGGACTCTCGTACCAGGGCTACCCCGACCCCCACCACCCCACCCTGGCTGAGCTGTTTCAGTTGCCCCTGTCCACCATGGGAGAGCTCGAGACCTGGGCCACGCTCGAGGGAAGACAGACACCTCGGTCTCTTCTTGCTTTCCTTTTCTCGTCTCTGGGGCTCTCCAAAAATTGCTTTTGAAACCTGGAGCTGAAGTTTCTGGACAAGAGGAGCCCTTTAGGCACCGTCCCAGAGAAGGCGGGGCCGGCGGAGCCCGTGTAGCCGGCATGCCGCCAAAGGCTTATGATGCAGAAAAGATGTCTCCCAGGGACCGACCACACAGCCACCCCAGCCTTACCGCCTCCAGGGCCAGGATTCAGGCCTCTGAGGAGCCCTTGGGGGAACGCTGCTGGGCCAGTGGCAGTGGAGCTCTCTGGGACCGTGGTCGAAGGATGGAGGGCATGGGGTCCCAGGGCAGAGCAGGAGAGCTGAGGATGCCACAACCCCTTCACCTGCTGTGCCTAGGCAGCAGGCATGGTTGGAGGTGCCTGAGAGAGTAGGTTCCAGATGGGAGTGGAGGGTCAGACACCAGCTGGGCATGAAGGGTTGATGCCAAAGCAGACGTTTTCTTCACACCACCTGCTGCTGTATAAATAGCTCTATATCTGTTTTTTTTTTTTCCATAAGATTTTGATAATATATTCAAACCTTTAGCTGCGAGTGGTTAGGCCTTGCCTTTTTTTTCATGTGTTAATGCTTCTGCTGTTTGCTCCAGGTTCCCCGGCCCTCCAAAAGCTCAGGGTCTCTGCCAAAGCGTTCAAGGTATTCCGTGGACATCAGCCTGGAGTCTGTGTACCTCTGCAGAAAGGGCAGTATGGGGGGGGGGGATGCTTGAACTCCTCAGGAGACAACCTCCTGACCTGGTGTCCCAGGTCTGTTCCTCCGCCAGTCTCTCTGCCTCGTATCTATGCCCAGAGCGCACAGGGCCCTGGGATGTCTATATTAGGCACGTTCAAGGATGATCATTCTGTGACTCTTAGTGGGCTCAGGGCCAGCTCTTCCCAGCAGTTATAGGCCAAGGAAGGCACAGTCAGAGGATCTGAGTGACTCAGTGAGGGGCAGCAGCACCAGTGTGACTGAGGGCCAGAGGTGCCTGTTTGTCGCCAGTGTGCTCCAGCTGGACGCAGAGCCCCACAGCCACTGCTGTTCCAGTTGGGGTGATATATATATCTCCAGCCTTAAAGTGTCCTTCAGAACCTTTCACCTTTGCACCGTTATTTATTTTTTTTTACCTAAATGAAAACACGATTAAGCTGGCGGGTGGGAGTGTGTGTGGGGTGTAGCCGCTCCCTACCTCCTCCCAGAGCCCTCTCGGCCTGGGATGATGTAATCATTTCGGTGTGCGTTTACAGCCGATGGTGGGAGCGCAGCGCCACCTCGAGGCAAACTGCGTCCCAGGCTCTCCTGCTCTTCAGAGCAGCCTAAAGTTTGGACCTGGAGCTGGCGGCAGGGGAGGTCAGGGGAGAAGGCCAGAGGGTGGAAAGGGAGGATGGCCCCACCCTACGCGACTTTCGGTGCGGCGCCCGGGCGTTGAGCGAGGTGCGGGGCGGAAGCTTGCGCTCAGGACCTGCGGGATGCGCAGAAGCGTTTCTGCCCACTCCACGCGTCCCGCCGTCCGCCCGCCGCAGCCCAACCGCAGTCACGCGTCTGGCGTGTTTTTCCTTCCTAAAACCGAGGAGGGCCAGAACTAGTAACCAGCATCTACATTTTACAGGGGGGGGGGGGTTCAAAGGAAGCAAATGATTCATTCAAGTTAGTGGATCCGGACTCAACTCCAGGTCTCCCTTGAGAGTAGGGAGGAGACACTTGACCTCCGCCTCTCCCAGCAGCCTCCTCGGTGTCGTCTCCCGTGTTCTTCCGGAGTTCTATTCCATGTCTGTTGTTCCCAAACCGAGAAATTCCTTCTCCTGCTCTCACTTCGCTCCACTTTCCCTTGCCAGGAGCCACCAAAGCTAGGACAAAGGTCTGTCTGGCACTGGCCATGTGTAGGTCCTGGAGGAGGTTGCCAAGGTTCTCATCCCACTTGCTGTCACAGGAGACAACATGTGATGAGCTATGGCAATCAGAAGGCTCCAGGTCTCCAGGGTGGAGCAGGGCATCTTCACGCTCACTTGGTCACTGTTGAGAACTAAGATCTGGACACGGGCCACTCACTCAAGACCATGCTTTTCTGGAAAACTAAGCTCTCCTGTCACTACCTGGAGTACCAAGCACAGTCGCCACCCCTGCCATGCCATCAGATGCTATCCAGCTGAAATCAGCCTGGAAGTCAGGATTAGGACCCGCGCACGCGGCCTATCTTGCCCAAAAGCTTTCTCCGCTTCTGGAACTCCCTTCTCCAGGCCTCCATCCCTTCTCCCCTTTCTTCGTTTCCCCTCCTCCTCTCTTGGCCGGAAGTGTCTGCCTGTCTAGGTACCTCCCTCTACTCAACTACCGCCCTTCCTCTTTCTTCCACAGCCTTTCCATTGGCTCCACTGTATGCCCATGTTATCTTTACCCTAGCCACCCAAACCCCTACGAATCCCTTGCAGCTCTGCCACCCTCACCCCAGATGAACATCCACACCTGAACAGGTCCATGTTTGTCTGGGTTTGCAAGTGTTTCAGCTGAGGACCAAGCCCAGGGCCTCACCTATGCAGTTATAGGCCAGTGTTTTTGTATAAAAACTCCTCCTCTAGGAGATCAACTAGATCTCCTAGACCAGCCCTTAGGCTGTTCCGTGTTTCCTCCTAGCCTGGCAAGACCCCACTTACATCACTGGGGTCCCTAGTTCTTTTTTTTTTTTTTTTCTTAATGCAGTGTTTCTCTGTGTAGCCCTGGCTGTCCTGGAACTCACTCTGTAGACCAGGCTGGTCTTGAACTCGCAGACCCACCTGCCTTTTTCTCTCCAATGCTGGGATTAAAGGCGTGCATCACCATGCCCGGCAAGTCCCCTAGTTCTTAGGGGCCACTGTCACCTCCTCCAACAGCCCTCGTCTTACAGAGCTGTCTGTTGGTTTTTAAGGGTGCTAAGTGATGGAGAGGGGCAGGTACGGCCCTTCTCTAGGCTCCCTTGGGTCTTGCTGGGCTGTTTTTTTTCTCCAACAACACACATACAGCAGACTGGAAATTAGTATTGGGGGGTGGGGGTGGGGTAGAATGCTATCCTCATTGAAAGAACTCCAGTATGTGATGGGACTCTGCTGACTCCTTCGTCTCCCTACACTGGAAGATTTTCTTTCTTTTTTTTTTTTCTTTTCTTTTCTTTTTCTTTTTTTTTTTTTTTTTGAGACAGGGTTTCTCTGTGTAGTTTTGCACCTTTCCTGGAACTCACTCTGTAACCCAGGCTAGCCTGGAACTCACAGAGATCTGCCTGCCTCTGCCTCCCGAGTGCTGGGATTAAATCGTGCGCCACCACTGCCCAGTTCTTCTCAAAATTCTTAGGGCCAGTGCTTTGCTGTGTTAACTGGAGATAGCCTTTCTCCACCTGCAGCTCCGGCTGGTGCAAACCCACCTCCCACCCTGTACTACAGAGCAACTTGTTGGTGGTCCCAGATTGTTGATGCAAGGACCATGAATTCTGTTAGGGCTCTACATACATTAACATCATTTCTCCCCAAATCTCGGACATCTTCTCCAATACCTCTCACCTTCTCAGCTTCTGGGCAGAGATAGTCTTCTAAGTGTAATGGAGGAACCGCTGTGCCTACCAGCTCCACCTCTTTCCCAACCCTCAAAGAGAAAGTGAAGTTGTCGCTGTGGGCCTAGTATTGTCCCCAGTGGTGTCAGCTACCCCTCTGTGACAAGGTTCATGTTCAGGGGGCAAATTCCTGTGCCCCTTGATTTCACTGAGAAGAGGGAAGCTGTGAATTCACTCAGAAGCAGACCTCTGCCCAGGGGAGTCTATGACCCAGGCCCCACAGCTCCCGCCTTCTAGGTTATGTAGGAGAGGTAATGCCCCCCTGGGCATGTGGCTGGAGGGCCCTGGGGACATGGTGAGCACAGTGTCCCTACCTAGAACCTAGAGGGCTGCCGGAAGCCAGAAGCCAGAGGCTGCACTGGGCTAGCTTTCTTGAGGGTGGTTAAAAAATAGGGCTGAACTTAGGGAACTGGAAGAAGGGGACAGTCTCCCTTCTTGAGTCAAAACTATTAAAACTGTTTTGGGGGTGTATCTTAGGAGCAGAATGCTTAACTGTCCTGCCTGAGGCCCCACGTCCCATCCCCAGTATTGGCAAACTTCAAAACGATGGGATTTCCTTTCCTGCATCTGCCAGCAGATGTCTTGAGAGCAGAGCAGGAAGACTATGACTTCATTATCAGAGCAAGGGGAGATGGGCAGACAGCTCTGTACGCCCACCGCCACTCCCAGGTCCCCTCTTCCAGGCAGCCTTCACAATCCTTATGCCTGGCTTCCCTGGGGCCCTGATATGGACCCGAAGGACCTGACACCTTAGCAGCCATGAAGATCAAGCCGTTGACAGGAGCACCTCACACCAGTCTGTTGGTTGGCCACATCTCTCCCCTTGGCTCCTGGCCCTGGGCCTCCGGTCAGGAGGGAAGAACAGATTCATAGTTTGGATTCCACTGTATATCATCTTTCTGACCGCTGTCTCTCCCATTCTACGGACGGAGGCACTGGGCTTTGGAGACAGCCAGAGGCATGCTCAAGGTAGGACAGTGGTGAGAGCCAAATTTGAATCTAAGTGTACTTGGATGGACCGGTGCCTGTGTATAGCTAGCTGGTGGTGCCTCAGCTGTCCCAGAGGCCTGGCCTGAAACGCTGCTGCGTACCCTCTGTCTGGCTACCTCACTTGCTTTGGAACACAACCCAAGCATCCTCAGGGGTTCTGCCGAGGATGGGGCTGAGGGTGGAACTCTGTTCCCTCTGGTGCTGCCCTCCCCTGCTGTGGAATGGGGAGCAGGCAACGGTCTGGGTTCAGTAGAAGGCAGGGTTAAGAGAAGGGGTAAACGGGGCCAATGATTCCACTGACAGGAGTTATACCATTACAGCTTTAATCCAGCTGGCCTGAGTTCTGGCCAGTGGGGCAGCCAGAGGGAAGGGCTGTGGCCAGCTGTTGATAGAGCCCCCCACTGTCTCCACCTCAGCCCAAAGAGGGCAAACAGGAGGGGCCCAGCCTTTCTGATTGGGATCCTGGCAGCAGAGGAACCACTGACAACAGAGGCCGTGACCCGGGCTCTCCCCTTACTCCCTGTCTCCCAGTGAAAATAGCTCACGAATCCCAAGCCATCCCTTCCCACCCATCCATCGCTGACGGCCTGGTTCCAGCTCAGCCCACGCTCCACTTCTCTGGGGCTCTGTCCCCAGGAGGGCCCAAGACTTGGCTTGATCTGGGGCCTGGTGACTAGAAGACCCATGCCCACCCCCAGGGCTGGATGCAGGTACAGAATGGGGAATCTCCCAAAAAAAAAAACGGCATCATGGAAGGGATAACAGAACCACAGCTGTTTCTTCAGGCTCCTGGATAAGAGGGCTGTGGTGGCATGTAGGGAGGAGGAGCTGAAAACCAAGGAGACAGGATGAGGGTCAGTGGGGCACAGGGGCACCCCCCCCCCTTCATGGTATGCAGGTTCCATGGGAAGAGATGCCTAGAAGTTTCCAAGGAGAAATGGAAGGAAAAGGAATCTACCAGCGAGAGAGGTAAGGGAGGCCCTGGAGCAAGGGGTGGGGACAAGCAGGAACAAGGATTCCAGGCTGTGCACTCACCTGCAGGGTTGTAGATTGGGGGCCCAGCTGGGTAGAGAGGATACTGAGGAGCAGGACCACTAGGTGGGTACATGAAACCAGGTTGTGGAGGTGCAGGACCAGCTTTGGGGTCCGGGGTGTATTGGTATACTGGCTGCATTGGGATGCCTGTCATTGGAATCTCCTGGCCTAGAAGAGAGACAAGGATTAGCATTCTAAACACCCAGCTCCCATGGAAACCTCCTCCTGTCCAGGAAACCAAGGTAAGCACCCTGGCAACTGCCTGGCAGGCTCCTGGGTAGCCACTTGTGGCCTTTGCCTCCCAGAGCTTGCTTGCCTGGAGTTGAACAGAGAGCTATGTATGTGCCTATGTGGGTCAGTCTGTGTCGACCAAGCTTGTTCCCCTCGGCAGGTTTCAGAGCCCCCAGAAGGCAGAGTCTAGCCTGGGGAATATCCCACTTGGGTAAAAAATGGGCAGCTACAGAGGCTGGTATCTTGAAATCCAGCACAGCTGCCACGAAGAGGGTCCTCCTCCAGTCCCTCCCTCCCACACTGATCTCCCATATGGTGTCAGCGTTTCCATGTTTATCAGGCTTGGACAGTTACACGCAACACTCAAATACACATCCAAAGTACTGGAACACATCCAGTGAATGTTCACTACTACAGACCTCACCCCACATACTCAGCCACAGGCATGCCCATACCTACGGCCCACTTACCATCAACAGACACACTCCCGTGTACGACTGAGTGCTCATACAAGGGCACAATCACATGTTCCCATACATGCCTGGACACAGTCCATTACTCAAGGGTTCACTTGCACACATTCCCGGGTGGTATGTGCAGGCACACAGAAACACTCTCTACTAGAGAATTCACCAGTCCTCAAGCCCTGTGGTACCCATCCCAGAAATGGGCCCAGCCCATCTCAGGCTCATCTTGCCTGATACTGTGCATACCTTCAAATGGGCTCTGGAGCTGCTGGCGCCTTCGGTACAGGTAGCAACAGGAACAGAGGAAACAGCAGATGGTCGTGGCAACCACAGCAACAAAGAGGATTACGGCAGAGGCGATGCCTGCGATGGTCTTGGGACTTTAGACAGAAAACAGGTCCTCTCACCTTCCAACCCTCAGAGGAAGTCCTCACTGTGCTGGTTCCAACTCCTGGCCAGCAGGGAGCCACAGCACACTAAGACTTGGGGTTCCTCGTGAGATTAATTCTGCCCATACTGTTTAGTAAGAGTTTAGAGACCTCTACTTCCCAGGAGGCTATGCTCTCTGGCTAGCTAGTATGAAGCATGCTGGGATTTGTAGTGCGCCCACCTACCCCTGCTTTTACATCTACAATTTAATTAGTTAGGTTTAAAATGTGTTAGCCCCAAAGGGGCTTTTGAAATAATGTAGGGCCAAATCTCACTTGACATTTCCCCTTATATCTGTTTTATGTGTTTGCAGCTCCCTTAAAAAAAGTTTGAAACCCACTCATTTGGGGGCTAGGAGTGTAGCTTAACAGAAGCAGGTGTTGGGATGTATGAGGACCTAAATCCAACCTCAGCACCAGGCTGGGGTGGGGGAGGGTGGGGAGGAGTAACAAAACCTTTAATTTGGGCAACTGTTTTTTAAGGAGACAGTTTCACTTTGTAGCCCAGACTGGTCTGGAACTCATGGTGATCCTCAGTCTCCGAGTGCTGGGATTACAGGTGCAAACCACCAGGCCTGGCTAGCAACTTCCATATTCTTTAAAAAGGTAACGGTGATCCACAGAGCACAAGTGTCTCAGGAAGATCACATTGCTTGCAAGAAGCTGCCGGGGAACCAAACCCGAGTCTTTCACCCTTTTGCCAGAGCTTCTACAAAGCCACTTTGCAGTTTGAGTGTTAACCGGGTGTTACCCCCTCCCAGGACCTGCCAGGATCCAGAAAGCCTCTGCAAACAACCCAGGCAAGCCCATGGTAACTAACACCAACCAGTCAGCTCTGTCACCATTTGGAGTCCTGGTGACTCCTTCAGCTAAGAATGTGGAGGTGGGCACCGGAGGCAGCGGGACGCCTCTGGAGAGGGGGCGGAGTGGGAGTCCACAGCCCACCTGAAGGCCAGGCAGTGTTTCTGCTGTCTCTCGGTGATGAGTAAGGTCAGATCCCTGCAGCAGTACCGCTGGTAGCAGGTCCCGCAGCAGAAGGTGAAGAACTCGCAGTCAAATCCCGGATGCCAGGAGCCATTCCGGTCCAGATACCACAAGCAGTCTTCGCTCGCTAGCGCTGCAGCGGGCAGGGGTTTGGGTGCCCGGTGGACACCGGTCCAGTTCAGTTCTGGCCAACCTCAAACCCACTGCCTTGAGAAGCTGAGAGCTCACTTTTGTTTCCACCCTGACGGGCTCGGCCTCGAAGCTCTAGAAATCCCCCTGTCCCTGAAGCTGAACCCCCACGCCAGGGGTCAGGTTCTCACTGCCTGACCTCCCAGCGCCCTTTCTTTCTGCTCCAGGAGCACCCGTGAAGTGTCTCGGGAGGGAGCACGGACAGCCAGAGGATAGCCCAAGGATAGTCTCCAGGGACACGGCCCGGTCCCTTTAACCCCTCCCCGATCCCGCCCCACCCCACCCATCCCGTGTAGCTCCCCATCCCTTACCCAGAGGAGTCCCCAGCACCAGCAGGACCACAGCAGCCAGCGGCGCGGCCCCGCGGGGCCCCGCGGGCGGCATGACAGGAGGGAGCTGGGCGCGGCCAGGACCGCCTGGAAAAGGGGCCGCAGGACAAAGCTGGACGAAGCCGGCCGGCGGGAGCTGCAGCACCGCCCAGCCCGAGGCCAGGCTCTGGCTTCTCTCCCGCCTCCTCGGGGCGGGGCGGGACCATCGCCCCGCCCGCAGTAACCCTGCCCAGGCCCCGCCCAGGGGTCTGCCCACCAGCGACGCCCACCCAGCCTCAGCACCAGTTGGGCAGGCGCCCCTCACCCCAGGGAACAACCCTGCTGTCCCTGTCACCGACAGTGAGTGCAGTGACTCCTCCAGTCTGAGCCCTTACGGGAACAGCCAACAGCTGGGCACTGCGGTCAGGGAGGCCCAGCTGTGCCCTACGCCCGCCCCTCTCCTGAGACCAATCATTATCCCCGACCCCAGAAACTGACCCTGGTGCCACCTCCTAATGTCCAGCTCATGGGCCAACCCTGGAGGGGCATGGGCTGCACCTTCCCTTGTGTGGGCCCTCCTCTGCTCTAGTGTCCAGTCTTGGACGTCCTGCAGGGGGAGGAGAGGGGCAGAGTCACCCTGCCCCCATTCCTAGAAACAGGCACCCATTGAGAGGAGGTTCAGAGCAGCTTTTGTCCCTGTCGGTGCCCACAGGCCTGGGCCCTGGCAGCTGCACCTTCCCCTTCTGAATGGACAGCTCTCCAACTATAGCCTCACTCCTCACCCGTCGGGGTGGCCCCGGCCACTTGGGACCCATCCTGTTAAACACTTAACAGTGGAAAGCTTTTTCTTCATGGGGCAAGCCTGCAGAAATAGTGCATTAGCTATCAGAGTCAACACAGGTTAATTACAGGTGGGCAGTCTCGAGGTAGGGAAAGTCACTCTACCTTTTCAAACTCACGGAGAGTTGTGACAGTACTCAGAGGTCACGGCCTATGCTCCAACAAGCCAGGTTTAGCTGCACATGCTCAATAAGCCAATTAAAGAACCAAATTAATAATGAAAAACAAGGAGACTTATTCAATATGGTCACATTGGAAGAGGGACAAGGAGATCCAGTGGTACCTCTCCACACCCTTGTCCAGTGGTCCTCAAACTTCTTAATGCTGCGGCCCTTTAATATGGTTCCTTATGTTTTGGTGACCCTTAACCATGAAATTATTTTCGTTGCTACTTCATAACTGTAATTTTACTGTTATTAGCCATAATGTAAATATCTGTGTTTTCTGATGGTCTTAAGTGACCCTTATGAAAGGATTGTCTTAACCCTAAAGGGGCCATGACCCACAGGGTGAGAACCATTTTCCTAGTTCATCTTCAGGGTCCTCAAGTGAGGGTAAAGTTTAAACAGAGGGCAAGATATTTGCCTAACTAAGCAGTCCAGGGAAGGTGTGATCCCCCTGCCCATCTGGCTCAGCTCCCAGTTTCTCCTGCGAGGTAATCTGACAAATTGTAAACCTTTCACCAGGAGACCGGTCCTCTTCTGGATGCCCCCAGGTCCTCACTAGTTCCTCATCTAGTTGGAGATTCCTGGGGAAATTCTAATTTCTTGGGGCCCATTCTTTCAATAGTCTGGCAGCCAAAGAGGGGGCACAAGTATCTAAACATACGCTCATTGCTGCCAGACAAGTCATTACTGATGATAACGCTCTGCTCTGCATGAGATGCCTCGGCCACCCATCAAGTGAGGCAGGATAATGGCTCTCTTAGTCTCCTGCCCTGTACTCTTGAAGCATTTTTTTTCATTTTTTTTTTCATGTGCGCGAGTGTTTGCCTGCATGTGCGTATGTGCACCACGTGCATGCCTGGTGTCCTTAGAGGCCAGATGAGAGCATCTGATACCCTAGAGGCAGAGTTACAGACAGTTGTGAACCATCACGGGGGTGCTGGGAACCAAAGCCGGGTCCTCAGCAAGAACATCAAGTGCTCTCAAACCACTGGGTCACCTCTGCGGCCCATGTCACAGGGCACCCCGACACTGGGACATCTACCTCATCAGAATCCTTGTACAACTCCACTAGCTAAGCCAGGTTGGTGAACATTTTTATCAACATCATTTGACCAACAGAGACTCAAACATGTTCAAGGCTTGTTTAAGGTAACGTAGTAAATGAAGAGAAAGCAGTAGGACCCAGGATTTCTAGATAGGTGGATCTTGACTCAGCTGAAGCGTGCTGACAGCAAATGTTTCTGGTGTTCTGGGTGAGGGAACTGGAGGGCATGGACAGCAAAGCGGAGTGTAAACGAGTTAGGAAAAGGAAATCCCAGAGGAAGGGTAGCCCTAAACTGGGCCTTTGTAGGTGGCGGTCATCCTTCCAGGAGAGAGGGAGCAGGAGGAGGAGCATGCTCCTGCTACAGGATGCCCCGTCAGCCACTGACAGGCTGGCCAGAATGTGCACTAAAATTGGACTAAAAGTCATCAATAGCACTGCCAAGGACATTTCTGGACTCACTGCCACTTACGTCTGCACATTGCTGTCCTTCTTCTTCCTATATCACGAGCTCCATGAAAGCCAGGGCCACTATCACCACGCTCTGGCAATAAGTGCTCAGCAAAGAGCGGTCCTTCCTGTGTGAAGTTGATTCTCTCGCTCTCTTCCGGATGCGTGTGCTTGTGATCCCATATCACCTGTCTGCATTATTTGATATCTTTAGTTTCTTTCTTTTGTAAAAAAAACCAAAAACAAACAAAAAACCCCATTACTTTTATTTATTAGTGTGTGGGGACAGACATGAGGTCAGAGGACAAATTATAAGAATTTGGTTCTCTCTTTCCAGGAATTTAACTCAGGTCTTCAGACTTGGCAACAAGAGACAGGGTCTCCTATGTAGCCCTGGCTGGCCTGGAGCTTGCTATATAGACCAGGCTGGCCTCGAACTCACAGAGATGCAGCTGCTTCTTCCTCCTGAGTGCTGGAATTAAAGTCGTGTGCCAGCATGCCCAGCTACATCAATGGTTTTCTGTTTGCAAAATTCTAGGATGGAGGAATAGGATTCAGGGGCTAGGGTGCCCATGCAGGTCAGAACACACATGCATAGACAGACAGACAGACAGACCCAGGCTGGTCTTGCCTCAAACTCCTAATCCTCGTGCCTCAGGCTTCCGAGTGCTGGAGTAAGCCCAATACCCACCACTTCCCAACTGACACTTCTTAGCAGGAGATGCTGACACACAGAGACAAATAGGATGAGCTATATTACCACAATGGACCCGAGTCCTGAGAGGGCATGGAGCAAGGATTGCGGAGTGGGTGTGAAGACTGGGGGCCCTGGAAGGGGCTGTCCAAATCCTGAGCCTTCCCTAATCTTCAAGTGAGGGGATGCAGGAACATCATCCTCTTACCAAGTCAGTCTCCTGGGCTCCTTCTGTGACTAGATGAGACAAAAATAAGGCTTTATCAGTCGGAGGCTCAAAGGGTGACTGTGATCAAGACATTAGGCACTAATACTGCAAATGAGCTCATTCCATTGTAGCTAAACTGAGCTGGAGGAAGCTAATTCTCTCAGCTCACACTGCTGAGATTTGAAGTTGGTCTTTTGTGACTTTCAAGTCATATACCCTTGAGATCCATCACCTGTTCCTCCTTAAATGTTTAAGACTGTGCCTGGCATAAGAACTGAATGCCGAGGGAAACATGGATGTCCAGCCTCATCTGTAGCAGCCACGTGCATGAAGTGAAAAGGTAGTCAGGCTATCAGGAGTGGAGAAAGCGGGGGACTAGACCATGCCTGTGACCTAGGGCTTGGCCTCAATACTCTCCAGAGTCACTGTACTATAGGCTGCATGACCAGTCCAGGCTTCTCCAAACCCTTCCATGCTCTGGTCATATCAGAGCCCAAGACCCAGCCTGGGCATTTCTGAGGCACTCCTTACCCTCCCATGCCCTGGCCCCAGGCTAACCCTAATATCTCTCCATTAAACTCCTGTCTGGTTACATAGTAGTTTGAGCTGAGACACTTGGAGATAAGAAATTCTTTTCCTAGCCTGGTGGTGGTGGCACATGCTGTAATCCCAGCACCTGAGAGGCAGAGCCAGGCGGATCTCTGTGAGTTTGATGCCAGCCTGGTCTACAGAGCAAGATCCAGGACAGGCACCAAATAAACACAAAGAAACCCTGTCTCAAAGAAAAAAAAAATTCTTTTCCTAATTCCTACTTCTGTTGGTACCCTTTTTAGAATACTTCCAGCTACCCACACATGTACCCAGCTGGCCTCTGGCAACCCAAACCATACAGACAGGTAATTACATAGTCCTTCCCTCTACAGGACCTTGTGCCCTTAACTGTGACTTAATGTCATAGCCTCTTAAGAGAGAACTGGATATATTCTCCTTGAAGTTCACAGTGAGGAAGGGAAAGGCTCAGAAAAGCACCAGGAACATGGTCAAGGTCATGGCTGAACTTGAAACTGAAGGAACTCAGGTCCCTCCCAATGCCCATTACCCCAGTATAAGCAAGCATATCATTTATGTTTCTTGCTGTAAGATAGTGTCCTCTATATTTGTTCTTGTGATAATAGGCATCTCTGGGGTTGGGGGAGGTCGGGGAAGTCAAAGGTAGGTGGCCAGTGTAGGGTGTCACCTTGTTACCTAGCCACAGCTAGAAAGGGGGTACTCTTCCTCCTTCCAGAGGCTTTGTCTTTTAGGAGTGCCTCTTAGAATGCCACGCTCCTGCCTGTCTGCAGTGTGCTCAGCAACCAGAGCAGAGCCTAGGCAGTTTGGACTCCAGGCTGAAGACCGAAGGCGGTGGATGCACAGGCTTGGGCGGTATGAGCAGCCAGCCACCTTCTCACAGCCTCAGTCTGGTCTTCAGAGCTGGCCCTGGCAGTGGGGTGTATGGAGGGTGCCAGGTTATCTTTAAATGGCACTTTACTCAGCCTGCAGCTCTGCCAGCTGGGCAGGGTGGGAGCAGACAAGTGTTATTTTGAGTGAGTGGCGAAGGCTGTTTACAGCTTTCCTGTCTGTCCCTTCCCGGGAAGCAAACGCTTGGGGCCACAGTACTCAGCACTCCAGCTGGGGTTTGTTTTCAGCCCTCCCAGCACAGCGGGAACTGTTGAATTTGGATGCACACGGCCTTTCTTGACAGGTTTAGGTGATGATAATTCCATTAGATTCAAGATCACACTAACAAGCTAAATCTAATACTGTCAGCCTCACTTCAGAATGTTTTGTATTGTACTGACTTTATTTACTTCTTACAATCACTCTGTAGAACAGATACCAATATCTGTTCTGTGGATTTGGAAGCGCAGACAGAAAGTTTAAGCAAAGCTTGCCCAAAATTACCGAAGCTGGTAAGCGACCCTGCTAGGACCCAAAAATCTAGCCTGGCTCCAGAGCCCATACTGTGGACCACAAACTATGTATAAGACTTGGCCTGCGACTTCTGGACTGCCAACTCGAAGCCACCTGAGGCCCCTGGGCTTGGGTCCCTCATGTGGAAAGACGAGGTTCAGTCAGACCCACTGGAACCCCAAAGCCAGAGCTGAGCAGAGGCACCAGTGCACCCAGTCTTTCTCTGATCTGGAGAGCTTAGGGTCACACGAAGGGGTACCCTCCTGGCCTGGCTTCTCTACAGTTGCTACTTAACCTTCCTGCAAACACAAGGAGCGAGCTGCTGAGGGAAATGAGATCCAAGAGTCTGCAACACAAAGTCAGGTGTGAAAACGATTTGTCGGTGTTGGGGATTTAGCTCAGTGGTAGAGCGTTTGCCTGGCAAGCGCAAGGCCCTGGGTTCGGTCCTCAGCTCCGGGGGGGAAAAAAAAAAGTTTGTTATTTTCAAGACAGGGTTTCTCTGTGTACCTCTGGCTGTCCTCGAACTCTGAAATCCATCTGCCTCTGCCTCTCAAGTTCTGGGATTACAGGCATGCCCACCACTGCTCAGCTGAAAATGATTTTTTTTTTTTAAATTGAAATGGATCAGACTGAGTCTATCCTACCATCTAGTGGGGGAATTGAGTATGCTATGGTTTCCTTTCCTTCCAGGCTCATGAGAGGTCGTGGAACTCATATAGTACAAAACTCTGGGGTAGGCAGCACCCCAGGCCTATTTACACTGGTTTTAACATCTGCTCATACGTGCAGTCCCTAGGTTCTGGCCTGTGTAGATATCCTAGGTAGAGCGCTTCTCAGGTATCCCATGCAGCCTTCTCCCAGTGTTCTTCCACCCCCAGGCACTCAGCCAGGATCAGCAGGGCTCTGACCACTCAGGATCTAGGGTGGTCTTCCACCCTGCAAAACCCCGTTCGGTAATGAATTCCAAAGAACTCAATTAAGTTATGAGGAGAGGTGGGGGAAAATATAGTGCAAGTAAACCAATACACCAACGATTTGTCACACAGATAACCACAGGACAAGTGCATAGGGGTGACTGACGGGTGGGAGCTGGGGCCACCACCTATTTCCATCCTGTTCCCCAGAAAAGTCTCCAGAGCTTCCTCCCAAAGGCTCACCAAGCCTTGATTTAGCAGCAGCAGAGAAGCCGAACTGAGTCATAGTCAGATCCAACCAGGCAAGATGAGCCAAATACAGCTAGCTCCTGTTCTGCGTGAGGAGGTATAAAAGGAAGGAGGTGAGGGAGGGGCTCTTCTCACATTCGGGTGGGTTGGGCATCAGTTCCCCATTTTACACCAGGGAAACCCAGGTTCACAGGATAGCCGCCTGTCCCACGCCCTTTCCAGCTCTATTGTTAGGCCCAGCCTCGAAGGGCTTCCAGGGCCTTCTCCTCAGGCCAGTGGCTCACTCACTGTTTTCCTGCTCATTGCACATTTGCCACACAGGCCTGAGAGACCTTTTGTAATCATCTAAAAACAAAACAAAAAACGAGATCATTAGCCAGCTGGTGTTGACCTCCTTCACCTTCACAGAAAGGCAAGTCACTCACCAATTTTGGAATTTTATTAACAACTACTTTGGCTGCTTGCTACTGGAATGCTACCACTCAGTGCTTTGTGAAGCATTGAGACCTAGTGTCAGTTTGTGTGAGAACGGGGCTTTGGCCATATGAGTACTAGCCAAACGCTGGGCCTCTTTGACGCAGAGGAGCTCTACTGTTGAGAAACCGCATTCGACAGTGGTCACTTTTGGGAATCTCTCCCTTAGCAGTCGTTCAGCCTTACTGAGTATCACCACTATTTCAGTGATCCATCTCTTCCACCCTTGTTATAACTCAGCACACATGCAGCTCTTCCACCTAGATCTGCTGCTGCATGGCATCCCTACCTTCCGGTCCCTCCTGCAGTCCCTCTTAGGCGGTCAGTCTTTCTCTAGAGGAAGCAGGCCTTGTTTGCGCCTTCACCATTTGGCTTATTTTTACAGCTTTATTTCTGGCCAAGACTGCACAGTACCTTAATTTTTCTTAGCTTGGTGCTGATGTGGGGAGTAGAAACCCGGTAGAGCACTTAATGCTAATCAAGTGTTCTACCAGTGAGCTGTACCCCAGGCTGCTTCTTTTTTTTTTTAAAGATGGGCTCACTCTGTAGCCCTGCTTGGCCTCCAAAGCACCAGTATTACAGGTGTGATCTATAATGCCCAGCTCACTCTAACGTTTTTACTGTGCTTATAAAAGCTCTTAAAATGGCTGGGCAGTGGTGGCGCATGCCTTTAATCCCAGCACTCGGGAGGCAGAGCCAGGCGGATCTCTGTGAGTTCGAGGCCAGCCTGGGCTACCAAGTGAGTTCCAGGAAAGGCGCAAAGCTACACAGAGAAACCCTGTCTCGAAAAACCAAAAAAAAAAAAAAAAAAAAAAGCTCTTAAAATGCAGTTGTTTCATGACAATCTTATCTCGGTCACCCCTCCCCATCCCTCTGGAATATCCTACCCTACCTTTGTCTGCTTTAACTAAACACAGGCTTCTTGGATGTAATCTCACGCTGGCAGGCAACATTCAGTATCTCGGCTTTACTCAGTCTGTAGAAGGGGTAAGGAAGAGGACCCACTTTGTGAGGTTGTTCACACAGACACATCCAGCAGGTCTAGCATTCAGTGCACATTTTAGCAAGAACTGCCGACCTTTCCAAGTGCTTTATTGAAACCTTCTCCACGCCACTTGACTCACTTCCGCTCCACCACCACTAGCCCAGTCTTTCTGGGGGTGACAGTGCACACAGCACCTACTTTTCCCATAGCACTTGTCTTATTTGTGACTGGTTTCCGGTTTCCCCATCAGCTTCCCCGGCCCCACTCTAAAAGGAGGCCTCATTTTCGAAGCCTTTGCTACATAATGGAACTTGCTATGTACGCCAGGCTGACCTTGAACTCAGAAAGTCACCTGTCTCTGTCCGATTGCTGGGATTAAAGGCAGACACCACCATGCCAAGTCCTAGCCTAGCTTCTTAAGAAAAGCCTAAGGCATTGACCTGCTGTGTCTAACAAGCTTGTCCCGACAGGCAACAGAGGAGCCGGAGAGCTGTCTTTTATTTACTCGGGCACAGCGGGTCTGCCTGGTGGGCTGAGACAGCGTAGCACTTCTCACCGGACCACCCCTTAACGTGCTGAGCACTGCTGAGTTCAGCCTTCCCTCAACCGTTCAGTCCTTGGTTGTCCTTTTACAGAGGGCTGTCATCAGTCAGGACCACTGAGGGACAGAGGCGGGAAATCTGCAGCACCCTCGACAATAACCTAGGCCCGCACTGGAGTCTTCTGGACTCTTAACACCCAGTACTTTTAGTGGGGGACACAGCACTCTAATGAAAGCACTGTTGCCAATGTCCTTTTCTTTCGACTTCATCTACTTGTATTCTAATATCACCTGCCCTGAAGCTTCCTGCCACCTAAGATTTCATCGGCATTCTTTCCTTGTCTTGGTCAGTTTCTTTTGCAAATGCTTCAGCTTCTTGGAAAGAATAAGGCATAAATAAGCTGCCCATCGCTGTAGCAAAGACGACCCGTCTCACCCTTCTGAGGGCTGACATGAGGTCTGCTTAGCCGCTGGTGCCCTGACCTTGTCGGGCTACTTAGCATGGCTAAGGAAACCCAAGGTAGCTTTCATTAGTTTGGCACATGGGCACTCTAGCTCACGGTGAACACCCCAGCGATGTCTCATGAATTTGTTTTGAACCCTAGGGTCCAAATTCAAGCTTCCTAGCCAACGACTTGAAGTAACAGCTCCCTTTCTTGGAATTTCATCCACTTTTCGGCCTTCTAGTGTTTTACCCCTATCC
This sequence comes from Peromyscus leucopus, assembly GCF_004664715.2. Lineage (NCBI taxonomy): Eukaryota > Metazoa > Chordata > Mammalia > Rodentia > Cricetidae > Peromyscus > Peromyscus leucopus. Next base: position 53,577,854 of record NC_051076.1, on the reverse strand, counting down.
TGGAAAGCGTTCACCTTCGGGAGCCCACGCTTCTCTTGTTAGCTCACCCGTCTTGTCTTAGTCTTCCAACAGTCAGCCCCGCCCTTTGTCCAGATGTAGTTGGCTCTCATAGGAGACAAAAGTTCAACTATGTCACACCAATAGTCACCAACAGAACCTTCCCCCGCTCTTAGGAACAGTCAACAGGATGAGAAAATTCACTGTGTATCTGTTGCAGAAGTTAAATGCTCTGAAAACACATGCAAGTATCTGTCCATCAAGGGGCAGAAGACCCTCCATGTCCAACTAGTTGTACGTTGGCAAGGATGGCTTCCTAAGCGAACTAGGGCCTTTCCCAGTTTTCCTAAGGCAGGAGCTTGGCCCTCCCACCAAAAGTAAAGCCTGAGAACAGATGAGCCCTTTGGACTCATTTTGGCACTAGACACAGAGGAACTGTTCTAATTAGCAGTCACTGCCAGCATATGCACTGGGGGTCTCCAAGCTTTCTCAAACTCAGCAGGTCAATGCTGCTAACCTGGCACCATTCTAACATGCCAAAACCATTGGACAACTTAATTGTGAGGAATGGTCTACTGTTTTAGCACCAAATCCAATCGGCTTTGAGGTCAACAATGGAGCAAGTTTCCCAAATTCCTACTGTGGTTTTCTGGGTACCACTTGGACAGATATGCTCTCATTTCTCTTTATCAGGGACTCCAACTTCAGGAGGAAAAACAGCAGGGGCAGAGGCAATACTGGTCTTCACACTGCCAGCCAGAAGACAACTATACACACCTTCTCAGGCTCTTAAAAAGAAGGTGGAAACTTTAGTGAAATGCCTCTGAACACAAGGTTCAGCACCCAGGACATCTGGTGGTATAGTCATTAATAAGCTGCCATATCCTTAGGGTCCCATGAAAGGCCTTTTAGATTAAATGTTACACTGTTATCCTTCTGCTTAAGGATGGAGCTCAAAAGCCACTTCTATATTCCCATTTCTTTTTGTTAGAGCATCACTCAGAGAAACTCTGGCTATTAAGAACAGAGGCCCAGATGTGGGTCCTATCAAACAAAGGGAACACTGGACTACTACTCTGCTCTTCCTAATCTCAATCTCTCAATCCTGACTCAAGGAAAACCCATTGAGGGCTGTCCCTTATTTCTGCTGCATACATTTGAATGAAAAACACCCGGTCTGTCTCTAAGATGTTTGAGCTCTTTGCCGAATCACAGCAGGACGCCAGAAGAGGCTCCACTAAGGCTTTCTCTTGCCTTCCCTTTCCTTCTACAGGGAGTAAACAGAGGGTGAGGTGCTGAGACACCTTATCGTATGCAGACTAAATTCATTTGTAAAGATTGCTTTACTGTCCTAGAAAAATACATGTTGTAAATTTGAGGGCTACAACTCAACCACTTTAGAGGATTCCTGAGGGATAGGGATAACCTTTGAATTTCAGGCTCTGTGGTTATGCGTATAAGAGGCATATTAAATATAGATGGGTCAGGCAGATTTAGAAATAAAAATCTTTTTCCTGATTTTTTTTTTTTCCTAAAAAAGAAAGACAAGTTACCATCTGTCTGGCTTATTTCGTGTGTGCATGTATCTATAGGAACAGCCTGGGGGAGGGGCTGTGTCATGCAATGAGCAGAGATGGGAAGATGGCTCCTTTGACAGGGGAGCCTTAGTGTTGCATGAGGAAAGCATGGAGGGGAGGTCACTGGAAAGGGCTTAGCATGTAGCTGTTCCAACTTGTTCCTACCAAGAACCTAGAGCATCAGGGGCAGAGGGAAGAAAGCATAATGATCTCTCAAGGGAACTCCTATCTGAACACATCAGATGTCCTATGAAAATGAACAGGTATGTTTCTGAATATAAATGGTAGTGACTTCCTGTGCTCCTGAGGTGGGGCAAATAATCAGGAACCCATAATCCTTCTGGGTATCAATGTTTCTGGCCAACAAAAGATGCTAGGAATCTGGAGGTAGGGGTAGAGCTGGGGAGAAAAACAGTTCCAGATTTGGGGTATCTTCACAGGACTTTGAGAAATGTCCTTTGTTTTAGCATTTTTAAATGGCAGCCTTGGTGAGCAAGGACTGAGCTGTCAGTGTCACTGTCGAGGCCATGGGCCAGAAAGCCACTCCAGGCTGAGGAAAGTGCATCTCAAGACCAGCGAGGGCTGTGGAACGCTCTGTGGCTGGGCCGGAGAGGAGACACAGGTCGAGGGCTGTGGAACGCTCTGTGGCTGGGCCGGAGAGGAGACACAGGTCGAGGGCTGTGGAACGCTCTGTGGCTGGGCCGGAGAGGAAACACAGGTCGAAGACCCCCTTTTAGATGCCGATGGCCTGTAGAACACGCTTCTCGTTGTCGTTGAGGTGGCACGAAAACATTATGTAACAGGGCTGCTGAGCAAACTGGCAAAGGAAGTCGGTGAGATAAGCCTGGAGGGAGAAGAACGAGAGTGGATCACTACAGGCTCCCAGGGCCATCAGTGTGCAGAAGGGTGGAGGACCACGGCAAGTGGTCAGTAAAGCCGGCTTTCAGACAAGGGCCAGCTTCCTAAGGGGCAGGTCTTCACATGCTTGCATCTAATGTACACAGAACCCAAGGACAGAATGCCATAGGGAACCAAAAATACTTCCCAGGCTCTATCTCCTATTTCACCCAGAGAACGTTCCCAAAGTAGCCTTAGAAGATGGGTCACAGCTGGTGCAGAATCCTGGATGAAAACCCCAGCACCCTTCTCCGCCCATGGCCTTGAACACTCAGACAGACAGCAACTCCACCCCTACTTTCTTGTAGTTCTCATGAAGAACTATGGATGGATTTGAACCCACAATCTTGCTTCCATGGCTTGAAATAGACATTGTCACTGTAAGACATCTTCTACAGACACCCTCACCTGTAGATCAATCTGATAGAGAGGATCCTTCAGGGCATCAGGGTCATCTTCCTCATCATCTTCATAGTAATCCTCCTCTGTTAGACATAGCCAACACAGGGCGAGTCAGGACAGAGGCCCAGAATCAGGCCTTTGGTGGTATTTACCACCCCATGGCTGAGGCAAAAGGGGCAAAAGCCCAAGGAATACCCCTTGTAAGCCCACATCTCCTCTTGCTTGGGTACCCCATTCTTGGCATCAGTGTGCACAGAAAAGGTGTTTACCATATTGTCCTGTCTTTTTGAAATGGCTTACCATATTTACTTGTGGCAAGGATGTCAGATAAAAGCTGGCCAGCTAAACCATCCTCCTCCTCCTCTTCCTCTTCCTCCTGGTCCTCCCACATATCATTGGAATCATCTACTTGAAGATGAAAAGTAGATGAAACACTCATGCATTTTCCCTCTCAAATCTTACCAGGATAAAACAGAAGGTCAAAGGGTCTCTGCAGTGTGGACTACCATCCTCTCAAATAGGAAAGAACCAAGGATGGCCAAACCTTCCCAATGAGTGAATGGAAGAACTAAAGCTTCTAAGAAGGGGTAGGGTAGGCAGCTTGCTTCCTAGCTGCCCCCACTGTCAACCTCTGTGAGAACTGACATAGATCTTACAGTACCAGACACAGAGCAGCTTTTCAATAACACTTCTGCCACACCCTTAAATCTGTGCCTAATAAACCTAATCAATCATATGACAACATGTAACTTGATCCTCCAGGTTAAAGTCTGGGAGTAAGGGCCTGGTGCACCTTGACTCCACTCGGCGGTAGTGGCCTGGCGAGCCGCATTGGCCTCCATGACGTTGGAGAGTTCATTGATAATCAACTTTAGGATCTTGACCAACAAAGGAATGTTTGTCCAGCGCTCCGGGTCTAGGAAGGAAGTAAAAGAACCTCAAGTCAGATTGTCACTGGGTAGCAACTCCATCCTCCCGACAGTTCTACTCATATTTTCTCAGGTGCTTTCCACCATCTCTGACTATACCCAACCAGAAAGAGTACTTTAAATTTAATTCTGCCTGGTGTATATATAACAGCTAAGAAATAAGGAGAAGTAAGACAGTTCTGGGATTAGAGATCAGTTGCTACCAGTAACAAAGCTGAGCCCCAGAATGGAAGCTGGGAAGAATTGTGCCCGAGATTATTTGCCTCAATTTTCAACAAGAAGGATCCATACATTCTGATTCATTTTGCTTAGTTTTCTGCTGTTTCTTTAGGTAACCCACCAATAAAAATGAAGAACACAGTAGAGCCCTTTCCCTGTCCCCGACAGCTAGAGAAACGGAGGCATCGCTCACTTTTGGCTGACTTAGAGCGGGTCCGAATGCCTTCATCCATGCCGTAGATCTCCTCTCCCTTCACTCGAATGTCCTGTAGCCTCTTGTCATCTGCATTGATGCCATGTTGGAGCAGCTTGCACAGTGCCACAGAGCTGGGGGGAGCCAGAGACTGTCAGTCAGCTCCTATCCAGAGCTTAGTCCAAGTAGATTAGCTCACTCCCAGAAGACGAAGACCCTCTCTGATGGTGAAACTTCTTTTCACAACTAATTAGGAGAGGTAGCAGAGTCCAGCTGAGAATGGGATTTGATGCCCATGAGGTGGTCCACTGCTTTCTGCTCAAAAATACACATTCTACTCTGCTGATTGTTTTACTGGGAATTTCAACATGGAGGTATTCAAATAGAAGGGTTATCAAGAAAGCTAGAACAGAGAGAATACAGGGAACAGCTTGGTACGTCAAACAAAAAATCAACAGTGCAAGTCAGGGAAGAAAGATTTAAATGTGAGTACAACTAGAAAGCTCAGAGCAAAAAGACAGAGCCCTACCTAACTTTGCCTTCATACTGTCCGTAAAACAGATGCTGTCGGCTCGTCCACTCAGCCATCACAAACTCCAGGGCAGGTTTGCCAGTCGGTCCTGGGAGGCTACACAGGAACTCCAACAGAGGTTCCAGCTGAGTGTGCACCAGATGAGCAAACACCATGATCAGAGACTAGAAGAGAATAAGAGGGTACCTGTTTCAGGAAAACAGATTTCATAGACACAGGAGAGGTGAGAGAATAGCCCAGTCAGTTAAGAAACAGAGTCTGGGCCTGGCATGGTGGGCAGGCCTCAGTACTCATGAAGCAGGGACAGGCAGATCATGGAGTTCAAGAGGCCAGCCTGGTCTACATAGAGAATTCCAGGCTAGCCAGAGCTACACAATGAGACCATTAAAACAGACAGACAGACAGACAGACAGACAGACAGACAGAAACAGAGTTTGGGCTGGAAAAATGGCTCAGCTGGGTTCTAGTATCCACAACCATTTATAACTCTAGTTCCAAGAGCTTGGACTCCATGTAAATGGTGCACATATCTACACACACATACACATATCTATACACACACACACACACACACACACACACACACACACACACACACACAAACACAAAAAGGAAAACATTCACAGACATAAAATAAGTCTTTATACACAGCAGGTCCACTCATAGGACAAAACATAAGATTTCCTTGCTCATGTTTCTTGGGCCAGAGCAGATCCCATTTTACTTACCTGCTCTACAAGGATAGTGAGAGTAAAACAACTCAGGGCCCACATACTCATTTGATTCCCCATCACCCATGCAGCAAAAAGCCTACTACCCCACTGTTCTCACCTGCATGACACTGAGTGTCTCTGCTTGCTGCATCTTACTGAGGATGGCACGAAGAATCTGGTCCAGATTCTCCCCAAGCTCCCGCCCTGCCTTGGAGATGAGCGTGGAGACCAGGCGGCCCACAAAGGCTGCAGTGAACTCGGAAGTTCGTGGGTCCAGGAGCTGGCTCACCACCTGCATCACGTACCATAGTCCATTGTGGCCTTGCTCATCATGCCACTGGGCTACCTGTTCCAGCGTCACTGACACATAGGCCCGCAAGCACTCTCCACCATTCTGTGGAGACGGAAGTGACAAGATTAGCCATGAGAGGAAAAGATGCAAGGAGGCCTCAGACTGTTACTGACAGTCTACACCTCAGGGGAGCAGTAAGCCCATAGGGCTCACGTGGCTCATAACACTAGATGTGGGATTTCTTGTTGCAGATAAGCACAGGCACTAACACAGTCCTTCCTTTACCCAATCGGCTGTCTCACACAAACCACTGTTTGCCTAGGGATTTCCAATCTGACCAGTATTTACTATCATTTTCCTATATCCTTTATAAACAACCACAATAAAGAACTGAAAAATAACCAGCACATCCTTCACCAGGTCTATCACTTGTTGACTCTATCAACAGGATCTTCAGAGAAGTCCCAAGGCCCCAAGTCAGACACCTAAGCTCCTCTATAACATCAATAACCAAACACAGACAGCCAGATATGTGGTATTCACACTTTTTAAGGCTGTAACAGACCTCAGAGCACAACCAAACCAGGCTTCTCTGGGGAAATTTGGAGTCGACAGACTTACATTTCAAAAGTATAATCACGTCACTGTTTTCCCCCAGCCTACCATTTGGCTATGGCTGGGAAATTGTTTTCTCTCTAGTTTCCAAGTGTAAGATACCTGCATGGTGGCGTTATCATCCGTGTGAAGGGTGCATTGTGCCACAGCAGGGAAAGCTTGACAGATGAGGAGCTGGGAAAGGGGAGGCTTTGTATTTCGAACTACCGTGGTCAGGATATCAATAGCTGTCTGGAAGAAGAAAGAAAAGTCAAATTACTTCTGGGGCGGGAAGTATTCAGCAGCCATGACGCCTGTTAGGTAGTCGGAGCTCTCAGTTTCATTATAGTGCTTATGATTTGATTAGCCATGGAGGTGGGTGGTATTTGACAGTGGCTAGGGAGATTTTCAGCTGGTCAAGCATTTCCCTTGTCGCATGAAGAACTGACTTCTACTCCCAGGACCCATGTAAAAAGGCAGGTATGGTGGCATGTGTGCTTATAATCCTAGTGTTAGGGAGGCAGAGAAAGGAGGTTTCCGGGGCTTCAGGCTAGTCAGCATACCTTACTTGGCAAGACTAAGCCACTGAGAGATCTTGATCCAAAGGAGGTAATTGTGTTCCTTATACCAGAGGTTGTCCTCTTGCCTCCACAAGCATACATAGACACACATGCACTGGGAGAAAATGCCACCAGGCATGGTGGTGCACGCCTGTAATCCCACCAATGGGGAGATAGAGGCAGGCAGATCTCTGTGAGTTCAAGGTCAGCGTGGTCTATAGAGCTGGTCTACAGTTAGACCATGCCTCTGAACACACCCATATTCTCTTTCTCTCTCTCTTTTGGTTTTTTGAGACAGGGTTTACCACTGTCCCCATGGACAGAGAAGCTCAGTATAAAATAACATCCCAAATCTCCAGTGTATCACTGTCTTCCTGTCTGTGGGTGGGATCTGTGGGTAACACTTGCAGAGTTCTTTCTCCCTTCTCACTCATGGATCTTGTAGTCACTTACCGCACAGAGCCCTGCAGGGATCTTGTCTGCTGGGGCCTGCATTATGCTGACCAGAGTGGGAATCAGCCTCATCTGCATGGGGCCTTGACAGGCTTCAATCTGTGACAGCTCCTTGAAGATATCCTGAGCCAGCGAGGCAACAACAGGATCTGAAGTACATAAGGCAACATGGAAGCCTGTCTACTACTGGTTTAATGATGTGTGTTTCTTGCTCTACATCTAACATAAGTTAACAACTGCACAGATTACAGCTCACACTTGGGAAGTGGAGCAGCCAGCTATATGGGTCACCTAAAGACCAAGGAGATGCTAAGTCTTCAAAAGATACAATAGATAATTTCATCAGGGAATGGACTTTTTTATAGCTACTTCTAAAGTCAGAGTAGGCTTTTCTTCTGGGCCATCTGGAATGATAATGAAACCAAATGATAAAAGCCTCCAAACCAAAAGCCAAACAAAAACCCCACTGATATTTTACTAAGAAGAAAGCTGGGTGTGGTGGTACACAACTTTGGTCCTAGCACTTGGGAGGCAGAGGCTTGGGGATCTCTGTGAGTTTCAGGCCAGCCTGGTCTACAGAGTGAGTTTCAGGACAGCCAAGGCTACATAAAGAGACTGTCTTGGAATTAAAAAAAAAAAAATCAAACACTGTTGCCTCCAGGCTCTCACACATTTTATTTTTTTAAAAAATATTTACTGGATTTATTTATTTATACTTATTGTACAGGTGTTTTACCTGCATACACGTTTATGTCCCGCTATTCGGGCAGCACCCAACGAGACCAGAAGAGGATGTCTCCCTTAGAACTAGAGTTCCAGAAGGCAACGGGCCACCATGTGGGTGATGGAACTGGGGGTACCCTGGAAGAGCAGCCAGTGCTCTTAACTCCTGAGCCACCTCTCCTGCTCCTCTTACACCTTTTCAAGAAGTCACACATATTTCTTAAGGAGTAGCCATGACAGAAAGGAAGAACTCCTAGGGCCCTACCTGTAGCACAAGGTACAGCTCTCAAAAGGCAGAGTTTCATAAAGAAATGGAGCTTCTTTTTGGTGTCTATTTGAGAAGGGGTCTCATTATATACCCTTTAATCTGTAATCCTCCAGCCTCAGTCCCAAGGGCTAGGATCACAGGTATGCATTATCTGACTAAGAAACGGAACTTCATAGCAATCTGCTTTGCTTATGTAATAAAAGTGCCTTTTTCATGTAGCACGTATGCAGTACGCATGCAGGTCTATGTTAAAAGTAACTACAGCATTGCTTGTAATAGAAACAAACAAACAAAAAAGACCTAGCTCTCCATTAACAGGATGGGTAAATGAAAGATACAGAAAACTAATGAAGCCTGAAAAGAATGAGAGATCCACAAGTGTGGATACATTTTTCAAGTAAAAAACCAAAACCAAACAAACTAAATAACATGTTTGGTAGAATATCATATTAATAACTACCATTCCTGTATGTTTTAGCTTCAATTTTGAAAACAAATATCCTTAATATTTTTTTTTGGTACTTTATTTTTCTGGTAACTATATTAGCTGGGTGGTGGTAACACATGCGTTTAATCCCAGCACTTGGGAGGCAGAGACAGATGGATCTCTGTGAGTTCAAGGCCAGCCTGGCCTACAGAGAGAGATCTAGAACAGGCTCCAAAGCTACAGAGAAATCCTGTCTTGAAAAACCAAAAAAATAAAATAAAATAAAATAAAATGTTGAAAAGCATTAAAGGAAAGAAAAGCCTGTAATCCCACCACCTAGAGATAAGCTTCTGATACATTTTCTCCTGGCATTTTTTTCCCCAGCTACACACATATCCTCTTTGAAAAGAAAAACTAAAACTTCAGATAATATTTTATGCATGTTCTGGGGGAAATCTCTTTTCGCTTCACTTTTACTATTATAAAAATATCCGTCCTGGGTGTGGAAGCCCGTGGGCATGAACAGCACTTGGGAAGAGGAGCAGGAGGACGCGGGATGGCAGGGTCAAGGCCAAACTCACAGGGTGGGCTGTGGCTCGGCAGCCCAGCACTTGCTTCATGTGTGCAAGGTTTCTTTGCATGTTTCTTTAGTATTTTCTTTCTTCAGTGTCAGGGATCAAACCCAAGGTCTCGTAATCGCTAGGCAAGGGCTCTATCACGGAACCACACCCCCAGCCCCAGGATCTCCTTTCCCAGACTGCTCAGGAAGTTGTTCTCTTTCCTCCTCCATCCATCATCAGGGTTTTGAGTTATGTCTTTTGTGTTAGTCTTTTACTCACTATCTTTCCTAGCCCTCAGGAGAAGACAATGACAGAATCAGTACTCTCCTTGGTAATGCTGCTGTACCTATGCGAACTATTTCTTTGCTTAGGCTAGTGAGATCACCAGACCCTAGAGATAGTTTCCTAAATCCACCAGCCACCACGACTTCTGGCACTTCTCCACGACATAGCTTTCCTGATAGCATACCATTACTGTACTTTAGGAAAATGGCGATGGTGAAGGGACAGATTTTGCTTTCCACGCTTGCTGTGAATTCTGGGTCAACAGTACAAACGATGCACAGGGTCTCCATCACCAGGTTGAGGACCTCTGAGCTGAACTGCGCTGCTAGGTGAATCAGGCCATCAAGGACACTGGGGAGGAAGGGCTGAAGCACATGTGTACTCTCTGAGATTTTCAGTTGATCACAATAACTAGAGAAAGAAAGCGAGATACATAATTAAAGAGTTACTCATAAGCAGACCCTTCAGTTCTTAGGCTTTCCAGTCTTATATGACCTATGCATATATAGCTTTATAAAGTCACTCCTAGAGTAGCTATGTCTTCACGTCTTTCTGTAGCATATTATATAAATATCAGTATCTCTAATTCTACTTTCTTCAAAATTTCTGCTTTGCTGGGTATTGAACCCAGAGTCTCTCACACATGCTTAAGCAGGCACTCTAAGCTACAATGCTAGTCTATTTGCTATTTTCTTTAAAAGTTCATCCCTCTCCTGTGATGAGGCAAATCTAGCCATATCGTTACACCCAAATTATTAAGCTACTAGGTTAAATGTAGTATGAGTCTTTAGACTACAGTGTAAAATCAGTGTTAGATCACCAATATTTCGACATATAAAGCTTGCAAGATGGCTAAGCCTGTAAGGATACTTGCCCCAAGCCTGATAACCTGAGCTGGATCCCTAGAGACGACACGGTGGAAGGAGAGAATCATCTCTTGGAAGTTATTTTCTGACTTCCACCTGCATGCTTACTATGTAGCTCATGACCAGCCTGGTCTACTGAGCAAGTTCAGGCTGCCAGGGCTACATAGTAAGACCCTGTCTCAAAAACAAAACAACTCACAAAAAGAAAAAGCAAAAAATAAATATATTCTTAAAACAACTTTTCATTATAATTGCTTAATAGGAGACTTTTTCAATTTCCATGTTACAAATTTTGTGCTTTGAGTTTTTTGAGTGTCAAAATGAGTTTAATTTATATAAACAGTCTTATGTGTACTTACAAAATTAGTACTTGACCTTTGGGATCTAAACTTCTCTATGTAGTTCTATTTATCTCTTAATCAATAAGTATTTCCTGAATGTTGCTTACTGTCTCTCACAGATACAAATGCTACAAACACACCGTTTAAACCTTGCTTTCTTCTTCTTCTGATGGGGATGGAGTCCAGGGCTTTGCACACACTGGGCAAATGTTCTACCACTGACCCTCCAGTCCCAGGCCTCTGCCTTCGGATGGGCACAGGTGCTGAGATGGTGCTGAGACGGCTCAGTGGGTAGAGGTGCTTTGCTGACAAACCTGCTGACCTGAGCTGGATCCCCAGGACCCACACAGTGGAAAGAGAACCAACGGCCACAAGTTGTTCTTCGTGTGCATGGCATGCACATGCCCACATACCCAACCACCACATATATATTAATGTGATTAATTAAAAATTATTGTGAGTTAGCCGGGCAGTGGCGGCGCATGCCTTTAATCCCAGCACTGAGGAGGCAGGCGGATCTCTGTGAGTTCAAGGCCAGCCTGGTCTACAGAGTGAGATCCAGGAAAGGCGCAAAGCTACACAGAGAAACCAAAAAAAAAAACAAAACAAAACAAAACAAAACAAAAACCCCAAAACAAAACAAAACAAAAAACCCAAAAATAAAAAAAACAATAGAATGGCAGTAGTAAATAGAACTAAAAACACTTCCTCTATATTGCACTGTTAGTAGGTAGTCAATAAGTTTTTTTAAAGACAGGGTTTCACTTTGTAGCTTGACTGGACTGGAACTTGATATGCAGACAAGGCTGGTCTTGAACTCACAGAGATCCACCTGCCTCTGCCTCCAGAGTGCTGGGATTAAAGATGTGTGTTACCACATCCCATCCTTGTTTGTTTTATAGTCATATAAAGCTCTACAATGACCAGTGAAGACACAGCTTCATGGGCTTGAATTTGCCATAGACTTGCTTTTTGCTCAGACCTTACTTCTTTCTTTTCATGTTTTAGTTGTTTTGGGATTTATTTAATTTTATGTGTGTGTTTTGCCTGCACATATGCGTGTAAACCACTCATGTGCCTTGTGCTCAAGGAGGCCAGAAGAGGGCGCTGTATCCTGGAACTGGAGTTAGGGATAGTGGTAAGCCACTATACAGTCACTGCTTATTGGCTCTACCAGAGTATTTCTTACAAATAACTGAAAAAAATCAAAACACTGACTACTAGCTTATTGACATGTCTACACTACTTCTCTACTCTTTGCTTTAGGAACGGTATATACTTTGTACCCTAGTTTCAGAGCTTGGTTCCACCTTCTCACTGCTTCCTCCCCGTCCTCTACCGGCTACTACACTGGACTGCAGCAGAGACTTCTGTCTGGACTACTACAGCAGCTTCCTAGTTGATGTTTCAACTTTTCGCTGTACGTTGCTATAATTATTTGAGTCAAGAAATGTCTCTTTTTAGAACAGAAAATCAGTATCATTGCCCTTGTAATTAAAACAAGGTAACAAAACAAGAAAAAAAAGAGTTCACAGCTGACTGAAGCTAGGTGCCACTTCAGCCTTCAGAAGTTAGGCCTGGGGTGGTGGTGGTGAGGGCTGGAGAGATGGCTCAAGGGTTTAGAGCAATTTTTCTTACAGAGGACTCAGGTTCGATTCCCAGCACCCACAACATGGAAGCTCACAGTTTTGGGGATCTGATGTTCTCTGCTGGATTCCCAGGTGCACAGACATACACGCAGGAAAAACACCCATACACATAAAATAAATACGTACATAATTAATAAAACATAACTCAGTCCACAGCACTTGGAGGCAAAGGCAGGAGGATCGTGTGAGTTCAAAGCCAGCATGGTCTATAAAAGTGAGTTCCAGGACAGCCAGAGCTGTTACACAGAGAAACCCTGTCTGGAAAAAAACAATAACAAAATAACCCAAAACAAAAAAAAAAAAAACCCAACCAAACGAAAAACCTAAAAAAAAAAAAATGACTAGAGAAATCTGACACAAGTATAATTATGCATCAAAAATACCTTGTTTCAGAAATCATTTAAGGCAATTTACATGGATATATAAGCAACTGCATGGAGGAATAAATTAAAGCGGGTACAAAAGAAAAAGCAAGGATGCTATGATGAACTAAAATGTTACAGTATTAGAAATTCCAGGGGCTAGAGATGGCTCAGTGGTTCAGAGCACAGACTGCTCTTCCAGAGGACCTGTATTTGTTTCCTAGCACCCATACTGAGCAGCTCACAACAGCCTCCAGACACATCTGCACTCAAATGCACATGTCCATATACATAGTGTTAAAAATAAAATGAAATTTGAAAACAAAAACCCCCACAGTAAGTCGGGCAGTGGTGTGCATGCCTTTAATCCCAGCACTCAGGAGGCAGAGGCAGGCAGATCTCTGAGTTTGAAGCCAACCTGTTCTACAGAGTGAGTTCCAGGACAGCCAGGGCTACACAGAGAAACCCTGTCTCAAAAAACCAGGAAAACAAACAAACAAACCAAAAACCATCCCACAAAAACTAACAAACAAAGAAAGAAGTAGTGAGTACTCTTAGCCACTGAGCCATCTCTCCAACCCTAAGACTTATTTTTATTATTACTTTTATAATTTTGAGTGTGGGGGGTATGTGTGAGAATACAGGAGCGTATGGAGACCAGAGGTTGTGGGATCCGCTAGAGCTGAACTTACAGGAAGGAGGTGGTTATGAGCTGCCCCATCTGGGTGCTGGGGACCCCAACTCAGGCCTTCTGCAAGAGAAGGAGGCACCCTTAATTCTGCTATCTCTCCAGCCCCAACAGGCTAGCTCTTGGAACTCAGAGACAGGATCCAGTGTCTGACATCATTTGTATAAAGGTGTGAGTGTCCATTTCTCTCTGGCATTCATATTTATAGTTTGTCATTTTTTAGACTATGATTCACTGCTTAGGGAAATCAGTAGGTTACTGCCTAAGTAGTCAATGAGAACTATACATTAGGTGTTTAGGTTTTCTTACATTACAGAGATTATTTCTGTTTCTTTGTGTGTATGTGTATGGCTGTATGTACATATATATAATACGTGTGTATACACAGGTGCAGTGTCTGTGTACACGCAGAGGCCAGAGGAAGGCACTGGCTGTCCTCTTTTCTCACTCTCAGCTGTTCTTGTTTGGGGCAGGCTCTCTCCCTGAACTTGGCCTTGTTTTCTTAGGTAGGCTGGAAGACTGCAAGCCCCAGTGATCCTCCTGTCTGTCTCTCCCCGACTCCCTTAGAGCTGGGATCACTGAAGTGTGCAGGACGGCCAGCTGGTACACAGGTGCTAGGGTGGCTCTTTTCTTTTCTTTTCTTTTTGTTTTCCGAGACAGGGTTTCTCTGTGTAGCCCTGGCTGTCCTGGAACTGGCTCTGTAGACCAGGCTGGCCTGGAACTCACAGAGATCTGCCTGCCTCTGCCTCCCGAGTGCTGGGATTAAAGGCGTGTGCCACCACCTGGCAGGTCTAGGATCTTAACTCTAGTACTCAGGAGTATACACCAAGTGCTCTTAACTGCTGAGCCATCTCTCCAGCCTCTCAATATTTTTTTTTCTGACTATAAAATTTAAATTTAAACTTATTATAATCAAACATTTACATATATAACAATAAATAAAAGTGTTTTTAAAAAAATTCTAATCTCTCCTGTGAGAATCAATGTAAATAAGTTATGCTTGACAGGTACTGCTGTCTGTAAAACACTCCAGGAAACAAGGGATATTTACCCTAAGTACTTACACACATCAAACTCCTCTCAGTTTGCAACTCTGAACATTTCTGTGAAATCACAACACAAAGTAGACACATTTCTTTTATCGATTCATAGTCTGCTTTTAAATTTATTATCCTGGTTTTACTCCCAGCTCATTTTTAAAGTTTTAAGTAAGATATACATAGGTTTTAATGGTTTTGTTCTTATTTAGTTGGCAAAGGCTTTTAATTTTTTTCTTAAAAATACTATTATTATTTACTAATGTGTATGAGGTCTGGGGTGCTTCAGATCCGGAGCTGGAGTTATAGGTAGTTGTGAACTGCCTGATGTGGGTACTGGGAATCAAACTTGGGTCCTCTCCAAGAACAGTCTCTGCTCTTCACTGCTGAGCCAGCTCTCTAGCACCTGCTTCTAAGCTGTCAGTTATCCTGACAACTGTCACAGGGGATGTCTAATGCTTCAGGGAATATTAATGCATGGAGATGAAATCAAGTCTTACAAAGGTCAGAAGCAATACAGGCAGCGGCTAATCAGGCTAGGGCTCCCTCCTCAGTCACTTAAGAACGGCTCCAGAGCTTTCTGAAAAGCTACATGTGGTTTTTTTCTTAGCACCAAACATTTTAAATTTATTTAGAGCCAAAGATAGGCTTTACCAAGACTGCACAGGGAAAGATGGGCTTTTGTTCATGGTTGGACCACTTACTGTTCAACACAGACAGACAGAACAGGTGACTCCTCAATGTTCCCTAACGATAGCCCTCTTTCTCTCTCAATGTATAGCTTCTCAGTCACCATTTCAAAAGTTAAGAGAGGATAGGAAGATAAACTTTGTAATTCTCATGCATAGAATTCAACTGAGATGCTTAAATTTGGACCTTAAAATAGCCTTTAAAAACAATGTCCAGGCCTGAAGAGAGGGCTCAGCAGTTAAGAACACTTGTTCCTGTGGAGGGCCTAGGCTCAATTTCCAGCACTCACAACTGTCTATAACTCCAGTTCCAGGGGATCCAATGCCCTCTTCTGACCTCTGTGGGCACTAAACATGCACCCGGTACACAGACATATGTGCAAGCAGAATACTCATACACATAAATTATAAATACAAAAGAAAAACATTTTAAAATAACGATGTTCCCTCTGGCCTGGGTAGGAACATAAGTAAATGACTATAAAAACCTCAGTCTTTCCCTATGAAAAAGGGGATGAGACTGGAAGAAATGAGCCGTGTTTCCAGGCCATATTCTTCCAAATTTGGTTTCTAATACAGGGACTATCAACACAATGATGTGAATGACAGTCAGACTCACGTCCCTCCTCAATTCTGCAACTCTGATGCAAATTCCTTATCACTCGGAACCTTGGGTCATGCACCTCCACTGAAGCGGCTGAGACGACTCACAGCTGGAGTGGATCTAACGAGAATAAGGAGCAGAAGGGAACAGGACACCTTCTCAAGTCCCCTGCACTGTTTCTTCCCTCTCTTTCCAATACTCATTGTGAGGAGACCTTGAGGAGAAACTTCCAAACAGTGTAATGCACGGGGCAGCTGTGATGACTGCCCGAGCCATTTTCTCTTTAAGCCATCCTTACCTCTCTAGAGCAGCACACTTACCCCCAGATGGCTCTCACAGCAGAAATCCGTACTGATGGGGGTTGTGTTTCATGAAGACCACTGACTGTCGCCTGTAGGAACTGCTGGATCAGCTCAGGGGACATGGCAACAGTAAAGCGACTGGCCGCCCAAAGGGCCCGTCCCAGGAGGAAGGGAGACGCTACGAGAAAGAGAGCAGTCGTAGGTCGGAGGATGAAAAGTTCCTCTCGCCCCTCCTCCCTCCCGACTCCATTTCTCAAATGTTAACTAACTGGATGCTACATAACGTATACGACTATTTGAAAGAAAAAGCACAGTTTCATATGGCAAAAGAATATGTGCCGTGGATGGCACGGAATCAATCTGTCAAGTCTACCTCCGACTCCCGACTATTCTGAGTCTAAAGCCCCCGCTATTCCTACCTGCACGACCAGTTCGTCTAACTCCTTCCCCACTTCCTTCCTATTACCGTCCCAACACTAGAACATAAAATCACAGCTCTGATCATGTCAGCCCTCTATTAATAACCTGCCAAATCACTTTACAGTCCACCAAATATGCACGACACTAGTGATGGCATCAAGGCTCCCGTTATGGGCACTGCGCTCAGGCACATGCCAGTCCTGGAGACTCACACCTTGCTTTGTCCCTTCTGGGCTTGATTTAATCACACGTCAACACACTCCTCTTTTCTATCACCTCAGTGATCTATCTCTTAGGCTGACGTGATCCCTCACCTCTGGGCCGCCGCTGTAACTCTACACGCTCAGCTTTCTCATCATCTACCAGACTGTGTTTGCCGGTCTAACCGCTAGTGTAAGAATTACTAGCCCTGCTTGAGGAGACAATCTTTCTCAGCCTGTCAAAGAGCTCAGCTTAGTTATTTACACTACAATATGTAATTGACAGGAGCTATTGAATAGCTCCTAACAAACCAGTAAATCACTAACAATTTAGGTCTACAGAGGCAGTAACTGTCAAAGTATGGTCTAGGCACTTCTGAACATCCTTATAACTAAAGTTATCACTTTTTAATTTAAACATTTCATAATCTCATGGGTATGGGTGTAT
Source organism: Peromyscus leucopus (assembly GCF_004664715.2). NCBI lineage: Eukaryota > Metazoa > Chordata > Mammalia > Rodentia > Cricetidae > Peromyscus > Peromyscus leucopus. The sequence goes on along the minus strand of NC_051076.1, from coordinate 53,560,627 downwards.
GTCAGTGTACTACATGAGTGCCTGGTGCCCAGAAGAGGGAGTGGCATTTCCCTGGAACTGGAGTAACAGACAGTTGTGAGCCACCATGTGGGTGCTGGGAATCAAATGCAGGTTTTCTGGAAGAGCAGACAGTGTTCTTAATTGCTGAGCCATCTCTCCAGTCACCCAAAACTTTTTTGTGTATGTGGGGTGGGTTTCAAGACAGGGTAACTAGAGCCCTGGTTGTCCTGGAATTTACTCTGTAGACCAAGGTGGCCTCGAACTCAGAGATCTGCCTTCCTCTTCCTCCCAAGTGCTGGTATTAAAGGTGTGCACCACCACTGCCCAGTTCCCTAAAGTCATTTTTTAAGGAATACCAAGCCATTAACTTTTTTGTTCTCATTATTTCACAAGTGAATAACGCCACTTTCCAGAGGTTACAGGATACATATATGACAACATGGCTTTGATAACTAATGGAATGGATACAAGCCACAATTGTTGTGGGTTTTTTTTGTTTAAAGATTTTAATCTCAGCCAGGCGGTGGTGGCTCATGCCTTTAATCCCAGCACTCGGGAGGCAGAGCCAGGAGGATCTCTGTGAGTTCGAGGCCAGCCTGGGCTACCAAGTGAGTTCCAGGAAAGGTGCAAAGCTACACAGAGAAACCCTGTCTCGAAAAACCAAAAAAAAAAAGATTTTAATCTCAATTATGTGTAAGGATGTGTACACATGAGTGCAACGCCAGTAGTTGCCAGAAGAGGGCATCAGATCCCTTGGAGCTTGAGTTACAAGTAGTGGTGAGCCCTTGGGGTGTTAAGAATTGAACTCAGGGCTGTGATGAAAGCACTGACATCAAATATAACACAAGTCAAGAAAACTCAGATGACTGAACTCAGGGAACTAAAGGGAGGGAGTAAGAAGAAAGGGGGCTAAAGACATGGCTCAGGAGTTATGAATGTTTGCTCTGTAATCATGAGACTAAGAGTTTCCATCAGCATCCATGCAACAAGCCATGAGGACCAGCAAATGTCTGTAACTCCAGCTCTGACAGGGTAGGGCAGGAGGACTGGTAGGGCTTGCTGGATTTCAGTCTAGCCGAGATGTGAGCTTCAGGTTCAAGGAGAGACTTCGTCTCAAAGGAATAGGCAGAGAGTGATATAGGATACTTGACAACCTCTTCTGGCCTATGGTGTGCATACTGATGTATGTACTCACACAGACACACAAATATTTAAAAAAGTATGTAAGTGAGTTAACAGCAGATCCCAAGATCTTCTAGAATGCTGGCATATATTAAAACATACCTGAAAGGTTGAGGTCTGCAAGGATGACGTTGGTCAGGAACCCATGCATGTCGAAATGGATCCTGCCATTTTTCACACTGTCAGTGATGATGGACTTTACTGAGCCTAGAGCAAGCATGCAGGCCTCATGGATTTTCCACCTGCAAAAAGGATACTGCAGCTGCTAAAACAAAGTACACTTCCAAAATAAAGGGATTCAAGGTAAGGCCATTTAGAAAAGGGTATTCCAGAAGGATCTCATCCCAAAGTCATTGTCTGTATTTCTAATTCATTTATTTAAAACAATCTTACACCTACCTACCTACCGTGTGGGAGCATTTAGTAGCAATGGCATGCATACAGAGGTCAGTCCATTACTTCTACCCTGTGGGTTCTAGGGACTGAACTCAGTTTGTCAGGCTTGACAGTAAGTGTCCTTACCTGCTGAGCCATCTCATCAGCCCTCACTATATTATTATTATTATTATTATTATTATTATTATTACTACTACTACTATTATTATTTTGATTTTTTGAGACCATGTTTTCCTGTGTAGTCCTGGAACTTGCTCTGTAGATCAGGCTGGCCTAGAACTCAGAAATTCATCTTCTTGTTTCCTGAGTGCTAGGACTAAAGGCAGGCACAACCCCCACCCTACCCCCCAGCAGCCCTTTTTTTGAGACAGGGTCTTACATAGGCCAGGCATGCTTCAAATTCACTATGTACCACGATGGCCTTCGACTTACAAATCTCTTGCCTCTAGCTCCCAAGTGCTAAGATACAAGTCATGTACCACATCCAGTCTCATCCTTCTGATTCAACACTATTTATTAAATTCCACTGAAACCAATGAAATACAGTCTTCTAATGAAAAACAAAAGTCTTCTCTTTTCAAACAAAGCTGTTTAAAAAGGGATTCAGTGAACTTATTTTCCCTCGGATCTGACGCTCCAAACCAGTCTCTAAGCAGAGCGCTTCTGCACGTTCTTACCAGTGCTCAGTACCACTGCTTTTGGTTTGCTCAGCTTCTTGTAAATGCCGAGTGGCTGCCGCAGCCAGGGCTACTGCACTCTCGTTCTGGAAATCTGTGGCCACAGCCTAGGGAGAGAGAAGATCTAAAAATAAATGTCTGTGTGTGGATGGTTCACACTCTTTGACACACCCATACTAAAGCCTGATCAGGTATATTAAAAGTGACCCCATTAATTAGTTCAGGGTCTCTGATGAAATGAAGAACAACACATGAAAATCTGCAGTGTTGATGAATTGTTAGACTAAACAGTTCTAAACAGTTGATGTCTTTGGCTCCATTAAATGAAGCGGAAGAAAAAAATGATAGTTTGGATGACAATGTACCAGAAATTTGTTTTCTTGGAAGCTGACAGATCATGAAAATATAAGGCCACTCTAATCGTGCATAATTTTTTTTCCTGTTCTACTTCTTTTTGGTTCCAGCAATTCAGCGATGCTCCCTTTGTGCATGCTGGACAAGGGCTCTACCACTGAGCTATATTCCCTGCTCTCATGTAGCCTGTCACAGGTGCCTTAGAAGAACTAAATAGTACGGAGACATGTTTACCAACAAACCCAAGAGGAAATGGCAGGTTCTTCACAGCATTCTGGCCCAGAGGCAACCCTATGCTCTAGCTGGAGAAGCCAAAGAAATCATGAGCTGATGTTCCATGCTCATCCCCCAACAATCTTTTTAAGTTTGCCAGCTTCTGGTTTGTGCCATGGAGGCTTGCTGAACTCAGAAGCAAACAGAAGTGTTCCTGACTCAATAAACCAGTTGCGACAACTTTGGAATTTCTAAATCTCAAATTTCATGAGCAACTTTCTTTCTTATATCCTTAAAAAGGCCTGAGGTGAAGCTGCCCAATAGTGCTACTTACCCTGGGTTAGCTGTCTAGGAAGAAGAACTTCTAACTACTGGAGGGTGATTTGGTGGAAGCAGCAACATAACTCTTACCAGCAACAAGTCTTGAGCTGCGATTCTGACCGTGTAGGAGAAAGTGTCGTCATCCTCATCCTCTACAAACTGCTGTGGGTTGGCTGTCCACACTTTAATCTGCCAGGAGGAGGAAGTCAGGTCATTGGGAGGCTGCCATTCTGGGCTCCATGTTCCTTCTTTTTATCAGCAGACACAGGAAGATCTTAGTCTTTCCTCCCAATCACACTCTACTCTAAAGTCTTTTTCTTTTTGTGACAGGGTTTCAGTAGATAGCCCTGGCTGGCTCTGAACTAAGAGATCTATCTATCTGCCTCCTAGTGCTTTACAGTCTTTTTTTTTTTTTTTTGTTGAGAAACAAGTCATTTATCCAAATCTGTAGGGACGGCTATTTTTCTGTAGCAGAATCTTTAGAATTTGACAGATTTGCCAGAGGCGGTGGTGGCGCATGCCGTTAATCCCAGCACTCAGGAGGCAGAGGCAGGTGGATCTTTCTGAGTTCAAGGCCAGCCTGGTCTACAGAGTGAGTTTCAGGACAGCCAACACTACACAGAGAAACCCTGCCTTGAACTGGCCCCTGAAAAAGAATTTGACAAGTTAATTAGTTACTGCCATCAGCTTGTTACTCTGAAAAACAGATTTCTCAATGTACTGGGATATTTACTATAAAATTACACCAATTTTTGTGTTGATTTGTATGAAAGATATTGATATTTATATTCTTAAATTTTGTGTAAAAAATTACATTTATGCTCATGAGGAGTTGGTTCTCTCCCACCACATGGGTCCCAGGATGAACTCAGGTCATTAGGCTTGGTGGCGAACGTCTTTACCTGCTGAGCCATCGCAATACGACGCTGATGTATGCTTTTTTTTGTATTGTAAAAATACAGTATTTTTATTAATTCTTTGAGAACTTCATACAATGTGTTTTGAGCATATTCACCACTTTACTCTTCCCTGCAACTCACCCCAGATCTGAGGAGATTAGTTTATTTTTAATTAATTAATTAATTAATTTTTTTTATCCAAGATAAGTTTTCTCTGTGTAGCCCTGACTGTGTCCTGGAACTCCCTCTGTAGACCAGGCTGGCCTTGAATTCAGATATCCACCTGCCTCTGACTCCTGAGTGCTGGGATTGAAGGCGTGCGCCTCCATGCCTGGCTGGAGAAATGAGTTGTAAAGACCTGGATGTTGTTACTTTTTTGTTCCTCCTCTGAATGCAGATCAGAAAAGCCATGAGACTTCCAAGTGGCTAAAGAACACATGTTGATCCAACAACACAGCAAGTGTGGTGGTAGGAACAGGAGCAGCTGAACAGCCTAGCAGTACATATAGCCCTGCACTCCAGGCTAAGGTAAGAGAAGGTTACTCAAATTCAAACAGCTCTCAATTTGGATGGTATGGCTTAGTTAACATGGTGCATTATAGACATGGCTAGACCATGGGGAGGACTCCTAGGGTTCCCATTAAGATCTCACCGATCACTAGTCTCAGCTGCTGCACTCTTCAATGTCCTTTTCTGGTTCCTTATGACCCATCAACCAGGCTGACAGATGATGATGAGTAATTTCACTATTTAAAGAAGCATTGAATAGGTTCTCATACATACTGTGATCTTTGCTCAGTGGTTTCACAGAGATTTTTCTTTTCTTTCTTTCTTTCTTTTTTTTTTGAGACAGGGTTTCTCTGTGTTGTTTTGGTGCCTTTCCTAGAACTCACTCTGTAGACCAGGCTGGCCTCGAACTCACAGAGATCCACCTGGCTCTGTCTCCCAAGTGCTGGGATTAAAGGCGCACACCAACACCGCCCGGCTCAGAGAGATTTTCTAATGGAAAAAGTGTTCTGAAAGTCTGACACCAGAGTTCATAAACCTCTCAATACTCAAGGATCTGGTGATAAAATGATACCAAAACTTCTCTAGGATTTCACATAAGGTTAGTGTCTTAGTGTCTGTTTTTTGTTTTTTTTTTTTTTTAGAAATGAGATGTCTATTTGACCAAGGTGTCACACTCTCCAAGTTTCCAATGCAAGTTAGTAATTTGTCTCCCAAGTACCATTTACCTGCTCCTCGGTGATCTGCATGTACAGGATAATGTAGTAAATAAGGTCTGGCAAAGCCTTTTTAACGGTGCTTTTGAATTTGCTGTTTTCTAGTAGGGCATGGACAAATTCAAAAATGCTAAAGACGAGGTTTTCAAAGCCTAGGACTTCTCCTATAGGGAATATACAAGAGTAGAAATTAATGATATGAAAACGAAAAGAAAGCCTTCATTCTGGAAATAAACTACACTATCTTTGTAAATTAATAGAATATGTAAAGTACTTGCTAATTATTCCTGAAGGATTGGTACAGGAGGCTTTAGCTTCCTTCTTTAGAGTCAAAGAAAGGAACTTTGAGGATAGTAAATACTTTGAGGAGTAAAAGAATCACAAATATTGAACATATTTTCCAGCATGTCTGTTTTTGATCTGAAATACTTAAAGAGTGACATAGAAATGGAGAGTATCATCATCTGAGACTTCAAAGTTAAACGAGGCCCAATACCCCAGGTAGCTGGATTAGACATCCAGCTGTCACAGCTCCAATGCTGTGCTTTTCAGTGGACTTTGACTGTCCCTGAGGATGAGATGGAAGATGATGAGTTTTCAATGCCCCACATAATACACTGAAAAGACGACGCTTTTACTGCCTTTTTGTTTCCTGACTTGTCTTTGTCCAGACTCCTTTCCCTAAGAACCGGTGTTTCTGTTAGGATCAGATAAACTACCTACCGTCAGAGTCCACAGGATCTTCCACTTCCTCCGTGTAATTCACTTCCGTCCTTACATAAGTATGACGCAGAGTAAAGGCAGAGAACCTGGAGTCTGCTGTCTATCAGTCTACAAGGGAGCGCTACATACCCCAACACTAAGAACACATCTAAGCCTGGACCCCCAACTCTAGGCAGTGGGTCTTTTGGGTTCCAGGAAAGGATATAAAGCAGCACTTTCAGTCAGAGTGTTCCAAACGATGGGCAGGATCTGCTGCATGGAGGACACCATGTGCTTCGGGAAGTTTTTCACCAAGGCTGTCACTGCCTGCGAAGAGAAGGAAAACAAAACCACTGAGTAACAAGAAGCAATCAGTGATCTCCCTCTCAACTCCAAACCTCACTCACAGCATATCTTTACCTTCAGAACCTCCATCTTGAAACCACTGTCAGATGTGGGGCCGTCTGGCATCTGAAGGGCCTGAACAAAGGCCTCTGTGAACTGCTGCACCACGGGGAAGATCAAGACTTTGGCTGCACCCTGAGAAGAGAAACCAAAGTCAGTGCTCAACAAATCCCCAATCCAGAGCTTCAACACACACTCAAGTCTTAGTTTTGAAGCATCTAAAGCTCTTTCAGGGTCAAGGCCTAATCGAAAGGCACAGCTACAATCACTGCAGGAATCTCTCAAGACTTCAGACCTCAGCTCCCACCTTCAACTCCTCACTACCATGCTCTTCACAACCTGCCCTACCTGAGCACTGTCAGAAATGCACCTGGATCCCAGACATCAGCATTTCCAGCTATCGGCCTTTCACACAAGAGAGCCATAAGATAGCAGAAAGGCACTGGGCGGTGGTGGCGCACGCCTTTAATCCCAGCACTCCAGAGGTAGAGGCAGGTGGATCTCTGTGAGTTCGAGGCCAGCCTGGTCTACAGGACAGCCAGGACTGTTACACAGAGAAACCTTTATTGGAAAACCACAAAAAAATAGATGATGGTAGAAAGACTCGAGCTGTCTAATATGAAAGGGCACAGGAAGAACTGAAGTATAGTTCAGTGGCAGAGTGCTTGCTTAGAATGTGTGAGGGCCTAGGTTTAATTCCCAGCATGGAAAAACCAAACCAAAAAAACAAAAACAAAATCTGAAATAAATAAATAAAAAGAAAAGGATATAAGGGAAGGTATTTGAAGAAATATAACTAAAACTAAGACATATATGTTAAAAATTGAAAACGTTAAATCTATCTATATAAGACTGGCTAGTCTGTTTTCTGGTAGTTATGAAGTGAGTCATTGGCAATGGAAAGCATTAATAAAGACTTTGAAGTACCAATTTTGTTATTCACCAACCAAAGGCACACTTACCTTTTCCAGCTCCTCCATGTTACAGATCATATGGGCACAAGTAGTAAAAATCTCTACTGCTCGGGAACGAGTTCGAATACCATACACCTGGGGAAAAGATCATGGCACAGTCATGAGATTGGAGTGTAATGTGTATACATGTGACTAGAAGTAAAACTAGGACTAGTCCATCAACCCTCACAGTTAAAATTAATTCTCTAAAGAGATACAGATTCAGTCCACTTATGTAAAACATGGGTTTCTGTAATTAAGAGAGCATAATGCAATAGAATGTTAGAACTTACTAGAATCAGCCTTATAAATATATAGTCCCCCCACCTTTTTTTTTGAGAAAGGTTCTCTCTGTAGTCCCTGCTGGCCTACAACTCACTGTGTAGACCAGGCTAGAACTCAGCCTGCCTCTGCTCCCAAGTGCTGGGATTAAAGACATGCTCCACCATGCCAGGCTTGGCTAATGTATGTTTCCTCCCTTTTTTGGAGACAGGGTTGTTTCTCTGACCTCAGCATCCTGAGCATTGTTGGGCTTATGGCATGTGTAGCTGCTGCTGTTTCTTTTTTTTTGTGATGACAGAAGATAAACCAAGACCTTACAAAGATGAATCACATGCTCTGTATGGAGCTGTATCCCCACTTCTCAATGTACCTCTTTTAAAATGTGGAATAGCCAGGTGGTGGAGATGCACGCCTTTAATCCCAGTACTCCAGAGGCAGAGGCAGGCAGATCTCTGTGAATTCAAGGCCCACCTGGGCTACAGAGTGAGTTCCAGGAAAGGTACAAAGCTACACAGAGAAACCCTGTCTCAAAAACATTAAAAATAAAAAAATTAAAAAAATAAAATAAATAAAATGTGGAATATTCATTGGGGGCAAGAGATCATGGAGGTTGAATACCTTTAAGTGTTCATATATTATTGTGTACAGATCACTATTTATGTACATACTAACACATATATACCTAAAACATTAAGAATCTATTCACACGCTGGGCGGTGGTGGCGCACGCCTTTAATCCCAGCACTCGGGAGGCAGAGGCAGGCGGATCTTTGTGAGTTCGAGGCCAGCCTGGGCTACCAAGTGAGTTCCAGGAAAGGCGCAAAGCTACACAGAGAAACCCTGTCTCGAAAAACAAAAAAAAAAAAAAAAAAAAAAAAAAAAAAAAAAAAATCTATTCACACAATGAAGTAACAAACTATTTCTAAATCCTTAGCTGAGTAGGCAAGATCAGGAGTGGCACTATGAACTCAAAGAGGATACAGTGCCAGAAACTATGAGTATAGATACAGTTTGGTTACTTTATCAAGTGCTTTATCAAAGGCTTTCCCTTCTAGTCATGAGTTCAAAGACTCTGGTCCACTCAATTTCTGATCTAGATCACTGACAATTCTAGTTTTTGGTACGGGTATCTGTGATAAATACCATGAGAGGTGGATGCTGACCAAAGGCAAACAGGTCTTTTTGCTGTAACCACTGGGCTGAGATTTCATACCTCAGCCATGGTGAATATCTTATACATCTCTGGGAGAATGACAGGAGCAACAAGTGGCATCTGTGTGTCTGTCACTTCTCGAGTAAACTCTGCAAAGACAAAAAGTGAAAAGTGCTTTCATAGAGACGAAGTGTGAAAATTCCCAAGCCATCTAGTGGAGTTCCCAGTCAGCACGTAAGGATGGCTGTCATTCACTCCATGTCTGAGGACTCAATTACAGAAAGATACAAATGTCCCCACCATTTCTTTCTCCTGGCTGACGGAAATGACTTCACTGTACAGTGATTTCCTTAGTCAAGTAGAAACAAGACCCTTATGCATTCCAATCAGGGTAACTATGCAGCAGCCTTTCTCTCCAGGCTTGTTAAAAAGAAGTCCAATTTTTTTTTTACAGGAAGATTAGGAATAGCTTTCCTTTGGTGGATATCCTGGCACCGTGACTGCGTAAATAAAGGATGTTAAAAGTTCAATTCCACAGTGAGGACTGAGCGTGGCCCTCAGTCATAAAGGCTCAGCGAGGGCAGTGAAGGGCTCAGCGAGGAACGTTTTGGCCTTTTTGGTAAGTTTGCACTGTCGTAGCCACCAATGGGAACATGGCAGGTAGTCTAAAAGGGTATCTGGGCACGGGAAGAGGAAGCTTGGAAACAAACGAAGCACTTGTCTTGGACACAGAACTGATCATCTACTAGTAACACTGAAAGGACAGTAAAATGTGGCATAGATGTCAAGTCAACTGAGAGTCAAAGTACAGACAGACCGACAAGTGCTGCTCCTCACACACACCAGAGGGCAGGAACGGGACAGGCCACGTAGTGTGCACCATCGATCCACTTTTTCTAGTTTACTTTCTGATGCTGTGAGTAAACACTGACCCAAAACAATCTGGGCAGGAAACTGCTTATTTTGGCTTACAGGTTATAGTCTATTATCAAGGGAAGCCAGAACAGGAACTGAAGTAGAGGCCACAGAGGAGTGCTGCTTACGGGCTTGCTTCCCTTGTTTGCTCAGCTACCTTTAGACAGCCCAGGCCCACTTGCCTAGGGATGGCACCATCCACAGTGGGCCAAGCCTGTCTACATCAATTAGCAATTAAGAAAATGCCTAAAGACATTGGCCCATAAGCAATCTCACAGACGAAATTCCTCAGTTGAGGGGTTCTCTTCCCTGGTATGTTAAGTTGATACTAAAGCTAACTATGACAACACTAAATACCCAGAACGAAGAAAGCATAGTGAAAGAGGCAAGAGAAACACAAAGTCCTGTGACAGGCAGGCCCACCTCAATAATACCACATCATTCACCTGAAACTAGAAGCCAGCAGGGCTTGGGGGAATGTATTTCAAGTTCTGAAGGAGAACTACTGGCAATCCAGAACACTATAAAGCAAAGCTACTTGTCCTAACTGAAGGAAGAGAAAAGCTTTCCATGATAAAAATAGACTAAAGGAATCCTTCACAATGAAAAGAAAAACAAGGGGGCTGGAGAGATGGCTCAGGGGTTAAGAGCACTGGCTGTTCTTCCAGAGGTCCTGAGTTCAATTCCCAGCAACCACATGGTGGCTCACAACCATCTGTAATGAGATCTGGTGCCCTCTTCTGGCCTGCAGGGACATATGCAGGCAGAACATTGTTTTTTTTTTGTTTTTGGTTTTTCGAGACAGGGTTTCTCTGTGTAGCTTTGCTGCGCCTTTCCTGGGACTCACTTGGTAGCCAGCTGGCTCGAACTCACAGAGATCGCTGCTCTGCTCCGAGTGCTGGGATTAAAGGCGTGCGCCACCACCGCCCGGCTGCAGCAGAACATTGTATGCATGATAAATAAATACATCTTTAAAAAAAAAAAAAAAGAAAAGAAAAGAAAACACAAATCCACGAATGAGCCACAGAAAATAAACCATGCTAGAAAAATACTAGGCAAGAGAGGAAGGGGGGGGGGAAATCACATGATCTTTCTCATATGTGGATGCTAGCTTTGAAATCTTAGATTTGTGTGCTTAATTTGGAGTATCTGTAGTGCTCAGAATAGAAGAGGTCTTAAGGAGTGAGGGGCCAGAAGCCATCTGATATGAACGTAGAGGAATGCTGGGAATTAAAGGTGAGAGACGGGAGAGGAGAGAGTGAAGGCAGCCAACACTAAGGATATAGGAAAACCCCTTATGGAAAGCCACTACTTTGTAAGCTAAGAATATAGTTGCTAGAAGGATAGCTCAGCAGTGAAGAGCACTTACTGCTTGCTGTGGAATAATCCTTCTGTACACTGTGTGAATATATGTTGCTATGATTGGTTTAATGAACAAGTTGACTGGCCAATAGCTGAACAGGAGAAAGTTAGGCGGGAAAGCCAAACTGAGACTAAGGTATGAGAAGGGCAGAATCAAAGGAGATGCCAACCAGTCACTGAGGAAGCAGGACATGTAGAAAATGAGGTAATAAGCCATGACCCATGTGGCAAAGCATAGATAAGAAATATGGTTAATTTAAATGTAAGCGTTAGCTAGTAACAAGCCTGAGCTATTGGCTGAGCATTTATAATTCATATTAAGCCTCTGAGTGATTATTTGAGAGCAGTTACAGGACAAGAAACTCTATCTACAATTGTTCTTGAGGAGGACCTGGATTCAGCTCCCAGATTTTAGGTCTGCTCATAGGAGGGAATTCATGCCTGCTGGTCCTGTAAATCTGGTCACACGACCATGGTTTGGGAGGTCCTAGGTCTTGGAGGAAACTCATTACTTTTGTTAAGTAGCATGTTCTCAAACTTCCTTCTAAAATATTTATGCTTAAACTCACGGATTAGTGTTGCACACAATCTCGGCTAGTGTTTCTCTCTGCAGGTCAGCAGAAACTCATAACTGGTCAAAGTGCTGAGAATAAGTGACTATTTATTGAGTGCTTAGCTCTAAAGGGACATTTCTGCAAGCCCTCTACCCCACCCCAAGGCTCAGGGAAAATCACAGAAGATGGCTCAGAAGGAATGTAAGAACTGTTGGATGGAGAGGAGTGCTATGAAAGCTGTCTTTGGGATATAACATGGTCAATGTACTCATGAACTCACAGCAGCTATTGTTACCTGCACAAGGTCACACCAACGTCAGTTAATATTCCAACAGCAAGAATGACTAGACTCAGTGGTTAACATGAAAAGGTGGGTGTTATAAAGGGAGAATAGGGACATGTTGGGGATACTAAGGAGAGTGGAGTGGGAGTCAAGGGTGGATATGACTAAGATACATTTTTTTTTACATGTTTGAAACTGTCAAAAAATGCATAGAAGATATTCCATTTAAAAAGAGAAAAGCCAGGCAGTGGTGGCAGGGAGATCTCTGAGTTTAAGGCCAGCCTGGTCTATACAGTGAGTTTTAGGACAGTCAGGACTACAGAGAAACCCTTTCTCCAAAAAAAAAAAAAAAAAAAAACAGAGGAAGAGAGAGAAGAGAGAGAGAGAAGAGAGAGAGAGAGAGAGAGAGAGAGAGAGAGAGAGAGAGAACACGAGAACATTTCATATAAACTGTGTAAATTGGCAGGTCTCAGAGAAACAGGTAAGCTACTGGTGTGATTTCCATAAACCTATAGGAACAGAGGGTAAATAAAGATGATTTCTAAAAGATCAGCACAAGCTGGCTGGTGCACACCTTTAATCACAGCATTTTGGAGGCAGACAGATCTCTGTGAGTTTGAGGCCAGCCTGGTCTATGAAGTAAATTCTAGGACAGCCAGGGCTGTTCACAGAGAAACCTTGTTTTGAAATATAAAACAAAATGTTGGGAGGCCCTGCTGGTCAGAGGTTACAGTCTACCATGGCCTGGCAGCTCTCTCCTGAGTTTGGAAACAAGGAGGACACCCCCGCCCCCATCCCTCACTGCTGGGTATAAAGGTGTGTACAGCCATGCTCAGCTGAACCCTGGCTACTCTCAATTTTTCCTTGGTGCAACTTAGCAGTGGAGTACAAAGTCCTTGAGTTTTAATTACTGTACACATCATCTCATGTGTTTATATATTATCATTTAAAGATGGAACTCTCAATTGAGACTTTTTCAAGATTTATAGAACCAGCTATATAGAAAAGAATACTTAAGAATTATGGTAGTACTAAAACTACACAGAGAAACCCTGTCTCGAAAAACAAAAGCAAACAAAAAATTATGGTAAACCTAATGACTAAAGTCTACTCAGAGTCTACTACATTGTCAGTTAGTTATTATGCTCAATGCTTTACATAGATTAGCACATGTCGGCTGCCAAAACTTCCTTTGAGGTTAGCATCTGTAGTGGTTTGAATGAGAATGGCCCCATAGGCTCATATATTTGGATGCTTAGTCACCAGGAACTGGAATTGTTTGAGAAGGATTAGGTGTGGCCTTGTTGGAGGAAGTGTGACACTGGGTGGGTTCTGAGGTTCCAAAAAGCCTCTCAGGTCCAGTGTCTGCCTCTCTGCTGTCAGATCACAAGGAAAAACTCTCAGCTGCTGCTCTAGCACCACGCCTGCCTTCCCCCACCAAGACAATCATGGACGAACCTCTAAAACTGTAAGCAAGCCCCAATTTTGTACGAGCTGTGTTGGTCATGGTATTTCTTCACAGCAGCAGAACAGTAACTAAGATAGCATCTTAGAAACTAAGGCTCAAAGAGGCTAAGTGAAGTGTGAAGGTGCAGTCAGAATATAAACCCAAATCTAAGCATTGCTTTGCCATGCACTCCTGTATCTTTGTATGTGTGGTATTCCGGCTGGAACCTGGTGCCCTGTGCATGCTTTGTGACTGAACCATACCCTCGGCCTTCAGTCTTCCTAAGTAAAGATTTGGAGTATAACTGTACTAACTCAATTCCCTGGAAAGAACCAGTGGAACTTCTGGTGGCTATGGAGATAAAAACTAGAAGAGCAATATTTACAAAAACCTAGAAGAGAGGAGCAACATGTAATAGATCTTTGGTCTGGGTCACATTATTACATAGCTCTCAATTGTTCCTCTCAAGGAAGGTCAAATACCAACACCAGGGAAATGCTTCAGGTACCTGTCAACACACGCATGGCTCCATGGACGGCATTTAAGTCTCCGCTCACCAACATCTCCATGAGCAGATTGAAGAGTTGGGGCCAGGCTTCAGGCCAATCCCAATGGGCAATGGCTGACACAGCATAGGCCACACTGGAGCGCACTTTGCTTATTGATTCTCTCAACCCATTGGGTAATAGCTCCCGGATAACAATTTTTGCCTATAAAGGAGAAAAGGCCACTTGTCATTCATCAGGTGGTAAGCTGTATGTAGGCAGAGCCCCATCTGCTTTGGGATTATGTTAGCTGCTCAGTTACAGTAGCCACATTTCTCACTTACTTCTAATTGTTTTGTTTTTTTAGGACAAGGTTTCTTTATGTAGCCCTGGCTGTGATAGAACTCACTCTGTGGACCAGGCTGGCCTTGAGTAGATCCGCCTGCCTCGGCCTCCCAAGTGCTGGGACTGGAGGCGTGTGTTACAATGCCTGGCCCAGTAGCCCCATTTTAAGAGTTCACCAGCCACAGTGATGCTCATATTGGACATCACACATAATCATAGAAGGTTCCAACCCACAGTACTAGACCTTGTGTCTCATCTTTTCTTGGGTACTCAGTACAATTGCTAAGCAACCACCCTAAGAAGAAGTATTACTTCATTTAATTATCAAGCCCTTTGAAATTGGTAATTTTAATTCTAATTTAGGAAACTTAAGGAACTGAGTATTCATAGCTAAATATGTTTCAAATGCTCTCATGGTCTGCAAAAGGGCAGAACTGGAATTTGAACACAGTCCATCATGATACTCTTATTAGTAGCACAGTACTTATAATGCCACCCACCAATCTATTTTCTTCCTCCTCTTGTTTTCTGTTATCAAAAAATGTTACACTAATGCTGAATATATTAAGACTACCTCTCACATCTTTGCAGGGAGACTAGCCACGGAACTGCCTTTACCCTTTCTGTAGTTTCAGGAGGTCTGAATTTTTCCGATTGGGAACACCAGTGAGTTTCCACATACTGCTTCAAGATGACGGACGCCAGCTGTGAAGAGAGTAAGCCATCATGGGCAACACCAAACAGGACTTCTTCTTTTTTTTTTTTTTTTTCTTTTCTTTTTGGTTTTTTGAGACAGGGTTTCTCTGTGTAGTTTTGGTGCCTGTCCTGGATCTTGCTCTGTAGACCAGGCTGGTATCGAACTCACAGAGATTCACCTGGCTCTGCCTTCCGAGTGCTGGGATTAAAGGTGTGTGCCACCACCACCCCGGCCAAGGACTTATTTTCACACATAAAAATCATACACTTGGGTTGATCAATTTGAATCATATCTAAATCTGGTATAAAATTCTGTTTTACACATTGCCCTTATTCTTTCTCTTTCCCCTAAAACAGTTTACTTACTAAGTAAAGGGAATTTTCCTTGGGTCAGTCTGGACTCACCTGACGGATGGCCAGTGCCCCCTGAGGATCTACAGTCAGCTCTGCGAGGTGAACACCAAATTCTGAAACAGGAAATTTTTACTGTGAGTCTAAGGATATTCATGGAAGTCATAGCAATTCACCTTGATGCCACAAGGGAAGATTTTAGAAAGTGCAGCATTTATGACATAAGATTTGAGAAAACCTGGCTCAACAGGCTTAACCCTAAAAAACAAAACAAATTAAGGGCCGCAAACAACAGTTTTCAACGTGCAATACAAACTTTAGAAAAAGATAGGATTTTGCCATGTAGCTTAGTCTTGAACAAGATCCTCCTGCCTCAGCTCTCAAGCGCTGGGTCACAGGTGTGAGTCACATGCTTGATTAACAAGTCTTGGACTGCATATTGGGAGTATGTTATACACTCTCACTACCAAATAAAAATAGATCTGTTCACATTCACCAAGTAGTCAATGCTGTATCAAGAATGTAAAATCAAAGGTACATCATAATTTTATATCTCATAATCTAGGATTATGCAAGCCAATATAGTTGCCACTAGTCACAAAGACTGAGATGGTTGTAAATGTAAACACCCTACATTTCAAATTCAGCATGAAAAGTAAGTATCTTAATAATGTTTTTCTTTGCAACAGACTGTCACTATATAACCCTGGCTGGCCTCAAACTCATATAGACCCCACAGCCTGACTTTTGAGTGCTAAGACTAAAGACATGCACAACCCTACCATCCTCAAAACACCAAACCAAAACCTGATTATATGTGGAAATACACCAGGTTAAATGAGTACAGTATTTAATTCATTAGCTAATTAACAAGGTCTCACCATGTAGCTATGACTAGCCTAGAACTTATTATGTACATTAGGCTGACCTCTGCCTCTAGAGTGCTGGGGTTAAAGGTGTGTGTCAGTACAACCAGCCAGTATTAAAATTATTATTTATAGTTTTATTTCTATGTGTATTCATGAATCAATGTATGCCACATGTATGCAACTTGAGCCTTCCAACATAGGTGCTGGGAACTAAACTTAGGTTTGGTTCTGGAAGAGCATTAAGAGCAGCTCTTAATCACTGAGCTATCTCTCTAGCTTTACGTATTAAAATTGTTTTTTTTTTTTTTAACCTCTTTAATATGGCTAGTAGGAAATTTAAAATTTTATGTGACCCAAACCACACACGCGCACATACACACACACACACCTCTCATCCCCTGACAAACAAACAAAACAACCTAGCAAGGGCTCTGGATTTAGTCAAGTTTAAGCTCAAGCCTTGAAGCTACCACACTGTCCTTAGGTAAGTTATTTATCCTTTAAACCCATTTCTAAATTCACAAAGAAAGACTAATGGTATCAATAAAACAACCTCTAAAGACTGAGTGATTTAACGCATGTGCTTAGCATGGACCTGTCACAGAGTAAGAAGTATGACGAAAATTATTTCCCTATTTATTATTTTTATTGCCCATCATTATGTAAGGTTAAAGGAACTCACCATGTGTTTTCTAGTAATTCTAGGGTTTTATTTTCTTACATTTAGGGTGTTAACTCATTGGGGCTTGTTTTTCTATATGGTGCAAATGCAGATCTAATTTCAAATGGTTATGCAGTTGTCCCAAACCCATTTAAAAAGTTCCATCTAGCCGGGCAGTGGTGGCGCATGCCTTTAATCCCAGCACTCGGGAGGCAGAGCCAGGTGGATTCTTGAGTTCGAGCAGCTGTCTACAGAGCGAATCAAAAGGACAAACTACACAGAGAAACCCTGTCTCGAAAAACAAAAAAAAAAAAAAAAAAAAGTTCCATCTATTCAGGTATGGTGGTGCACACCTTTAATCTCAGCACGCGGGAGGCAGAGGCAGGCAGATCTCTCAGCCTGGTATATAGAGTGAGATCCAGGAGAGCCAGGGCTACACAGAGAAATCCTGTCTCAAAAAACAAACAAACAAACAAAAAAACAAAAAAACCCAAAAAACAAAGAACAAAAAGGGAAAAATTTCCATCTCTATTTCCTCTCCTTTTCATATCCTGCCTTTAGTGAGACAGGGTCTTACTGCAACCCAGGCTGGCCTCAAATTGGCAACAATTCTATTGCCTTGACCTCCTAAGAGATGGGATCACAAAGGTTAGCTACCACATCCAGATGGTTTGTTTCTTTTTCTTTTGGACAGTATCTCACTATGTCGTCCATGATAGCCTTGAACTCAAAATTCTCTTGCCTTAGTCTTCTTACAGCTACAATTACAAGTGTGCACCACCCAGCTAGCACTTTTGCATTTTGACTCTGACCTATCACGTAAGGCAGATACAAAATTTTCTACTCATGTTGGTATACAAAAATTGTTTCCAGATTTTGGGGTATTATCAAATTTTCAGAGCAGAGATGCTCTTGTTTTACTCAATCTATGGGCACTTGTGTATGTTTTTTTAGACTTTATATTCTGTAACTACCTTTCTATTTACATGCCACTGTCACAGTGCTAATTATAGAAACTTTATATATACTATTTAAATGTCCGTAGAATTTGTCCCTTCTGGTAGTTTTGCTTTTCAATGTTTTTATAGTTACTCTTCAATCTCTATTTTTCTATATGCCCTTTAGGATCAACTTGTCTAGTTCATCTAATAATGTCCTATTGTCTGAGCTAGTAACAGGGTGTCTTTCCAATTTGTCCACATTTAATGCAGGGCTGGGGAGACAGCTCAGTAGTTAAGAGTACTTGTGCTTCCAGAGGACCCAGGTTTGATTCCCAGGACCCACATGGTGGCTCACAACTGTGTATAACTCTAGTCTTAGGGGATCCAATGCCCTTTTCTGGCTTCTGAGGGCACTGTAAGCAAACAGTGCATAGACATACATGCAGGCAAAACATCCACACACAGAAAATAATACAATTAAAAAAAACTCTGCCCACTGGGGGGGGGGCACAATATCAACTACAGGAACAATGACTCTCCCGCATTAAAAAGAAGTATCCTGTAACTGATTCTTATAGTTCCTGTTTGTGTTATTCCAAATTATTGAATCTTTTTTGATTGAAATTATAAGTGGTTTTAAGTTTCAAAACAAGTTAGAGCCTTTGTGTATAAGAAAGTAAGCCATTGGTTTTTACGTTTTGTCCTACAATTTTACCAGATCCTCAAAGCTCATTCTTTTTAATGTCTTTATTTTAAATTAATTTATTTCTTGCAACAGGAGGGATCAGAGCTGGGACATTTTTGCCAGCTAAGTGTTCTGCTGCTGAGTCCTACCCAGCTCCTCTCGAAGCTACAGTGTTTGATACTTTTCTATTGCATCCATCATGGCCCTCAGGAAAGAATGAGACTATCTGTAAACCAGGACAAAATAGGTTTTTTTTTAAAAAAAAAAAATTATTAAATGCTAAACCACAAACACTTAAAACCTCCAGAATTACCTCTATGGATAATGAAATTCACTCTGATTCTAAGATTGTTTCGGCTAGTTCAGATTCTGAGTAAATATCAAAAGCCCATTTATTACAATCTAAGATACAGGTGTCTAAAACCCAATGTTATATGATTCAACTTTTAGAATGGACTTTAAAACACAGAGGAGTCATTTATAATTTAAAAAGACCTTTGTTTTGCTTTGTTTCTTTGAGATAGGGTCTCACTATTTCTCATTATGTAGACCAGGCTGGCCTCCAAATCAGAGATCCACCTGCCTCTGCCTCCTGAGTGCTGGGATTGAAGGTGTGTGCCACCATGCCCAGCTGTCTTATGAAGACCTCTTAAATACCAATGTTTAGATTTAAAAAGTATATCAAATCTATAGTTAAATCTATTTCATCTTTTTCACATAAAAGAATGTGTATGGTGTTTTGCCTGCATTTATGTCTGTGCATGACATGTGTGTAGAGCCCAAGGAGGCCAGAAGGTGGATCCCTTGGGCTCAAGTTACAGACAGCTCAGGCATCTTGTGGGTGTTGAGAATTAAACCCTGGTTCTCTGGAAGTATAGCCAGTATTCTTAACCATTGAACCATCTCTCCAGAATTAGTTTTAAAAGGACAGAGAGCCCAGCAAGATAGTTGAGCAGGCTAAGGCACTAGCTATGAAGTGTAATGACCTGAATTTGATCCCTGGAACCCACATGATGGAAGGAGAGAACCAACCCCAACAAGTTGTCTTCTGATCTCCACATACATGCCACAGCACAAAACCCATCTCCATAAATAAATAAATGCAATAAAAAAGGATAAAGAAGACTACTAGTAAAGGCACCCATACTTGCAATTCAGATACTTAGTGTGATAATGGACATTAACCTCATACTTCAAGTCGATCTTGTCTTGGTCTTTCTGGACACAGTGAATCAATTCTAGTGTGCCTCATTCGACTTCCTTCAGAATGACCTACAAATATATTCATAAACTGCCTGGAACACACAGAACTTTCTTTTAAGGCACTATTTAAATAACACTTACGTGGGTTTTAAAAGTTCCCAGCAAGAGCTTAATTTTTGGACATTCCTATATGGACAAACTAAAATGAGGCAAAAATAAGCAAAATATTCAATTACACAGCAAAAAAAGATACTGAGGAATAAGACTTTTTGAGGTTTTGAAATGTGAGTTGAAACTATAACACGTAAATAGATTTGAATGATTATCTTTCAATGAGAACACTGATACTCGTAGTTCTAGGGTGATGAAGCATAGAGAGGAGAAGAGAACCCACATAGTTCTCAGCCGTCCACACAGGCACCCACAGAAGAGCACTGGAGCACCCAGGAGAACTGCACACGGGTCCTACGTCACCAACCAGAACTCCAAGTCTACTTGTCAGAGAAAAGCTTCCATGAAAAGTTTTTTTGGTTCTTTTTGGTGTCTGTGTCTAGAGAAGGTAGCACTCTGGTGATGGTCACAAAGCTGGGAGCTTCTCTCTGCCCCAGTCCTGAGGTAGCTGTATTTGGTAACCTATCAAAGACACACCTCACAATCCATTCAACGGCTAGGCTAGAGGATGATGAGTCTAGAATAACCCAAGATTAAGATCTACATGGGGAACTGAAGTGTAAGTCCACCAGGAGTCACCTACAAGTACTTTAAGATGCATTTGCTGTAAAAGTCTATTTCCTTCACCTAAGAGGGAAGGTTGAAAGTTCAGCTGACATGAATGCCTGTTTAAAAGGGAAAAGACAAGCTCAAGACTAACCTGGTTTACTAAGACAAGACCGAAAATAGAATGACTAGGATATATTCTCTTCTCTACAAGTTCCCAGAGTTTCAAAACTATTAACCTTCAAATTTTAAAGACAAAAACTAATTTGCATTAGGCTATAGTGGGATATAAGAAAGGAAATTTCTGCCTAAATTGTACAGCCCTGCGTCATACTAAAAACTAATTTACATGGAAGTCAATACTTGAAGAATACACCATTGGCAATGATGGTGTGGTACTGATAATCAACTCTGCTATAAAGCTAATGCAAAGAAAAAGAGACAACTGTTTTTTGAAGTATCTCCACAAAACAAATTCTCCACAAGGCAAATTCTTGAGAGTGTAACTAAAAAAACAAACACCTGTTGAAGTTCACAGCCTGGGCTTACATACATCAACACAGTTGCTTTACACTGCTGATTTCTGTCACAGGGCAGAAAACCCCATCGAACGTGAATTTGAACACTTTTACTGACAGAATCTATACGATACCATTTGAAAAAAAAATCCAACTAAATATAGCTGTTAAAAAACAAACAACACTTCTTTTTATGTGTGGACACAAGTCCTTTGGAGATTCCCTGTTTTATGGATATGTGCTAAATAACTTACTTGGGGATAATGAAAGCAGAGAAAATACAAGAGACACACACACTGGACTTGGAAGGGACTAATTCAGATTAAAGTAAGATTCAATCTAAGACACTGAACCAAAGAAGAACGCTCCTATGAGGGATATAGGAAGTCAGCTTCCCAGAGCCATTCTGTCAGGAAACCCAATTCCCTTAGCTCCCCTTTCCAAGGTTAAATAGGGACAGCCTTATTTGGTCAATCTAGATTTTTTCCACCTGACTTTCCTGGGTGCCTCCACTCCAAACTGACAAGCCCTGACCGTTCTAAGAAAGTCTTTGCCTTCTCTCACCTCTTGGGCTCATGTCCCACACTAAATTCACTTGCTAGTCTTTCGGGTGTCTGTTCGTCTTCTCCGACCCTATCTGGCAACAAATACCCGTTTAAACTTTGGCTTAGACGGGAAAATGCAGAAGAGGGCAGGGAGGATAAAGGACAGGAAAAGAAATGCATTGTTGCTATTCTTAAGGGTCTACCAGAGAAACATAAGATTTGCCAGTGCTTTGACAGCCAACGTTAAGGGACTGTGAACAGACTATCTGTAGGAAAGAGTTTTAGGCAACACTCGGGAGAAGCCCCCTATCTGTCACAAAGTGGGAAAGCACCACAAAACCATAGCTTAAAGGGAAAAGAAAACTCTACCACTGGCCTTTTTCCGAGCGTGGCCGCCTTCCGCTCGGTTCAGTGCCCGCCACATGCCCAGGAGCGCTTCTGGATCCTTGCGGGGCGCCCTCCGCAGGTGGACAGTGCTTATGCTACACTGTAAGAAAGCCAGAAAAGTGCCCATGAGAACCAGAAAGCATTGCCAGCCAGCAGGATCACCTCTCTAGGCCTCTAAGATGGGAAAAACCATCATATACAACTGAGCAGCATCTGAATGCCAGGAAAACTGAGGGAGAGAATTATCCATACCCTCTGGTCAACGCCATGGTGGGAGATGGAAAGAAACTATGTATTCACTTGGGAGCAAGGCAGAAGACTGGGCTGGGAATGTAGCTCAGTGGTAGAATGCTTGCCTAGCCAGCATGCACTGGCCCTAAGCACAGAAAAAAGACAAAATACCAAGTCAAGGGCAAATGTTGGGGGGGGGGAGCATATATTCATTTCTCATAGATAAAAATAAATAACAAGAGAAAAGAAAAAAGACTAGGTCTAAACCTACTTATTTTACAAAAAATCTCAGCTATGCAGGCTAAAGACCTTAAGGCTGTATTCCAACACTTAAGATGCTCTTCTTAAAGAAAAGTGGGAAAGTAAAAGAAAAAGGAAGAATTCTATTTTGAGATATAAGAAGTAAAGCATTAATATGCCAGAAACAAAGAGGTGACATTCTAAAAGTGGTCTTACCATATATTGAATTAAAAAAAAGAAGAAGTTGACAGAACATGAAGATTCTGAAGGAAGAGACCTTTGGTAATCTGCTTCCCTTATCTAATGCTCATGGTACTGAAGGCTTGATATGTCCCTATGTACTAATGAAACAGAATTGTAAGAATATGCTAAAAAATAAAAAACCTTTTTCCTTTTATCCTATGTGGGTAGGGCTAAGATTTGACAAACCATGCTGAAGAAAACCCAAAGGGGACAGTTATCTGCTGAGTACCATACTGCATGGGAATTCCAGACTTCCGACAATGCCCGATGAAGTGGTAAACTGTCTCCTCCTCTGTGTGCAGCAATGAGGCTTTAACTAGGTAAAGTTTTCAGGGTTCCCCTAGATCCAAGCAATTAGGGAAAAGGGCAAATGCAAGAGTTCAAGAAAATCTTTCTAGGACATCAGGCTAATAAAAAAGGAATCAAGAAGATCTCTGACATACAGTTTTTTAGCTTCTAAGAGTATTTGGTCATTCTGGATAATGTGGTAATTGATTGTGTTATTTCTCAGAAAATACAAGCTGGAAGACATAAAGAATAATCTGGATATAACTTTTGCCTTAGAAACCCCATTTCTTTCTTTTTTCTTTTGTTTTTGTTTTCAAGGCAGGGTTTCTCTGTGTAGCCCTGGCTGTCCTGGAACTCTCTCTGTAGACCAGGCTGGCCTCGAACTCACAGGCACCCACCTGCCTCTGCCTCCCGAGTGCTGGGATTAAAGTTGTGCGCCAGCACCGCCCGGCAGAAACCTCATTTCTTAAGAGAAGTGCTTGTTTGAATCCCATCTACAGGTCTGAAGGCTGCAGCTAAGTAGCAGGATACTTGCCTAGCACACACAAGGCTCTAAGTTTTACCCCTAACACTGGAGGGGAAAATCCTATTTATGATAAAATTTGGCATTCCCTTTAAGAGGCAGCCATTGATATGTTCCTTTCCCCCAAGTTAGAGATCCTTATACTTAATGTTCAAGAGTAGAGCTCATCAGCTGGCAGCCAAGACAGACACATACCACTTGTGAATTCCTCCTGGGGGACCAGGTGCTAGCATTTAATGTAGAGAAGGGCCATGGCTGGAGAAGAAGCTGTCAGCTACCTTTAGAAAGTATCCCAGAGTCAGCCAGTCAAAGGCTGGAGAATCTGGACCCAGTGGGAAGATTACTGTTAAAGACCACTCACAGAAAAGACACTTAAGGAATGAACCACCATCCTCCTAACTAAAAATAGGCACAGAAGGGGACAAGACTATTTTAAAGCCACTGAAGAGTCCAAGGAAGCATATTCAACTCCAGGCTTGATCCAACTCTGTAACCACATTCGACTTGAGTCATATGCCTTCCTCCCAGGCCACCGTTCCTGCTACTGTATCAAAGCTTTCCCCTGCCTCTGGCATCAGGCCCCACAGCACATTATCAGTGGGTTATAGGGAAAGGAGGGAGAGTGGAGGCAGAGTTCGTTCATCTATTTCATCATCAGTGCACTAGATCAAAATTCTGTACTGTTGATTTCAAGACTCCACAAGGTGACGAAGGGAGGAGACGAGAACTTCAGAAACAACCTCGAGAAGTTCATAACTGATTTTGCCTAGCTAAGGCCATGGCATCTGGCTAGAGATGAAGAAGTCAGAGCAAGAACAGTGCTAGTGTACGGTTTATAAGCCCGCCTTTCATAGCAAGGTGTCCTACCCACATTTGGGGGCAGCCCCAACACTGGGTATCATTCATGGAAGGTTTAACTTAAGGATCAGTTTGCATCAGATCAGCAACTAAATGCAAATGGCAATTTAACTTTAGTAAGGTTTCTGTCTATCAGCTTTCTTTCTTTATACTCAAGGGAGGCAGGGGCATTAAATGTAAAGTCAAGGAATCTGACCTAGGAAGTTAGAGACTCCTTCAGGTCAAGTTATGCATTGCTTTCCAGCAGCTTTTTCCCACCCACGGTTCCTTCTCTTATAGAGAGTTTAGTATGTTATAAAACTACAACTGATCTTTCCAAATAGTCTTTAATCTATTAGATCTCCCAATAGTCCCAACAGAAGGAAACTTTCCTTCAATAGTTGTTCATACTCCAAGAGAATATAAAACTGAATTTCAGGGAGATCCTCCCCCCACCATCTATTTCTTTTCAATAAAAATAAGTCCTGTAGGAGCATTAACTCAAGGCTTTAAGGGTGGTTGGTCAAATATGGGAATAATCTCCCATATTTCTGAAGAGGCCTAAGTTTAAGGAGCAGTGAAAATACTCTCTTGAGCTAGGGGACCCCAGGGATCTGGAGTCCCACTGAAATTCTGATAAGATATATTTCTTACATAAAGACCTTTTTCTGTTCTTTGTAAAAATGGTCCTGATGAAAGTCCACTAAGGAGGAAATTAAAAGAAAACGTCAAACTAACAGTTTCTCCTCTATCACTTTAAAGAACATAACGGGAGGATGAGAACAAAGAATCTAAAACAAAGGAAGATCGGTTCCTGTACACAGAAACGCATCGTCCTTAATAATTGCCAATGAGTCTTTAAAAAACAAAAAGCAAAAAAAAAAAAAAAACCCAAAAAACAAAAAACAAAAAAACCCCGAGAAGCCTGGCGGAAAGTGAAGTAGTGTATGCATCTAATTGAGTTAATTTCTAGGAAAGCGTGAGGCGTCTGCACACCCAGCCGGATTGGAAACTCTGATGCAGACAGAAACTTGCCTTCCCGAGGAGGGCCTTACCGCTCACACTCCTCTAGCTAGCTCCCTCTCTCCCCCGATCCCACTACCACCGCGCTGCAGAAGGGAACTGCAAAGGACCTCGTCTTGGGCTCGGAGAGCATCCCGACAGCGCGACACCGACAGCCCCGTGCCGAAGCCCATTCCTGTCCTCTGCAGCGCCCAGGCACCGTCGGGCGAGCTTTCCGAGTCTTCACCCACCCCATCCCCGCCAAGGCTCCACCTCCCCCGACCCTCTCCTTTCAGACGCGCCTCCCTCCTCCTCCTCCTCCTTCTTCTTCTAGGACTTTGGGAGCCCCCCGCCGCGCCCCCCGCCCCCGCGTCTCCTAATCCACCCCTCGAGCCCACCTCTCCCCTGGCCCAGGCGCCCCCAGGTCCCTGCGGTCAGCGGAGTGGGCGGCCGGCCCTGGTCCGAGCCATCCTCGTGACGGTCCCGCCTCACTCACCCTCTGTCACCTCCAGCACCTTAATCTGCTCCTCTGCAGCCGCCCGCACCTCCTGCACGGGGGACAGGATCCCAGTGAGGGTATCCACCAACGCCTCCTTCAATCCCTGGGCCACGGGACCCGGCAGCCCCGAAGCCGCACCAGCTGCCGCCGCGGCCGCCATCTTTCCTCCCCTCAGCCCGCCAGCCCCGCGGCCGGGACCCGCCACCGAATGACGGCTCCCGCGTACGGCCAATCCGCGAAGCCGCGCCTGCGCATCTAAGTACGCGGGAGCGGGCGGGCGGGCGGGCGGGGCCGGGGGGGCGGGGCGGGGAGAGAGTGCAGCCTCCGGAGACAGCGCCTTCTGCCGCCGGAACCGAACCGCGCTTCTGGCGGCCAGGAACGCTGTTGGATGTGTGTGCACAAGGAATCCCATAACGGTTTGGAGCCCCGAACGTCACACGCGCTGCTTCGAAAGTGCGCTCGGAATAAAGGCCGTGATACGTGATTCTAGGCTCGCATTCAAGACATGTTAGGAAGAGGTATTAGGGTGGAAATGGCTATCGAGGGCTTTAAGGAAATAGCTTTAGAGACCCAAAGGTGCCTGGGGGGGAATGGGAAGAAACTGAAGTGAATTTGGCAGTGGGGAGTAGTCACTTTAGAAAGGTCCAGTTCCCTAGTTTTTCAGCTTCCATGAGCCCAATCTCAAATGAAGAAGTGGCCGTCCAGGGGAGAGTACCTACATGTGAAGGAGCATTTCTCCAGATTTAT
The DNA here is from genome assembly GCF_004664715.2 of Peromyscus leucopus. NCBI lineage: Eukaryota > Metazoa > Chordata > Mammalia > Rodentia > Cricetidae > Peromyscus > Peromyscus leucopus. Next base: position 53,534,293 of record NC_051076.1, on the reverse strand, counting down.
TTATTTATTTATTTATTTATTTATTTATTTATTTATTTAGGTTTTTCGAGACAGGGTTTCTCTGTGTAGCTTTGCGCCTTTCCTGGGACTCACTTAGTAGCCCAGGCTGGCCTCGAACTCACAGAGATCCACCTGGCTCTGCCTCCCGAGTGCTGGGATTAAAGGCGTGCGCCACCACCGCCCAGCTTATTTATTTATTTTTTAAATATTCTTATTTATCCATTTGTTGTTAATTTGTTTTGAGACAGGGTCACTTGTGGCCCAGACTGGCCTCAAACTTTCTATGTAGCTGGTGCTGGCCTTGAACTCCCTGATCCCGGTCTTACTGCTTCTACCTTGCCCCAGCGCTATTCCAAGTATGTGCCATCATCACCCAGTGGCTCCAGACTGATTCCTTATGTGTGAGTGTGCCATGCTCGAATACACGGGCATATGCCGTGGGACACCTGTAAGAGTTCAGAGGACAATTTAATGTGGGGTCTGTCACCAGCCACCTTTATGTATGAGCAGACTCAGGTTATCAGATGTTGTGGCAAGTACTTTACCCCTGAGCCATCTAGCTAGCCCAGCCTGCTCCCCGAGACCCACGGGGATTATGACTGGGGGGGGGGTTAGGGAACAAGAGTAGTTTCATATGGCTAACAAGGACTAATCACAGGAAATGACAGCATTTCAATAGAGCAAGTGGAGGGGATTAGAGCAAGGGGTTAAAAAAAATGCAGGACAGAGTGGCAAGCACCTAGTGGCAAAAGAGATGGAATGGGGTATGCTGTTCTAGCACAGAGCGGGTATTTCTGAGAAAGTGAGTGTCTTGTGACTCTGCAATGTCATAGCAGAGAATAGGTTTCCGTTCTGTCTTAGCAGTGGCCCGAGAACCACAACTCCATTAGAACAGCTGTCCTTTTAGGTAAGTCCACGTTTGCTTCCCAAAGAAAAATTAGGTAGTGTCTAGAACAATGGTTCTCAACATTCCTAAAGCTGTGATCCTTTATTAGTTCCTCATGTATGGTGACCCCAACCATAAAACGATTTTTGTTGCTACTTCTTAACTGTCCTTTTGCTACTGTTATGAATCGTAATGTAAATCTCTGATATGCAACCCCCGGGGAAGGGTCATTTGGCCCCGTAGAGATCACAGCCCACAGGCTCAGAACTTCTGGTCTAGAGGATGGTACATTTTCAAACTTAGCAGTTGATGGAGACTTCCTGCCTGGCAAACCGGAAGCCTTGACTTCTGGTGAGGGAAACTGTCATAGTTAGCTTCAGCTGTTAGCTTGACACAAAGCTAGAGTCACTTGGAAAGGGAGAGCCTCAATTGAAGAATTAGCTGAATCAGACTGGCCTGTGACCAAGCCTGTGAACCATTTCCTAATTGCTAATTGACACAGTTGGACCCAACCCACTGTGGCTATTGCAATCACCAGGCAGGTGGGCCGAGGCTATTCAAGACCAAGGGGAGCAATCCAGTAAGCAGCATTTTAGGGGGTTTCTGCTTCAAGCTTCTTCCTTGAGTTCCTACTTTGACTTCCTTTGATAATGGATAAACCCTTCGCTCCCCAGGTTGATTTTGGTCATGGTGTTTATCCTAGCAACTGAAAGCAAAGTAGGAGAGAGACAGTGTCCTCAATGTACAAGGTGGGGTTCTCCCCTGCCCACAAAACAGAAGGAGAAAGACCCCTGCCCAGCATTTGGGGTCAGACTTTTACAGGCAGGTGGTTTTTGCTTCTGAGTTAGGCAAAGGACCACAAGTCGTCTCACATTCCAGATCAAGCAATAAGATAAATGGACACAGAAACCAGGCAGAGAGTGAGCTAGAAAACCAGTGGGCAGTACAGGAGATAACTTTATTGAAATGCAAATGGCAGAGAACAGATGAATTTTGCTGGATGGAGACATGCCTGATAGACAGAGGACCCAGGTGAGGGTAGCCTCTGTGGCGATGGAGGAAGGCCATTTCAGCTGGCCGAGGCATGGATTGAATTTTCAACCAATTTATTATTTAAAATGAATTACTGAGGGGACAGCCCAGCCTCTCTTCATGATTGTTACCGCAACTATATACATCAATTTGCTTTCCAGATACTTCACTTTTGCCTTTTCTACATTAGGTATAAAAGGGGACAGGCTGGAATCGGTGAGGGTCAACTGAGAAGAAAATCACACACACACACACACACACACACACACACACACACACACACATCCTGGTTTGGGATTTTGTACTCAGTAAGTTTTAAAAAGTGAACATTCTTGCCCACCCGGCACCTGAGGAATGCCATGCATTTGAGAAAGACTCTTCCATGAGCAGTGCTGTGGAAAACAGGATAGGGAGGGGGAGGAAAGGAAGCTAGCAAAACCTAGAATTCACTCTAATTATGTTTTGTCAAAAGCAATAAACAAAAGAACATGAGGAAGTTGGGGGAGAGGGAGTGGGGGGGAGGGAGTGGGGCGAGAGGGAACACAGCCGGATCAGAGATGGGCTGCAGTGTGGGGGTTTGCTCCTTGGATTCGCCTTCTCAGAGCAGGGGCAGGGAAGCAGGATGATCCGCCAGGGGCTGGCTGGATGGTAAGGGGTGACTAGTGCAATTGTTTACACTTGGTTTCCTTGGGCTTTCCTCCTCCCTTCCAAGTCAGTCCCTGAGCTCAGGAGACCTGGTACCGGTGATTTTTTAATGCTCTACACAAAAGTGCTCTCGTGGGAGTGGGGGTGGGGGTCTGACAAATTTAAAACAAAACTGCTTCTAAACAGCCTCAACTCTTCCATGGCCATATCAGCTAGTGTATGGATTTGGAAATATATGAAGCTCTTTCTGGAAATTTTTTTTTTTTTTTTTTTTTTAATTAAGAGCAGATTTATTTTGTTCCCTTTGCTGAGTAGTTCTGTATTTAGGTCCTGATGTGGGAAAAGGCAAAGGTTAAACCTAAGGACTTAACTTTATTTTCACTGTGTAGAACTCTCCTGTGGGCTGAGTAGAGACATGGGCCTTTCTAGCATACTGGAGCACTACTACAGCTGTTGGCTGCCTTGGGGAAAGGGGGTGGGGGGCCCTGGCCAGGCTCTCTGACTCACAGTACTCTTTACTATTTAAAGAAGGGAGAGGGATGTTGCTGGGAGAACATTTTATCACAGAAATGCAAATGAGATTTTTATTTTACTTTTCTTATACTATTATCAGAAAAAGAATCCATCAGAACAGCAGTCTGAATGAGACCTCCAACATGATTCCTCCACTGGAGTCCCACAGTGTGCCAGGTAGAAATGTCAGAGGCAAGGGGTTTCCCACTAGAGGTTGCCAAGATGCAGACCTTCCCTAGCTTCCACCCCAAAGCACATGTTTTCACTGCTGACTCCCAGAAACCAAAGGATGAGAAAAGTGACTTTGAAATGTTAACATTTGCATTAGACTGTAGACGCTTTTTATTTGGGGTCTTTAAACATCAACCACCTCAGAGTGAGGGCTCTCGTGCATTGGCTCCACCAGAGGAACTGTTAAAACATGGCTGGGCACTGCCACTGCAGAGCCAACTTGGTAAGTCTGGGTTAGAGCCTGGGAATTTTATTCCTAAACACATTCCCACATGCTGCTGTTCCTGGTCTGTAGGCATCCTCCGAGTGATACCGCTTTAAGGAACGAAAGGTTGAATCAAGGATCCAGGGATTCATATCATATGTCAGAGAATGTTCCCTGGGACATAATCATTAAGGAAAACAGCCAAAACATCAGACTGGAATGAACTGGTATAAATAAGTGTAGTTCTTAACTGTTTTTTTTTTTTCCTGTGGTTTCCAAAATTCACCTGCTTTCTTTCCTTCCAGACTCTGCGGTGTCCAGTTTATTTTATCTTCTCTATAACAGCGTGTGCTTCCAGAGCTCGGGTGTATACCAGGTGGCCCTCTTATCCCTGAGCAGGTTAACTGAGGGTTGGTGACTAGGTAAGGCTGATTCAGTTATGAAGAGCAGTGTCTTCAGGCTTTGGCCATTTGGAACACATTTTTATTATTTACAGCCTCCTTGTTGGGTATCCTCATGCATGGTTCCTACAGAGTGTATTATAGCTGGGCTTAGTGATGCAGGCTGAAATCCCAGTTACTTGAGAGGCTAATGTGTTTGTGTGTGTGTGTGTGTGTGTGTGATCAAATTCAAAGCTTGCCTGGATTATGGGCAACTTAGTGAAACTGTCTTTAAAAAAATAATGAGGGCTGGAGCTATAGGTCAGTGATGGAGTACTTGCTGAGGATATGAGAAACCTTAGGTTCGATACCCAATACTGGAAGAAAAAAAAGTGTACCAATAACTGTTGGTATATCCATCTTATCCATCTCTATTACCCAATCTGCTGTAACTGACATTTTTCTTCTTACCATGGGGGTTGGCTCATGGAGTCCATTCACTAGCTTCAATTTAGCTAATGCCCAGGACTATGGAAAGAAAGGGTAAAGTATGATAAGGAGCTGTAGTTGACAATCTGAGTTACTTCAGCACTTGAACCCTGTATTAGATTTGTGATTAGCACAACTTCCCAAACCCTTTTTATCATTAAAAAAAAGTCATTAATGTCTTTTGGATCCTAGTTTATAAGACTGAATTTCATTTGATCAGGCAAGTGTGATCCGTGCACATGCTGGGTGCTGTGAATGGGTTCCATCTGGGGTGATGGTAGGAGGCGTTGTGAAAACCTACCACTTCTTTCCCTACTTTTCTGGAATATGACAGGAAACAGAGTTCATCTTCAGAGTACTCGAAGGGGGCGGTATCCCTTTGAATAATGTGGCTCATCTTTGAGAGCTACAAGTAAGGAGATGGGTAGGTTAAGTCCACTTAAACTCTTGCAAACTAGAAAAGCCAGAAAAGGGGGAGAAAGAAAATCATTATTTTGTCTTATGCCTGCCAGTATGGACAGACTAGTTAGAAGGATGGTAATTCAAGACCCAAACATTTACCAACCGATAAAGGCTTTCTTGTAGGGTCTCTCTATGGTTTTTTTTTTTTTTTTCTACCTCATTCTCCTTTCCTGCCAGCCTCTACCTTCCAAGTGATTAGATTACACAAAAGACATTGGAGTAAGGATTTACAGAGACAGAAATAAGCACCAAAGAGTTACCAGAAAGCAGATATCAAAAATAATAATGTTCCACAAAGCCCAAGATAGAACAGAGAGATACACAGACATCAGGTCCCATAGCAGCCTCCAATACCTAGTGTTTTATTCTAGTGCCTAGGCAGGGACTGAGAAACGAACACATCGAATACAACTGATTGGTCTTCATCCCAGAATCTGAGGGATTCTATTTAGCCTCTCCTAGAGCTGAGGCTCTCCAAAGGTTGATGTTCTTCACTAGCCAACTTTGGTGAGGGATGGGATTGGGACTGAGAGGGGAAAGGGAATACACAGATTCCAGAACTGGATAGGTTGGAGTCTTCTGAAGGTGCCTGGAGATTGAGAATTTAGCTGTGGGACCCAGTTTTTCCTTTCTGAGGAGTCCCAGTAGTCTCAACCAAGAAGCAAGTGTGTAGGTTGGAAAGAATGCTGTGGACTTGCTCTTTGCCATGAATTCTTGGGCAGTGAGGGGGTGCTCAGGCTTTTTGCTTCTTAGAAGTCTGGATGAGCATCCCAAGGGGTTATTAGCACCGTGAGGAAGCTCAGCCTTCCGCAATTGCCACAGAACCGTGATCCCTTTTTGAGATGGTTGAGCTGACTGTGAGGGGCCCAGATGTGCAACTGTAAACAGGGTCCCGGGCTCCAGAAGAAAAGCAGAGGCTTCAAGAGCACTTCACTGGATGGGAACAGTCTTCCTGGGGGACGGCTATTTGAGGCCTGAACTAAATGCAGCAGTCAACTGAGAGAAGGTGGTGGTGGTGGATCCCAGAAATAGAAAGTTATAGTAGGAGAGGCCTCCAGAGTCAACTTGCTGCAGACCCGAAGAAAATTCACGATGGTATCCATGGTTACCACAGAGACAATCCCTCTGCAGTCTGAGGCAGTTGGAATGGAAGAAGGCATCGCCAATTTTTCTTCTTCTTAAGTAGCCAGTAACATCCATTTCAGAAGGCACTGGCTGGGCAGCACCAGAAGACAGAGTGAAGGGCTCGAGCATTAGGATGTCAGCGAAAGTCTGAGCCTTGCCATGGCACTGGAGCTCTGGATAGGGTTCAGAAGAGACCTATGTCCAAAGTAGGCCTATCCAGTCTCCCCTTCCTTCTAAGTTGGAACACCCAGCTCTGGGGCCTTCTCCTTCTGCACAGCAGAGACCTTAAGGCAGTGATTGCAGCACCATCCTTGGACAGACAGCCTCTTCCCACTACAGAATTGCATATTTTGCAGCTGAGTTGGTTGGGGGTCTTCACAGCTCATGGAATTAGCAGCAATGGCAATAATAGTCTCCAGAATAGAGGACCCTGTCATCCCTGGGGCTACCAGGTGAATATAGAAGCTTTTCGGGGGAGGGAGGGGAAAGGGGACAAGCTAGACCATCTTGAGGACCTAAATGAAAATATACTGTTGAGAGTCATGTGACTTCTCGGTTGAGTGGAACAATGGCCCATTTTAGTTTGCCTGTAGAATCTTGGTATAGATTCTGGTAAGTCTTGTGCTACTTAGGACTCTGAAGAGCAAACTCTTAGGTCCAGGCTCATCGTATATATATCCCTGAACTGCAGAGTGCTGACATATTAGCCCATAAGGCAGCTCAGCCTGGAATCTGGTTCCATCCGGTTTCCAGAAATGACAGAAGTAGATTCCCCACTCTAGACAAGCAAGCTTCCATAGTTCTTCAGGCTCCATCTTAACTGATTCCCGATCTTCTGCTCACAACATACTGGACATCTAATTAAGGGCTTCTTTTAAGTAACTCCTTGGGGTTCACCTCTGTTTCTCAGATGATTTTCAAGGTCCAGATAAGGGGAGGTTGTACTTAATGGAGATTAACATTCCCCCCTAGACTATGAACTTAAGGACCAAGTCTTGTCTTTTTTTAAGCATAGTGACTGGTATACAGTTAAGGACTCATACGTGCTTGTCAATTGAAGGAACGTGGGCTGTAGAAATACAAAGAGTGCAACTTCTGCAAGAAAGAGGTGGATCTCTTTGGAAGGCAAATATTGGCCACTGCGTCCAACTCCTTGAGCCTTCTATTCTGATCTGAAGCAGTTCACATGGTTGCTCAGTTTCTTATAAGTGACTATTCACCTGTCAAAAACAAGCTGAGGACTAGCTAGGGAATTTCGATTCAGTCAGGCAAAGTGGCTACCATCTTAATAGTGCAGTGAGGGGCCAGACAGGCCCTAAGACAGGTGGGTGTTTCCAGTGTTTTGGTTTTCCTCCAGTCCGCGATGAATCTCAGGGTAGATCTGTCAAGCCAGAGGATGGCAGTTGAGCTTCCAGCTCGAACGCCTGCTTTCTCGGAAGGGAAGTCAAAGAAACGGGCTACTTTTTCTCCTGCCGTTCTGAGCCAATGTTTCTTGTTGCCTGTAAGCCCCAAGGATGCCAGAGATAGCGGCATGGCAGGTGTCTAACTTATACCAGCAGCCTGGAATTCAATTCTCCAAAGAAAACCCACTTGGAAAGCAAAACTATCTCCTGGAAGGAAACTCAAGTATCTCATTGACATGTGAGAAAACTGGGGAAGGGGGCAATAAATAGGCAAACGGAAGGAAAAAAAAAAAAAAGAAAGAAATGGAATTTAAAAATTAAAAATTAAAAAAGTAGGGTTTATTGACTTTCATGCATGTTCAATTCGAGGGCAGAAAGGTAGCTCAGTCTCTCTGAAGGCTGTGATGTTCCTTTTGTGGTTGGGTGGCATCTTAGATCGGAAGCCATCTTGTCAGTGTCCCCTATTGTCATCCAGAGGGTGAGATCTGGCAGCTCTCTTTCCTTCTTGGCAACTGGGTCCCCTCTCTCCAGTGTCATCTTTTCTGTTGCCTTTTGACTGCTTACAGGTTGACTCACACATTTTTTTTTCTTATTTTCTTTTTTTTTTTTTTTTTGTTTAACAACATGCTTTTTTTTCTGGGCTCTGGCCAGATCTCTGGGGGAAGATTGTTGGCAGTGGTGATAGAATTGGGAAAGGTTTGCAAGAAAATCTGTGGAGTTTCCTGCCTCCCTTAGATTTCCCCAGATGGTGACTGTCTCAGAGGTGTTCACGAGAACCGGCTAGGAGCTGCTGCACAGTTTTTTTGTGATGTCCTCCGAATCCCTCCCCAGAGAAGCCCAGGAGCTTGTAGGTGAAACAAAAATTGAAGAAAAGACCCAGAATCATCTTTTCTCCAAAGTCACGAGAGGAGGCCAGCAAATGTATTTAGGGGGCACGAGTTCCCAATCTCCACCCCTCCAGTCCCTACCAGGAAGTTTTCAAAGGTTCAGCACCAAGAACCCATCCCTCCTCCAGCCCTCTTCTTCCCTCCTGTCCTGGTGAGGCTGGTAAGCCAGAGCTCTGAAAGAAGAGGGGAGAGGAGAGCTAATGAAGCTGAAGCCAGCCTTCCGCTGTCCAGGGTGACAGTGACTGCTGGACCCTCAGAGTGTTGCCTGGAGGTTGGGGTCCAGGATAGTCTCTCGATCTGGTGACTCAATGTAGTTGGCAGCTTCTTGAAGCTTCAGCAGCATGGCCATCTAAACAGAGGCAAAGAGATGGGTGAATGCCAGAGGGGATGCTGGGTACCGCCCACCAGGAAGCCCAAACCAAACCAACCGACCAGCCAACCAAACAAACCCACCCTAGAGAACCTGGATCATGGGTCTGATGCTTGGTGTGACTAAGATCGTGAAGTTTTCATGAAGATGTGACAATTGTTTTAGCCCTGATGTAAACCCATGCATATGAACAATCCCCTGGAACACCTTTGCTATACAATGTGCCATGGGTCACGGGTGTGGTGGAGGACACCAAAGAACAAGACTTCCCCTGATTCCAGATGCACTCCAGTGAATGACAGAGGTCTAGACATACCAGCTTATTCTGGGAGTAATGGAGGAAGAAGCACTGTAATCAGCCCTGGCCTCGTGGGATTCCCTTGCAGGAGATCACACCCCAGCAGCTAGTCTCTGTGTTCTCCTCGGACCCTGGGTTAAGTCTACTACCTCAGTGTACTCCTTTTCCATGTAATAGCTCAAACTTTAGCTGAGTAAGCCTGCTTGGTTCAAATGGCTGCCAATCTTTTTCTTCTACCTACATTATTAATTAGTAGTCTTGATACAGAGAACAGCTATTTTCAATGAAGTCAAAATTTAAATAAAAATATATTATGACTCAAGTGGAATTATTCCCTACTGGAAAGGTGCAAAGGCAAGATCAGAGGTTTTGTGTGTGTTAAATTTCATTCCATTCTGCTGAGTGACCTTCTAACATGGTTTTAGTAACGAATCCCTTCTGCTCCCAGAGCTGCTGTGCTTCAGGTGCTCTGCCTATCGCCAATGTAGGAGTAGTTCCTTGATTTAATTTCCATTTCTTCATTATTAGATAGGTTGAAGATCTTATTTTTTTTAAAGATTTATTTATTTATTATATGTATGGTGTTCTGTTTGCATGTATGCCTGCCAGCCAGCCACAAAAAACAAATGGTTTTGAGCCACCATGTGGTTGCTGGAAATTGAACCCAGGACCTCTGGAAGAGCAGCCAGTGCTCTTAACCTCTGAGCCATCTCTCCAGCCCCTAATCTTATGTCACTTATATTTCCTCTAGTCAAATGCCTCTTCATATCTTTTGCTCATTCTTTTGTTTAGAAGCTTACATTTTTTTGCATAATTTATTTTTATTTATTTCTTATTTACTGCTCTCTCTCTCTCTCTCTCTCTCTCTCTCTGTGTGTCCTCTCTCTCTCTCTCTCTCTCTCAGAGAGAGAGAGAATGCAGGTGAACGCAGTTGTGCACATGCCATGGCATGCATGTGGAGGTCAGTGGACAACTTCTGGGAGTCAGTTCTCTCCTGAAACTGGTTGTCAGCTTTGTGTGACAAATTCTTTTACCTGCTGAGCCATTTGGCCAGGCCTGGAAGCTCCTTTTTTTTTTTTTTTTTTTCCCGAGACAGGGTTTCTCTGTGTAGCTTTGCGCCCTTCCTGGAACTGGCTTTGGAGACCAGGCTGGCCTTGAACTCACAGAGATCCGCCTGCCTCTGCCTCCCGAGTGCTGGGATTAAAGGCGTGCGCCACTGCCCGGCCTAGAAGCTCCTTTTAACTTTATTTAAGATACTAATTTTTGTCTGTATCTATTGCAAATATTTTCCCCTAGCTTATACTTTACAGAATATACTTAGTGAGGAAGTCTCAGAATAATATTAGAGGAGAGGCAGAAGTAAAAGTGCCAACAACCCCACTGCACTATTTCTTTGGTTGATGATAGTTTTTCTATTTTAAATTATTATTATTATTATTTTATTTATTTATTTTGGTTTCTTGAGACAGGGTTTCTCTGTGTATAAGCCTGGCTGTCCTGGAACTCGCTCTGTAGACCAGGCTGCCCTCGAACTCACAGAGATCCACCTGCCTCTGCCTCCCAAGTGCTGGGTTAATTTTTATTATTTTTAATTCTGTGTGTGTCTGTCTGCATGTAGGTGTGTCCACATGAGTTCAGAGCCTGCCTAAGTCAGCTGTGTTAGATCCTCTTGGAGTTAGAGTTCTAAGCTTAGATGTGGGTGCTGAAAACCAAATTTGGGTCCTCTGGAAGAATAGCAAGTGCTTGTAACTGTTGAGCCACCTCTCCAGCCCCTCTTTGGTCTATGTTCTTACTTAGACTGCCTGAAACTTGGGTCTTTGCTAGAGGACATTTTCCTTTAGCTTCAGCTAGGATGCAGGCCTGAGATCACTGAAACCCAAGATCCTGATGCTCAGAGTTCCTCACTGGTCTCCTTTTGGTCCTGGCTTTGCTAAAACTCTTCAATGCCTAAGGCCCATCAGGAGAGTGTAAGAATTCAGTGCTATAATACTCTGTGGCTTTTCTTTTTTAAACGACTTTTACTCACCAGAGGGTCTGAGTCCAGGGAGCTTGGGGTGCTGTCTTTGACTGTCCTGTCCTCTGGAGGCGAGGCAATGCTGTGAGGACCCACAGAGGGTGGGGGCAAGTGGTAGAGCTTTGATTGGTCCTGCTGGGCTGATGGCCAGGGAAGAGTGTCCCGGACCCACTCCACTGGATCTTCCCAAGCAGCTTTCTGTCCATGAACCTGGAAAAGAAAAGTGTGACCAGTAAGTGGGACCACAACAGATTAGAAGCTTACTTATGTTAGCTATTCTGTTTTACAAAAAAATATAGTCCCCGGAAATACATACTTCCCCAAACATAAAGACTTGAAGTTTTGATTTATGTAGCTTAGCTTCTCATGAAAGAAAACAAGTTGGTATAAATTGCTAGAATAATTGAGGATAATTTAGTATATTGTCCTAAAAGGTTGTTTAGAGACAAGGTCTCACTATATAGCAATTGCTAGCCTGGAACTCTTTATGTAGACATAAAGATCACCCATCTCTGCCTCCAAACTGCAAGTTCTGGGATTAAAGGTATGTGTCACCATAGTGCTTAGCTAATTTTCTTTTAAAACAGTCCCACTGTTTGGATCTGGCTGTCCTGGTGCTTACTATGTAGCCCAGGCTGGCCCCAAACTCACGGCATCCCTTCCACAGCTTCCTGAGATTACAGTCCTGGGCCACGTGCCCAGTTAAACCTTAACATTTGTTTGTAATTAATTAAAAATGTTAACTATGTAGTACCGACTGGCCTCAAATTTCTGACACTCCCACCTTATCCACATATCCAAGTGCTAGAGTTGTAAGACATGTGACACACTGTGGCCTAGACTGACTATTTATTATTTATTGTGGATCTGAGAACTGAGACTGGGGATTCAAGCATAGTAGGCAAGTGATCTACCACTGAGCTATATTTCCAGTTCTATGTTTGTTTATTTTGAATGTAAAAATAAAAATTGCATTAAAGATAGGCAATGAGGAAGGCTATAATGCAGACAAAGGACACATGAGTCATGAGAGAAGATAGAAAGCTATGGTTCTTTTCTACTTTCAACTCTGCCATAGCTGCGGCTGCTTTTTGCACCTGTGGCAGAGAAGTGAATAAAAAGTAATCAATAGTAAAATGTAACAGCCTGGGTGAGGCTCCACGGCTTCAGCATAACCGTTCTAACTGTACAGCCGTCCACTGAGATGGACAGACTTTGAGACAGGGCAGGTGTTTCAGTGGTTCCTTAATCTGGCTCTGTGACGTCTTCATTTTAAAATAGCAAAAACTTGTCTACATTTATAAAGTACAGTATATTTAAAACACGTATCAGTGGTGGAATGGTTAAATCAAGCTGATGATCTAGATATATGAAGTCGTATCTTTTTTGTGGTGAGAACGCTTCAGCCTGCTTTCTTTTAAAGTGCACTGTTATTGACCATAGTTACCATGTTATACAGTATATCTCCTCAACTATTCCCTCTGAATGAAACTTTGTATCCTTTGGCTGCTATCTACTCAGCCACCAAGGCTTCAGCCCTTGGTGACCCCCATTCTCTGCGTCTGTGTGTTCCACTTCTGTGAACTCCACTTGGAAGTGAGAACATGCATTATTATTATTCTCTTTATCCTTGGCTACTTCACTTAATGTAATGTTCTGTAGGTTCATCTACGCTGTTTCAAATGACCTATATCCATATCCATATTGCCTTGTATGTATATGCATATCACATTTTCATTATCTACTCATCCATGAAGGATACACTAAAACCATGTACAAATTTTATGACCCTACAATTATACTTCCCAGGGAGGAATTCTTCAATTTTAGTCATATATAATATCCTTTAATATTTAAAAAATTTTTGAGAAGCTGGGCGGTGGTGGTGCACACCTTTAATCCCAGCACTCAGGAAGCAGAGTAAGGTGGATCTCTGTGAGTTCAAGGCCAGCTTAGGCTACAGAGTGAGTTCTAGGAAAGGCACCAAAGCTACACAGAGAAACCCTGTTTTGAAAAAACAACAACAAAAATTTTTTTTGAGGATAGATATTATCTTTTAAATTTAATTTAAATCTATTAATAATACTGCAAAATTTTCCTTAAAAATACCACAAATTTATAAATGAAATAATGATTTATGGTATTGGTTTGATAGACAACACCTTTAGAGATTTAATAGATCACCATTAATTTATCTCAACAAAATTACTTTTATGGGTGATATATCACTGATAAAGACCAGATATTGAATCATGGTATTTTAGTGCTGGAATGGACTTCAGTAATCATTATGCTCTAATTTACAGGTGATAAAATTTATCTCATTTTATAATAGGTTCTAAATAGCTACTTCTTGAGAGAATACATACAAGGAGCCAAAAGGTCATTTCAATGTTCTCAGTATCATTAATCTCTAGGGAAATGCCAATCAAAATCACAGTTAGTTAAGAGCTTACCCCAGTAAGAGTGGTGATTTCCCTAAAAGGCTACAGATAACAAATGTGGAGGAAATAGAACCCTGTACACTATTTGTGGGAATGTAAATTAATATGCCCTGATGGAAATCAGGATGAAGATTCCTCCAACAATCTAAATCTGCTATAGGACCCACCAATCTTTCTACTAGGTAGATAGTCAGAAGAAATGAGGCCACTATTTTGAAGGGGCATCTTTTCTCCCATGTACGTCCAGCACCAACGTAGCCAAGTGTCTATCGACTGATGATGGATATAGGAAATCTGGCCTACATACACAGTGGAATATGATTCGGCCATGAAAGATCTGAAATCTTGTCATTTGCAACAGCATGGTTGCAAGTGTGGAAATACGCCGCACAGAGAAAGGTAAGTATCATCTGGTCACAGTCCTAGGGAGCGTATAAAAATCGATCTCACAGATATTTAAGGAGCATGGTGGTGGTCAGCGGCTGGGGAGACCAGGAAGGGGAAACCGGGGCAAGGTTGATCAATGGGTAGCAAGTTCTAGATGGATAGCAATAAGAAGCCTGAGTAGAGTTGGAGGGTGAGGCTCACCTTGATGCCATCCTTGGCTCCTTCCTGTAGATAGGGAATGATGGAATTGTTCCACAGGTCAATGAACCAGGTCCGGAAGTCCTCGACGCCAATGGGACAGGACAGAAAGAAGCAAGGGCCTGGGGACAACAACGCAGCCATGAAAAAGCCTGAGCACTCTGGTCTGCCCCACTCTGCTTCTTTTACTTCCTAGTCCAGGGCACAGGGGTGTGACATCCAAAGCTTTAGGGGAGATCTGGAGTTGTTCCAGAGCCAGGGTGCCAACTGTCTGGCAAACCATAATGTTTACAAGGTGGAAGTGAGACAAGGAGGAAAGCAAGCCTCTCACATCTCAATTCCCTCCTGCACGGCTTCTCTCCCTTTACCAACTAATTGTGAGGAGAGAAAGAGGGGAAGGGTAGCTTTACTTTTTAACCTGGTGCCTTGCACATGTTAAGTAAGCGCTCTACCACCGAACTATGCCCTTAGCACATTTATTTTATTTAAGTTATTTATTTAATTTTATTTTATGTGCATTGGTATGAAGGTGTCAGATCCCCTCGAACTGGAGTTAGAGACAGTTGTGAGCTGCCACGTGGTGCTGGGAATTGAACCTGGGTCCTCTGGAAGAGCAGACAGTGCTCTTAACCAATGAACCATCTCTCCAGCCCCAGCATATTTATTTAATTAACCTATCTATTTATTTTTAACAATGGGGAGGTTTCAATATGTTGCTCAGGCTGGCCTTGAACTTGTAGTTGGTTCAAGCAATTCTCCTGTTATCTCAAGTGATTTATCCAATTCATAGTGCTACTGCAGTGGAAAGGCTTATTAAATACTTAAGGCGTTCAACTCCAGCAAGCAAAGAGAGCCTCCCTCCAGGGGGTAAGAGACAAGAAGGGAAACAGCTTCCAGTCCCCGGGGGAAGCTGGAGCCCAGTACCGATGAGGAAGTCCGAGGTGCTGTGCTTCTCAAGGAAGGTGTGGAGGTGATACCACAGCTTGGGCACCCAGTCCAGCACCCGGAGCAGCTCTTCCTTGTTAGCATTGATGTCACTGTCCGACTCGACCAACTTCCTCCGCAGGTACCGGACCAGAAAGCCATTGGCCGGCTCCACATTGTTAGAGAAGGTCAGCATCCTGCCACCAGGGATAGGAAGAGCAGGGTCGGAGCGTCAGAGGGGACACTGCCTGGCTTTGTCCCTTGCCAGTCTGGCCCTCTTCCTGCCTGTCTCCCATTAATGCCCACTGGACTACTTCTCACATGACAGGAGGTAATGATGGCAGTATGGATGGGCACAGCTGATGATCAACTCTGACCTCCTCAATGACTGGCTGGCCTCACAGAGTGACCAGGAAGAAAGTTCTTAGGACGGCAGCCAGCCGGGGTCTCTCCTCCTCGGCTTTGTTCCTTCCCTGTCCTCAAAGCCCTCCTCTCCCACCCTGTAACAGACATGCAGAAACAGCAACTTCCCCTCCTAGCCTACAGGGCTCTGCCTCGTCTCTCCTGCTACTGACTGCTCCTCCGCCCACAAGTTCAGGATCTAATTATTATTTTTTACAGGCACCTGGGCAAGGCCAGAAGGTTCACGAAGGGACATAGTTCTTACCTGAAACTCAAGTGCAAGCCGTGGTTGGGTGTCATTTTTACAGGCTGATTGGTGGTGCCTATGATATAGGGACTGTGGGAAGAAAGGGGGAAGGATTCACTTAGATCCGTCGCAACAAGTACTGTCTCCACGCGCACACAATGGGAAGCCCACAGGTTGGCACTGTCTCCACGCACACACAATGGGAAGCCCATAGGTTGGCCGGGGCTGCATTCTTCCCCCTCTTCCCGCTGTTGTAAATGGTCCTGAGCTCACCATTTGTGGTACTTGCAGGTAAGGGCCCCATTCACCAGCTCACTGATGGAGCCTGCTTCACTCAGGTCATCCAACAGGATCACCAAGGGCACATCCCCAATTCCTGTTTCCCGGTCTATCTGGTTGGCCAGGTTGGAGAGGTACAGTTGCAGATCCTGGAATAAGAGAAGACAGTGGGTCTCAGCACTCACGAATCCGCACCCAAGGGACCTTGGCAAGAAGACTTTCAGAGAAGCTTAGTTAATTCCGTATTTCCCTGGGTCCCTTGGTCCCTGTTGGATGTACTTAAACATTGGATTACAGAACCAGACTACCACAGAATGACAGTAGTCCCAGAGGCTCTCAAACATCCGTCCGTCCATCCATCCATCCATCCATCCATCCATCCATCCATCTACCTACCTATTTATTGAAGTGCTGGGGATTGAACCCAGGGTCTTGTATATGCTAGGCAAGCATTCTGTCTCTGAGTTAAACCCCAGCCCCTTTCAAGCAAACCCTTTTGAGCAGCAATCTTAAATCCCATCCCCCCAAAGGAAGGAGAATCTATTGTTGTATTGAGGTGACGCCACCACCTCCTCAGCTTGGGACAGCTAAGGCTTGTGCCACTCCAAAGTTTTAGGGTACACTCGAGGTCCACCACTGGGGAGACGACATGTAATATTTAACCCCGAACACGTGCCCTCTGTCACCCGTGGTCTGATGGTAATAATGAAAGGCAAGGTAGCGGGAAGAAGATAAAAGAGAATGGATATGACAGACAGCACCGAGTGCAGAGAAAAAGAGGCTGTGTTTCCCTGTCGGTCAATAGGGAAAGAGGAACCGAGGGAGAGGTGAGAGAAAGTATGACGGAGGAGAGGTGAGAGAAAGTATGACGGAGGAACTTATGTGTAAGAGAAGCTAAGAGCAGGCTGTGGCTGGTTGCACAGCCTGCTATCCTAGTTACTTGGGAGACTGAGGCAGGAGGATTGCAAGTTCAGGACAGCCTGGGAAACTGAGGGAGACCCCTGTCTCAAAGGAAAAAGGAAAAAGAGAGCTTGAGGATGTAGCTCGGTTGTAGAGAGCTTGCCTAGCATGCACGAAGCCTTATGCTTAATACTCACCACCGCCACACACACACACACACACACACACACACACACACACACACACACACACACACGGGCAGGGGAGAGGATGGTGGGTGGACCATCTCAAGGCCAGCCTGGGCTACATAGCAAAACCCTGCCTGGAGAGAAAGAAAGGAGAGGAGAGGTGGGGAGAGGAGGAGATGACGAGAAAGGGGATATCAGGAAGAAGGAAGGGGTGGGAAGAACCCTGAAGAAGGGGAAAGATTAAGGCAGAGCTGTGGAAAGGGAAAAGGATGAGGGGCAGGAAGGGGCCAGGAAAAGGCTTGGGGGAGGCCGCGGCCCCGCACAGACTGGTAGGGGGTCTCGGGAGGCAGCCACCTTGCAAGATTGCTGGTGCATGTTGAAAGTGCTGACGATGCCATCAGTGACCTCCCGGCCCGAGCGCTCCACCAGATACTCAGCCAGCCGATTGGTCAGGTAGGTCTTGCCCGTGCCACTGGGGCCCGAGAGCACGAGGCGCCGGTGCTTCAGCAGGAGGCTTATGTAGTGCTGCATCATGGGCTTGGGGATGAGCGTCTCGAACACCAGGCTGTCGACACACTTCTCCTTCAGCCCTGCACCCCACCCCGGAAAGAAGCACTGAGTCTTAGCCAGCTCGGAGAATGGCAAGATACCTAAAGAGCCTTTCCTTCATCATCTAGGGGGCCCCTGAAGAAAGTCAGAACCACCTGTCTTAAGAGTTCCAGAGGAGTCACCTCACCCCCAGCTTTGAAAAACCTGGATCTCAATTTTAGGGATACACTTTCACTTAGAATGCGTAGAGATGAAGCCTGAGTTCAGCAAAAACATCAGACTGGGTCTTATCTTTTTTTATTTCCTCTATCACTTAAGCACCTTCACGTTAGGGTTTCTCAATAATCTCTTGTTATATGAATGTATGACGCAGGATTTAATGACCCTCTCCCTGCCTCCACGCCACACTACTTCCCGAAGAGGCAAAGACTGACCTTTGAGGGAGACCGATATGTTATTCACACCCCGGCGGCACGGCGGCATCTCAGGAGGCTCGGCATCCAACACGCGCTTCACGTGGCTGAGGCTATAGCCGTGGATAGACTCAGTGCTTAGCCCCAGGGTGGAGGCTGGGTCCATTTTAGAAATGTAGTCCTGGTGGAAGAGTCGGGAGACCAAGAAGATTGTGAGCATGCAGCCAAGATGGAACTACAGACGGAAAAGCCACAGGAGACGACAGACACACACTACAGGCTATGGAAGGAGGTGTAGCAGGAATAGGGTTTGTGCATTTTTCTATCTTGCCCACCCTCCCCAATAAAGCGTCAGAGGTTCCCAGGATCCTGGTGCCTGGATGACTGACCGCCCCTTGAGAAGATGAGCAACCCGTGTTGAGGGTGAGAACCACTTTACCTTGAACACTTGGAAAACAGCTTCATCCAGCATCTTCCAGTCCACCTTGCCACTGATCTTGCTACATCCCAAGAGGAACTCCTGCTGCTTTAAGTCCTGTAGGGTTAAGGTTGAGGCACGGGACCTCAGTGAAGATGTCACTAGAAAGGGAGACCCCAGAAAGCCTCGGGAGCTGGGTTCTCTAGTTTTGGGAATATTCAGAGCTCTAATTTTTTTTTTTTTTTTTTTGCATAAGTTTGATAGTACATCTCCTCTGTTTTATGTGACAGCCCCATAAGACCCCCAAAAAGAGGGGTGTGAAGGCAGGAGAATTGGAATTTTAGGTCATCTTCTGATACACAGCAAGTTCAAGGTCAGTTCAAGCTGAATGAGACCCTGCCCCCCCCTGTGATAAAACCATTATGAATTCAAATATTGTGAGTCCAAAGTGCATTCAGTACACACTTAAGCCACGGGAGCACTTGCTGTTTACTCTTATGGTTGTGGGGCAGGCTGGGAGCTGTGGCTCACTGGCACCGTCCAGGGTCTTGAGAGTGTTTCACACTGCCTATTGCTAGCCCAGGGACAGATCAAAACTCAGTGGAGTACAGTGTCTACTAACCACACATTGCTTTTGGACCAGTGCAAATTTGGGGCCATCTCTATCATGCTGATTCCTACACTGGCCCTTCCTAAAGTCCCTTACCCCTTTGATGATGTGCTGGGGTGGCATCCGTACCACCACCCGAAGGGTCACTTCTTCCTTTGGACCACAGGTGCTGATGCCATCCATGGGTGATAGGTCTGTGAAGGTGGGAAAGGCCTAATTGGTTTTAAGAACTCAGCCTTACATCGAGCTTTGTAGTTACTTTCCTTCCCAAATAATGGTTCCTTATTTATGACGAAGAAGAGATGGGAGCCCCCAGTCTGAAAAGGCATAGAGCTAAGAACCGCGGTGCTTACTAACGGTGCGATCTTCCTGATTTCAACACCATTGCCTCCTGGCCCAAGGACGCCAGGGCACAGGTGGAGGGACAGAAAAGAGCCCTTTCTCTTGCTACCCAAACAAGCTCTTCTCAAGCAGGTACCTGTATCTGCGAGACTGGGACTGAAGGGATGGCTGAGTGCAAGACCCAGGGAACGGCGAGGGGACGACAGAGCGGACGATCCAGGGACCTGCCCTGGGGTGCAGCCTGAGGAGGGGCCAGGAGCAACCTTCAGCCGGTCATTCTCTGCTTTCAGCAGGTCCACCTCCAGCTGTGGGCAGAAGAAGAGACAGGGCAGGTGGCAGGGTGGCGTGGATGTCGGACCCTGCTCCCCGCTCCTGCAGCTCTGCCCCGACACTGACCTGCATGTTGTGCATGGTCTCCCGAAGCTGGTCTAGCTGGTGGGCAGAGTTTAGGGCCTCCAACCGGATGTCTGTGAGCTTCATTTCTTTCTCCCACAGTTCAGAGCGGAGCTCCGAGACCTCCTTCTTCTCCGGCTCCTCCTCCTCATTGGCTTGGAACAGTCTAGTGTGGGGGACTGAATGAGCAGGAGCCCTGTAAGGAAGCAAGAGTCAGCCTGGATCCCAGAGAAGTACTGGGTGGCAGGGGATATTGACATGCCTGGCCTATAGTCCTGTTTCCATCTGATGATAGGCACCCAACTGGTATGTCAGGAAGGGTCCCTCTGTGGGTCTCACATGCCCAGGCAAAGTCCAGTAGTATGGTGGCATTTGTCAGGGTCTGTGGCCTTACTGCCAACTGCAGCCAGCAGTTTGCCAGGGTGGCTGGTGGATAGAGTACTTACTCAGTGACCTCAGTGCCCACAGAGGACGAGTTGGAGGACTTGATGGAGGGGGATGCCGTCTCCGTGGAGCCATGCTGTAGTTTGGGGGATGACGGGGCTGAGGAGTCAGGGGTGGCAATCTCCTCAATATCAGAGTATGAGGAGGCCGACTTGGGACCCTTTTTAATGCTGAAGGCTTTGTTGAAGGAACTCCGAAGCTGGAAGAGAGCAGATTCCGGGGAGAGAGAGACGTCAAGGCTCCACACTGGAGAGGGAGGACGGCTTTAGGGCCAGGTCAGGGACGTGGAGGCAGAGGATTTACCTGTCGTTACACCCACTCTGTGAGCTGTCCCTTGACTGGTGGTATATGGACAGAGGACTTATCTAGAAGTCAGTACTGATCGAAAGAGGAGGATCATTTGGTTTGCTGCCATTACAGGCCAGGGGGACTTAATGAATCCAAGGAGGGATTCATTAATGAGTCCACGTGTCCCTCGAGACAGAAAAGACTCCCCAGGTGTCACATGGTACACTTCTCAGCAACCCAGGTTTCCTCCCTTTTTCGTTATTCTAGAGCTTCTCTCTCTGTGGGTCTTAGGATGCCACTTCTGACTTAGGCTCATTCTAAGAGAACCTATTCATCTCTTCACAAATTAATCAGAAACTGACCATGTAGTCCCGTGAAGATCAAGAGAAGGAAGTGATAGGAAGTTTCATTTTATATTTCTTGTTCTCAGCACATGGCAGAGCGGTTCAAACAACCAAATGTAAGATCTCTTTCCTCCTTTTTAAAGGACAGGGTCTCATGTAGGCCAGGCTAGCCCTGAGCTCAGTAGGTAACAGTGGGTGATCTTGAACTCTGGATCCTCTTGCCTCTACCTCCCAAGTGATGGGATCATAGGTATTTACCCCTGTGCCCACCCTTCACCACTGCCTACTATACCAAGTGTCCTAGAATAAGAGCTCTTTTCTAGCCATTCTTTGGCTACTTGGGGCTCATAATCTGACCATAGCTTGTTTGATTCTGGTGGCGATGAGCTTTGGGGTTAGGGATGTGAGCTAGATATGCAAGCCAAGGACCTGACCCACACCCATTCACATGCCTCCACACAGCATGCACACACGTGCGCGCGCACACACAGGGGCACAGACATGGGATGGCAGCAAAAGACAGAGAGTAAAGGAGGGGTCAAGGGCTGTAGGGGACAAAGGCAAGCCAGATATTTGGAACAGTAAGTGATGTGGTGGGGGTGGGGCGGCACTGAGTATCTCCTTTCAAGCTGTCTTTCTTAGAACATGTCTGAAGACGGCCGGGAGCTTACAGAGCTAGTCCATGGTGTGTGTGGAACTTCTAGGTAAGACGTGAGGACCAAGCTGACTGGGGGAGATAGGTGAGAGTTTGTGTGCAGGTGGTTAGGATGTATTAACACGGAGCAACCAGGGCTTGAAAGTGCCATCAAGATGTAACAGGAATTTCTAAAGGTCTTGTAATAAAAAACCCGGAGCCAGATATCGGGGTGAAAGCTGAAAGATCAGAGAAGCAGAGTAAGCCACAGCCACCACCTCTTACCTCACCCACTCATCAGCCTGAAAAGGCTTTCTAGCTGAAAGGGGTTCCTCAGGCGAAAAGCCTTTAGTTCCTGTCTCCTCACGCCTTATCTACCTTTCTCTGCCCAGCCATCGCTTCCTGGGATATAAGGCATGTGTGCCTCCCAGTACCAGGATTAAAGGTGTGTACTACCACTGCCTGGCCTCTATGTTTAATCTAGTGGCTTGTTCTGTTCTCTGATCTTCAGGTAAATTTTATTAGTGTACACAATATATCACCACATTTCCCCTTTTGTCTAAAACAATAAACTTCTATTTTTATATAAATAAAATTTAATATCGATTAAATGAATATATAAAAATAAAATTTAATATAGAGTAAATTAATATATATATACAATTTAATATAGATTAAAATAAAAATTTTATATAGATTAAACATAGAAGCCAGGCAGTGGTAGCACACACCTTTAATCCTAGCACTTGGGAGGCAGAGATCCCTTTGGATCTCTCAGTTCAAAGCCACCCTGGACTATATGAGATTGACTCAGTCTAGGAGAGAAAACAGAGCCAGGCAGTGGTGGCACACACGCCTTTAATCCCAGGAAGTGATGGCTGGGCAGAGAAAGGTATATAAGGCGTGAGCAGACAGGAAGTAAAGGCTTTTTAGCAGAAGCATCCCTTTCAGCTAGAGGCTTTTTCAGCTGGAGCCTTTCAGATGAGGACTCAGAGGATTTCAGTCAGAGGATTCATGGAATTGGTGAGGTAAGACGTGGCAGTGGCTTGTTCCTTTGTCTCTCTGATCTCTCAGCATCTACCCCAATATCTAGCACTGGGTTTTTTATTTAAAGACCACTTAACATTGGAGTCACATCAAGTTACCTCCTCTGTGGAGAGTTGTTAAGAGTTGAGAGTGGAAAGGTCAGAGCTGACTGACTTGACGCTGTGTATCTTAAGGAAGACATCCAGGCTTCCTGAGTTTCAATCCTGTGGCGTTTTCTCGACACTACTCTCTCCCAGGGGTCAGTCTGTCTCTTGTCTGTGTCTCCTTCCCTCTCTAGGGAGAAATCCTGTGAGCACGGTCTTCCTGCAGCAGGAGCCCTCTGCAGTCAGTACACTTCCGTGACAGCAGCGCTCGCTCTCCGTCACCTTCAGTCACCTTCAGTATCCTGACAGTCAGGGCTGCAGGGAAACTGTTCCTACAGAGCAGCACTGGCTGCATGGTTCGACCAAACGTATTCAGCAGAGGATTCTCTGCCAGAGATGGGCTGTCTTAGAACTTTCCCAACGCGCATACACTAAGTAGGAAATGCAGAGCCCCTCAGAGGTTTCTGACGATGTTATCAGTTTTTAAGGGCCATCCCAGTGGCCTGGTGATCTGTACAACACTCTTTGGGAAAGGCTACTCTGAAGATCCAGATTTAGATGACCAACTGGCCTCTCCATCTGCGTGTACCTGCCCACCGTGTGTGTGTGTGAGTGTGTGTGTGTGTGTGTGTGTGTGCGCGTGCGCGTGTGCCTGTGCGTGTAGGTCAGAGGACAGCTGTGCAGAGTCAATTCTCCACTTCCACCTTGGCGTGGGTTCCAGGGTCCAACTCAGGCCTGGAATTCACTGTGGAGGCCAGGCCGCCATTGATTTCATGGCGTTCCTCCTGTCTCAGTCTCCCTAGTGTTGGGGTTTAGGCATACACCATCAGGCTGGAGGCTTCTAACTGACGGGGCAGTGAGCTCAGCTCTCCCCATCCTCCACATCCTGGTACAATGCTGGGAGACAGAGTTGGGGGGCACATGACTGCTTTGGAATAGAAATTCTAGGCCACATGCCTGTTTGCCTCTAGTCCCCAAGATGTCCTTGGAAGCTCCATGGCCTTTGGGGTGACAAGTATTCCCTACGCTGGATGAAATAAATCCCTCACCTGTCTCTGGTTCACACTATTCTAAGGCTAATTTTTCAGATAAGCCCGAAATGGACAGGCCTCTAGAAACTGTGATCCAGATAACCTTTATTGACTCTCTTCCCTTTTAGGATTCTATGGTGAGTGGGACAGAAAAGAAAAGAAAAACAAAAAAACCAAAAGCTCATTTTCTGGAGAGCAGGGCCTCAGTGGGTCTACTTTTTATAACAGGCCAATCTTGGAACAGGGGAAGCCGGCGGGCAACAGATTTGGATTGTGTTAGGATTTCCCGTTTGACCCTTAAGCAGACCACTCCTCTGTCCTCATGAGGGGCAGCGTGGATGGACCATGCAGTGGGGTGAGTTAGGAACCAGGGGCAGTGGGGGTTATGAGTGACTTTTTTTTTTTTTTTTTTTTTAAGAGAAGGTACTTGCTCTGGAAATAGGGAGAGTGTGCAAAGGGAGAGAGAAAGTACAGGGAGAGGAACTGAGTCTCTTACCTCATAAACCTGGAAAAAAATAGGGATTGGAAGTCAGCATTTTGAAGGAAATAAAAGGAAAAAAAAATGAAAAGAAAGCAGCAGCAGCAGCAACACTAATCATGCATTTCACACAGCTGTTTTTTCACACAGCTGTTTCTTCACACAGCGGGGGTGGGGTGGGGATGGGGGTGGGGTGGGGCGCCTGTCTGCCCTAGGTATGGCCAGCCTTCCTCAGCAGGGGACAGGGACAAACCGGCTCACTCTCCCTTTCAGTCAGTCAGACAGTACCCTGCACCTGCCTGAAGGCTTTAGCAAGCTCATCCAGGGTCAGTTCAGAGCTGGGGGGCGGGGGCGGGGAGTGGGGGGCAACACACACAACAAACCCACCTCAGGACCAGCCAGAGGCACCTCTCCCAAACCTAAGGCCATGGCCCCCAGGAGCGTCTAGAGTGAGCCACTTGGCTTGTAAATTCTCTCCACAGTGAGAGTGGAGAGCGACAGATAATGTCACTTTTCCCCCTGTATATTTTCTCAGCTCCTTCGGTGGCCAAATACATTTGACCTCCTCAGTAGGCCGAGCCCCAGGAAGGCAGACATGGATAAAGACTGCAGAGTGCTGGTGGGTGGGGTAGACAGTGGATGGAGGAATGGGGACCTGGTCAGACTTGTTCCCAGCAGAGGTCACACTGACACCTCACTAGAAGGGACTAGCTCTTGGTGGTCCTGAAAGGATCAGTCCCCTGCACTGGGGTAAATGTAACCCGCCGCCGCAGGTCGGCTCTCAAAGTTTCACCTACCCAGCTCTTCTTCTTCTTCTTCTTGGCGTCAGCGTCCTTACTGCTGCTGCCGATGCTGGAATGGCTGGTGATGCTGTTGAGGCTGGAGATGCTATCTGAAGAATTCTGTCTCTTGATCCGGAGTTCTGTGGGCCAGTACAAGTGGGAAGAACACAGGTAGATTTAGAGAAGACTCGAGGCTTAAGGAGTCTAGCTGCAGCCGGCAAGAGGGGGGGCGGACCCACCAGCTTCTAGGTACGGACTACTGATCTGGTGGGTTCCTCGTCAACGAACACATGCCGAGTTACAGCCAGGCTTCAGCGTAGAAGAAAATGCAAAAGTGAAAAAAGAAACAGTTGCGAGTCTCAGGAAGCTCCCAGCCTAAGTTGGGCATGGAGGGGCCCAGCATTTGGCAGGCTAGAGGACTGTGAGTTCTGTGCTAGCCTGGGTTACACAGCAAGACCCTGTCCAAAACCAAAATAGAACAACAGCAAAGCCGCAACAAGAAAGAACCCCCAGTTTGGTATCAGAAGGGTTTAGTACTGAGCTCAGATAGACTACATGTCTAAAGGACTTGAAGCTGGCCCTGACACTTTCATGCAGATACAACCTGTGTGTGTGTGTGTGTGTGTGTGTGTGTGTCTGTCTGTCTGTCTGTCTCTGTGTCTGTGCTTTAGCAAAGTCTCACTCTGTATTCCAGGCTGGTCTTGAATCCGTGACAGTCCTCCTGCTTTGCCCCCCAAGTGCTGGGTTTACATGTATGAGCCACCACACCTGTTTTTGTTGTTTGTTTTGCTTTATTTTTTTGAGACAGGGTCTCATTCTGCAGCACAGGTTGACCTGTAACTGACTCTGTAGCCCAGGCTGGCTCTAAACTTGTGGCGGTCCTCTTGCCCCGTGCCCTATTATATTTTTATGATCCTCCAGCAACACTTGGCTGCCTTTTGGCTCAAGGTCAAGTATAAGCAGCCTTGTGCCTTGCATTTAACCTGAATGAGCTCCATTTTGTCATCTGGTAGGCAGAAGATTTCAATTCTCTGAGGTCTACAACAGCAAGAAAAAAACGAACCACTCTTCCTTAAAAAGTGGGAAAGGGATAAAGTTCAACAGAGGAGACGTTTACGTACTGAAAGAGCAGAGATATTTCAGATAGGAACACTGAGAAAAGCATTGGGAGCTGAAGAAAGGTAGATGCAGATGCCCTGGGTTCAAGCCCCCTCCCACTAAAAATGAAAAAAAAAAAAAAAAAAAAGGAGCAAGCATCTTGACTAGCATAGGGAGCTTTCAATAGCTGCAAGTCCAATCTATTAAATTAAAAATTACGTCCAAGATACTTTCAATAACAAGAAGGGCTAGAGATACGGCACAGTGGTAGAGTGCGCTCCAACCCCCAGGACTGGGAAGGGGGAGAGGGCTAAAGACATGTCTGTGGCATCATCCATCTGCAGCAGTTAGGAAATAGTTCACGCATCTTGAGTTTTGTGCCGGGCACACGTGTTGGCTAGTTATAAATAAAACACAGCTGGGCACTGCTGGTTAAGCACTCTTTCTAGTGAAGCTACAGGAAGTGCTCCTTAGGAAGCGGCTTCTTGGTCAACATGAACTAAGGTTATGTGAACATTCACAGCAGGAAGCCATCATGTATTCATTTAGCAAACGTCTATCTCAGGGGCAAAGCTCACTTGGAAAGTCAGAAATAGCTGAATATCCCAGATATATCACCCGTGATAACGGATCAAATTATTTTCTGTCTTATTCTCCTCATTATAAAATGTGCTTCGTTAGGTTGTCATCTGGAATAAGTGAATACAGGTAAAAAGCTTAGAAAGGTGTCCACTGTATGCCAGAACGATTTATAGGCAGAATATCAGACACAAGAGGAAATGACGGGAGATGGGGCTAACAAGAAAGGCACATTAGAGCAGGAGAGGGCTGGTGCGCAGCTCGGTTTTTTTTTTTTTAAATGTGCATTGATAGTTTGCCATGGGTGTCGGGTCCCCGGAACTGGAGCTACAGACAGTTGTGAGCTGCCATGTGGGTGCTGGGAATTGAACCCGGGTCCTCTAGAAGAGCAGTCAGTGCTCTTAGTCACTGAGTCTCTCCAGCCCCTCTAAAGGACCGAGGACACATTTTTCCTCTTTTAACCTGCTTTTCTGAAATGTTTCAAACATGAGGGAAAACTTACAGCATAGTAAAATAACACTCAGACGCCCTCTGCCTGATTCAGCCATTGTTAACTTTATTGTCTCTGCTCCCTCCCCACTTTCTCACCCAATTTGAAAATAAGTTGCAGATGACATTTTACAGTTAAATGCCTGAAGATATATCTCCTGTGAATATGGATGTTTGCTCACAATAGCATTATCAGACCAAAGAATATTCATCATAATTCCTTTTATCTAATAACCAGCTCATATTTAAACTGGAATGCTTTCCGATCTGAACTGACAATGCAGTTACTCTGGGGGCGGTGGGAAGGAGGGACCGGAGCACTCAGAGCCAGCTAGGGAATTACTGCAGTCATCCAGGAGGAGGACAGTGGAGTGCCTGGGCCAGGACAGGTACAGAGAGGGAGTATAATTGGGATTGCATAGGCATCAGAATGAAGTCCCTCCAAGGGCCGAACAGTGAGGAGGAAAACAGGAGTGTTAGATTAACCGCCTGGCGCCTAGGCTGATGATACCTGAGCCGGGAGAAACTGCAGATGGGAAAGGGGTGGGTTGTGTATTTATACAAGGGTGGCGCAGAGGGGTTGCTGCAAGTTTGAAGCTAGTTTGGTCTCCATAGGGAGTTTGAGGCCAACTAGCTACACAGCAGGACCTTGTTAAAGAAACAAACAAACACAGAGATACTTGCATGTTCATGCTTACTGCTGCACTATTCACAACAGCCAGGCAATGGAACCAGTCTAGCTGTCCATCAACAGATGAATGAATAAAAGAAATGTGGTACATATATACACAATGGAATTTTATGCAGACATAAGGAAAAAATGAAAGTTTGACATTTACAGAAAAATCGATGCAACCAGAAATAATGCTAAGCAGACTCAGAAAGACAAATATATTTACTTTCATACATAGAATCTAGATTTAAGTGTGTGTGTGTGTGTGTGTGTGTGTGTGTGTGTGTGTGTGTGTGTGTTTAGGTCACAAAACTAGAAATGGACCATAACCAAAATAATCTTGACGAGGACCAAAGTTGGAGGGATCACCCTGTCATATTTTCAAACTAACTGCACAAAGAAGTAATTAAGGAGGTATGGTGCTGGCTAAGAATAGATACAGAACATGGTATTAGAACAGAATCCAGAGTTAAAGCCATACATTTACTTTATTTTTGTCAATCGACAAAGACAAATTCTAATGTAATTCAGTGGAGAAAATAATCTTCATTAAATGGTACCGGAACAACTGGCTATCCATATGTGAAGAATAAAATTGGGCCTCTATCTCATAGCATATATATATATATATACACACACACAATATATATATAATCTTGTGAAAACGAAGCTGACTATGGAACACTTGCCTGTAATCCCAGCAGCTGGGAGGTGGAGGCAGGAGGATCAGGAGTTCAAGGTCATCCTTGGTTACATAGTGGATATGTGAGGCCAGTTTAGGCTGTAGGAAACCCTGTCTCTAAAAAAACCAACAAACAAAAAAAAGCAAAAATCTATTAAAAATGAACAGAGACCCGATGTAACTAACATCTGAACTCGAGGCTGGAGAGAGAGCTCAGTGGTTAAGAGCATTGTTCTTGCAGAGGACTGAGATCAATTCCCAGCATCCACACGGGGTGACTCACAACCATAACTCCAATTCCAGAGGATCTGATGCTTCTTCTGACCTCCTCAGTTACTAGGCACACACACTCAGCGCCAGACGTACATGCCATGTGAGTAAAACCTTACACATATAAATAAATGAATCTAAAAATAAAACTTTACAAAAGATCTAAAACTATTTCAGAAGGAAACATGAAAATAACTATAATCTCGGATTAAGGAATGTGTGTGTGTGTGTTGTGTGTGTGTGTGTGTGTGTGTGTGTTGGGGACGGAACTCAGGGCTTTGGAGATGTTGGTTAAGTGCTCTATTACCAAGTGCACCCCTGCCCCTCATAGGCACCCACCTTCACTGTCTGCAGCAAAGCATGGCTGACAGCCGAATACCAAGGCTAACCTGCCGCAGAGCCCCAGTGGACCTCGACAGCTTCTGACTATGCCATTTGAATTGCAGGTTGAATCCTCCTTGGAGTGCGAAGTGATGCCAGGTTACATCATGTACATGTGTGTAAACCAACCACACATTTGTGCGATTTTGAAACTGCCTTAAGATTTATTATTTTTTTGCCAACCTTGGAAAGAAAGTAGCACACTTTCTCCCATTTGTGCCTGGATTGTATATGGATGCACAGAAGCGCATACGTACGTATGTGACATCACAGAAGCATATACATAGGCATGTGACATCACAGAAGCACATATGTAGGTATGTGACATCACAGAAGCACATATGTACGTATGTGACATCAAGAAAAAAAATAAAGATGTGACATCACAGAAGCACATATGTAGGTATGTGACATCACAGAAGCACATATGTACGTATGTGACATCACAGAAGCGCATATGTAGGTATGTGACATCACAGAAGCACATATGTAGGTATGTGACATCACAGAAGCACATATGTAGGTATGTGACATCACAGAAGCACATATGAAAAAAAAAAAATACGTAGGTATGTGACATCACAGAAGCACATATGTAGTACATCAAGAAGTATATGTGACATCACAGAAGCGCATATGTAGGTATGTGACATCACAGAAGCGCATATGTAGGTATGTGACATCACAGAAGCACATATGTAGGTATGTGACATCACAGAAGCACATATGTAGGTATGTGACATCACAGAAGCACATATGTAGGTATGTGACATCACAGAAGCACATATGTAGGTATGTGACATCACAGAAGCACATATGTAGGTATGTGACATCACAGAAGCACATATGTAGGTATGTGACATCACAGAAGCACATATGTAGGTATGTGACATCACAGAAGCACATATGTAGGTAAAAGGTATGTGACATCACAGAAGCACATATGTAGGTATGTGACATCACAGAAGCACATATGGAGGTATGTGACATCACAGAAGCACATATGTAGGTATGTGACATCACAGAAGCACATATGTAGGTATGTGACATCACAGAAGCACATATGGAGGTATGTGACATGATGGTAGAACCTAGACTGTCTAGGGGACCAAGAGGAGAAGCAGGAAGGGTGAGGGTTGAAAAGGAGTGGACAGAGGGGAAAATATATTCAACATATGATATGTACTTGCGCAAAAACTTAAAAAATAAGTAGAAATTTAAAAACAAACAAAAAGGAGTGATTTCTAGCTGGACCCGCCAGCACACACCTATAATCCCAGCACTTGGGAGCCGGGGGCAGCAAAGGCTCCATGATGAGGCCCCGTTGAGACTCCTCTGACCGTTCTTCGGCTCTGGTCTAAAGGCCGAGGAGAGGGTAGTAGGCCTGTGGAGATCACAGGTCTCCTCTACTTGCCCTGCTCCTCAGGGGTTATGAGGTCACTCGTCTGGCCCTGATCACTGGACAATCCAGATATCACACTGCAGAGTACCTAACGGCCCTCAGCGTCTGGAAACTGGATATGAAAGTTGGCGTGTTATGGGCCCCGTCGTGATCTTTCTTTCCTGTTCTTTTTCAGTTCTGTTCACTCTGTGGCTAACATCCTACCTTTGGGTGTGGCTTCTGAGGCATTCAATGCTCCCTGGATGACGGCCTGGGCCTCAGAATTCTTTTTCTTCAGGAAGTCTATAGTTTCTCGCAAATCCAGCAGCTCGGTGTCCTAGGAGACATGATAGTTGTACTGTTGTTTGCACGGCAGGACACTTACAGTGAACCGGGCATGGGATGCTACTGCCCTGGGTAGAGAAGGCCAGGGATCTGGGAGTGGTGGACACGGGATCCTGTATCGACAAGCAGGCTGAGAAAATGGCGCCGATGGGGGAGTGGATGAGGTGGCCCTGGCTAGCAGGTTTAGAACTCACCGCCCGGGGCCGCTCACCTTCTCCTCGGCTGTCTCGGCCAGGTGTCGCAAGCGGGACGTCATGTTCACCAGGCTCTGCTCGAAAGCAGCCACCAGGTTAGCCTGACACAAACACACAAAGAAGAACTCAGGGGCCATGCGGCTGCGGGGGAGGAAAGGGCTGATGGGGAGTAGTTTAATAGACATCCTGTGTCTCAGAGCTGACCGACGCAAGCAAAACTCTTGGCGGTTTTAAGGTATCTCTTCCCCTGGGCAGACAAGGGTGGAATCAAATAGGTTTTTTTTTTTTTTTGAAGAGAACCGGCTTCTCCAATAACACTGTGGAGGGTAGGGCAGGAGCTTCTCGGGAACTTGAGATCTGGTTTCTACCACCTGCCAGAGGTGGTCAAGTCCTGCCCTGTCTTATGTGGTAGGAAGGTTTGATGGGAGAGCAGCAGCCTCTGGAATCAGTCTTTAACTGTTTTTGGTTTAACTCCACCATGGAGGGACGGATCTCCTGGTACCAAATGACCTTCCGGTAAAATCTGTTTGGATTAGCTCTTCTGCCTCTGCACCTGGCCGACTCTCTATTCTTGTCTCCTCCTGGCTCTGGAGATCGCCCTATTCCCGGCAGGGCTGGAGGGAACCCAGAAGCTGTGCCAACCACTTCAGGGGCATTCCACACTTTGGCCACTAGGTGTCAGGTCTACATTGGCTATTGTAGGAACTTGGGCTCCTCTCGACGTGCACAGATCCGGTTCTCTGGTAGGGAGGCTGGGGAAAGGTACCCAGTGGTTTGATCTCCGGCTAGCCAACTGGCAGTGAAGGGGCATAGGAAAAGTGAAGGGACTGGGGTACAGGAGCGGAAAAGGGGCCACTCAAGGATGGACAGTCTCCAGTGAGAACACCAGGGGACGGGAGTCTAGCAAGAGGCAGAAGGCTCTGGGCAGGTCCCTGTGACGTCCGCAACACACTCACTGCCTCCTATTATTCCATAAAGTGATTTGTCCTCTCTGACCACCAAGTCAAATTTCACCAGTGCCCTTGGAGCTGACAAGGCTGGAGGCAGTATCTTCCATATTTCCCGTAAATCTGTGGAGGCCTGGGCTCCCTAGTAGACATATATCATGATCTAAGCATCTTTCTTTCATAGTCTTTTTTTTTTTTTTTTAATTTGAGAGAAGATTTCACTAAGTTACTCAG
This sequence comes from Peromyscus leucopus, assembly GCF_004664715.2. Lineage (NCBI taxonomy): Eukaryota > Metazoa > Chordata > Mammalia > Rodentia > Cricetidae > Peromyscus > Peromyscus leucopus. The sequence continues at coordinate 53,502,255 of NC_051076.1, read as the reverse complement.
GCTGGCCTTGAATTCACTCATTCAAACGGGCCTTGAACTTACGACCCTCTTGCTATAGCCTCTCAAGCATTTGGGATTTCTAGCTGGCCTTGTCAGGCCCAACTCTCACCTTCAACTATTTTTAAGAAAAAATTTTAAATGTCATTTGTATGTAGGTGTTTTGCCTTCATGTATATCTGACACCATGCAGGCCAGAAGAGGGTGCTGGGAATTGAACCCAGGTCCTCTGGAAGAGCAGCCAGTGCTCTTAATCCACTGAGCCATCACCACCCCAGGCCCTATCTTCTGTCTTCTTAATCTCAGCTCCTCTTGTGTACTTCTAACCAAGCATCTCATGGTCCCTGAGAATCTTCTCAAGAGCCTGGAGAGCCCCTGGCCTCCTCATACATTTCTGCGTGGACTCTCCTCATCCGGGGAACTGGGTTTTCCTCCTTCTTCTCTTCTACCTTTCTTTCCCTACACTGAACCTTACTCTAATCCCAACTTCAGATGAGGGTGCCTGTGAGACACTAGGCCAAGTGGTCCTTCTGCAGAGGTTAGCATCGGAGTAATACAGTGACCTGCGGCGTCTCTTCCCGGCCGGGATGTGTCATCTTCAACAGCTTGGAGGTCCCATTCGACATAGCGTAAGTTTGGTTCAACATCAGGCATCCTGAGGAGAGCTCTGGAACCTGACATCACCTCTCCGGCTTGAGGGAAGGGCTCTGACCCTTGGCAAAAATCTACCTCTAGATTCAGAACTCACCAGATCTGGGTGTTTAGTTTGTTCTCTGGTAGCCAAATGGAACTTCCTGTTCTAAGAAAAGGCACCCTCTAAATTCACTTTCTGGAACTAGCCCAGCCTTGACAGCACACTATGGCTGACAGGCTGCAGAGTAAATAAATCAGGCATAATGATGTTCTCCGCCTCCCTGGCGCCTCTCTCCTTCAGCATCTCCCAGACATGAATTTCCTAGGGTGTGCAGGCCATGACCTAGGCCACTGGCCCTGACGGGTGTGGTATAGGATGGTTCTTGTTTCTCTTAGAATTCTTTTGGTCCCAGAGAGTTTGAAGCTTGATCTGAGCTTCAAACAAATCAGTCAGGACTGGACTTATGAACTGAGGATTTGGGAAAAAGAATAAAGACAATAACCAACGTGGTAAGGGAGCTGTTTCTAAAATGTGCTGGAAACATGAAAAATCTTGGTGGATATTCTACCTGATTCCAAGGGCTAGGACCTGGCAGAGGTCCCCAGAGAGGAAGGGAAGACAGACGGGCAGAAAGTGCTGTGGAAATTGCAGACATGGTTTGTGTGTGTGTGTGTGTGTGTGTGTGTGTGTGTGTGTGTGTGTATGTGTGTGTAAACACACTTGGAAAGCTCCTGGAGACCCAGCTCAGCTGTTGTTTACAATTTTGGGAGAAAACGGCTCTTATGATCTCTGCTTGCAATTTGGTCACAGGGGAGGAACGACTCACGGTGGAGGTAGATGAGGCAGCCCCATTCATTTCTCCCCATCTCTCAGAACAGAAAAACTAAGGTCAGGTCTGGAGGAAGGTAGTCATTCTAAATGGATATATGGAGGGTGGCTTAAATGCAGAAACGAAGCCTGTTGGGTCCAAAGCTAAAGCTCAGATCGATTCTGCCAGCTGCCTGAGGCAGAGCCAACTGGGAACCACATCGGCAGCTGGAATGGGAGTTCGGCTTTGAACTGGTCTCAGAGTCATCAGACAGAATTCTACTAACCAGGTCTGTTCCTGCTCAGTTATGTGGCATTGATGAAGAGATAAACACACACCCGGGGCAGTGGAAAAGGATCCAAGGGCTCAGTAATTAAAATGCATTGCTATTTTTGTCCATGTCCAATGGCAAGGTTGCTTCTGCCCCTCTGCAGAACCACTGGTCTCCGTTTTCTTTAGGAAGGTCAAAGGTTACCAGATACCAACCAACTCATCCATCCCGACTAATGAAGGTGGGGAAAATGGTTCTTAATGAAGGCTCAGAAAAAGCGAAGGGCAGTCCCCAAATCTTCTGTGGTAGAGCTGTGAACAGAACCTGCTCCCTAGAGGTCTAAAGACAGGGCAGTCTTCGTCAGCTCACCTTCCCACATCGCCTATGTTAACTAGGGCTAGGCCTTACCCTGCTTCAGGTACTCACATTGGCAGAAAGCTGCGATGTCAGGGTGGCCACTTTTTCCTGGGAGGATTCCAGCTCCCTACGGAGCTTCCGAATTTGCTGTGGAAGGAAGAGAAAGGCAAGCTGTTGATGGTGGAAGAAGTGGAGAGGCTGGAAGGAAAATGGAGCGTGCGGTGGTGGTGTTAACAAGCGGAGACAAAGGCTTTGGACCCTACCTCAGATTGCATCCTCTCCTCAGCCTGAAGAAGCGGGCACAGAGGGAGAGAAAGAGAGAAAAAGCAGCTGGTTACTATGGAGGTGCAGAGGCCAGGCCCAAGTGTCAGGGCGGAAAGAGGAAGAAGCGTGATGGAGAGATGCAGAGAGAGGCGTCCCCTGTCTCTTGGCCCTGGCTCCTCACAGGACTGGCTCGGAGCTACACTCAGGTTTAAACACTAGGCTTCTCTCTGGTGCTTCTCTTTAGCCAAGCTTGTTATTGCCAAAGAGGCTAGAGGACGAGCCCAGGTGGTCTGAAAACAAACTTTGATTTTTAGCAACTTGAGGAGTAAAGAATTGGGGTCAAAGAAATCTAAGAGTCAAAGGATATCTAAGAGCCAAGCGCTCTGTGTGGTTCCCCACAGAAGACATTAATTCTGCACATTACTGGGTCTCTCGTCTTGGGAACCTACTTATCTCGGGTGCTAAAAACATTCCCCACTTCCCATGGCGGGAAAGAGTGCGGTCACAAGGGGATCCTCACTTTTCAAAGGAGGGGGAAAAAGGAATACCAGAGTTGCTTGGGAGTTGGCGGCAAGGCCAGAAAGAACTGAGGGGACCCAAGGCGCCTCATCTGAGTGCTCCAAGCGCTAGGTGCCTCCCCCGACACCCACTCCCAGGCCCACAAGGTAGAATGCAGAGACAGTCGTTCCCCATCCCCATCCAGTTACCCAACCGAAGGAGGTCTGAGGGGATGTGGGATGGCAGGGGAGGGGGCAGGAGGGGAAGGGACATTAATGGTCTTACTGAGGAGTAGGTGGAAGAGGCACTGGAGGCCAGAGACAGCACCGAGCCATGAACTGAAAGAGAAGGAGGGCACAGAAGGTTAGCAGGAGGCTCCAGGGTCCGGAAGTTCCTGGGAGGAGCCCTAAGGTGAGTTTGGACTGATGCTGGAGGGCATCTGGAGCAAACGGAGAGAACCACACAGGGCACCCCGTTCATATCCCAACAGCCCACAGCAGGCACGTATCCAAGGGCATGGTCCTGAATAGAGACAGCCTCCCCTTTCTTTCATCAATAGTCTCCGGCAGCCTGGGCCTGGTGGTCCCTTGCTCAGCCTGACTGAGGAGCATGGGGGTCCAGAGAGAGGGAAAGGAGATTTTCATGGGTGGTCAGCCTCTGCTCGGCTCAGCCAAGAAAGCACTTTAAGTTGCAGAAAGAGGGGAGTTTCTTGTCAGAGCTGCTCAGGACCAACACTCTGATTCTATCTGTGCCTCCTCTTCTTACCCTTGCAGCGCTAGCCTATGAGCCTGGGGACCACGCAGGTGGGAAAAAAAATGAAGTGGGGAATAATACTCTGTGATCATTCAACAGAACCCACTGCAAGAACTAACAGAGCTAACACACCATCTATGAGGGATGCATCCTGGGAATAACAATGGAGGTCTCATGAACCCCACGGCCTGGTCTTCCATTAACACCCAGATTACCGTCAACCATCAGATGGCCAGCCTGGGAGCTAGTCTTTGGAGCACTCTAGAAAGAGGACTGAGATGCCTAGTTGTTTGTATCGATTACAGAGCTACCATTTTGTCCCCGTATCTCTTCTGAGAGACCGTGGGGAAGAAAGACTACGCGTAGAATGAGGAGGACAGAGGCACTAAGGAGTCCCACTTCACCCTTCCAAATCTCGGTTTCCCTTCCCTGGGCCCCAATGGTAGATGCTCCATCCCTAAATCCCAGTGCTAGGTGGTGCCACCCAAGGTTTCTGGGCCCCCAGACCCTTCAGAGTTATGGGACGACAACTGAAATGGCCCAAGTTGATGTCTTGTGAATTATATATGTGTGTGTGGCGGTGGCGGTGGCGGCCGTGGAGGTGGGTTGGTGGTGGGTGAGGGAACCCAGCAGAGCTGGAATGAGTGTGAACCGCGTTAACATGAAGTCTCACCATCATCCGTGGGGTCTCGGAAGGATCCTGACCGAATCATTCCCTTTGGTCTCTCGGCCAGGGACAGGGTGCTCCCCATTTGGGACCCGCTGTACAGCTCGAAGGCCGCCTCGTGGGTGGGGATGCTGTTGGAGCGGGTGATTCTTGGCGTGGTGGCCGCAGTGGGACTCACTGGAAGGACAGAGGGAAGGGGGAAGGGAGGGGGAAGGGGGAGGCAGGAGAAGAGGCAGGGTCATCAGCTCTCTGAGTCCCTTGTGGGGGACAGAGCGGGAGTCACTGAGAGGCAATGGGAGGGAGGGAGGAGAGGAAGGAGCGGTAGGTGGGGCGTGGGGGTGTGCAAGCAGCTGGAGGTCAGGAGTAACCCCTCCTGGGAAGAAGGTTGGGCCCTGACGGAGAAGGACTCCATGGTCTGTAGTCAGGAGCTCCCCTTAATGCTGCCTGCCTTGGAGCTGCTGCTTTGGAAGGTTAGGCTGGGGGCCTGGCGGCTTTCCCGAAACCTTCACATCACGAGGATGTGCAGATGGAAATGGGATGCTGTGGCTCGTGAAGACACAACCGGAAGCTGTCTTAGCGGGGACCGAGAACTCAGACCGAGACTCAGATCCAGATGATGAAACGGAACCAGCTACAGAGAAGGGGGACCAGGCTGTGGGATCCAGCGGGCTCCGCCGGCGTGGAAGGGAGTGAGGGCCCCAGTAAGAGCAGTATCACTCTGGGTCTCTATCACTCAGCTCTCACACTAGACTATGGCCTCTCTGCCCAGCATCCGCTGAAAGGAAGGTCGGACAGACAGAGCGGATGAAAGTGTCAGCGAGGCTATGGAATCCACAGCTGTGGGATCTGTTGACCACAGAGGCCACCCCCACGTTTCCCTTGTTAAATTGCTGCCTTTGGTGGTTCATATCCATGCGGAGCTTGCCTCTCTGACCTCTGGCCTCCATACAGACCTGTGGATGTTTCTCCCTGCCTATAAAGACCTGGGAAGAAGAACTCACACCTCTGTCTTTCCCCTTTGGGACCCCCAAGACGATCACTGTTTGGCTCAGTCCCTCATTCCACAGCACAAATGGCCGTTCTTCTCCTTTGGCCCTCAATGGAGATAGGCCGGTCCCACCCTGCATCTGATAAGTCCACAGAAGCCAGATGACCCTTCCTTAGGCACAAGTGACTTCCAGTCTTAGTTTCCCTCAAACAGTCACCGCGCAGGCTTGTTACAAGTCCTTATTTACAAAAGAACTGCTCTCTTCCACTCCGCTGAAAGGAGAGACGGATTCAGAGATAGAGCAAGCAAAACGACAGGTCTGTTCCGGCCTCGTCCTAAAGAGATTCCTATTAAACCAGTCTTGGCACGGTGCTTCCCAGAACCGGGGCTGGTGTGTGTCTGGGCTGGAGCCAGGCCCCCTCCTGAAGTCTGTGTTTCTCCTTCCCGTCTCTGAGTCACACAGCCACTGCCCTCACTCCCAGCTCTCCCTTCTCCACAGGCTTTCAAGAGGGTGTGGTGTGTCTAGGATGGGTCTTAGTCAGCCTGCCTTTAGGGCGAGGATAGCCCCGGCTCAGCCAGAGCAGTTGGTGAATCTGGACTTTCTTTCTTGGAGACAGACCTCATGCTCTGAAATCAACAGCCCTGCTCTGCCTGGAGCTCACCATGCCCACAGGTTGGCATCGCCCTGTAGGCAGCTGCCCCTGGTAGTACTGTGTATAGAGCCCCTGTTTATAGATTTCCCATGGTGTCATTCAGACTCTTTGATACCATCCGGACCCTCAAGCTTGTGCCCAGCGGGCAACTTTTTCAGTTTAGGACCTTGGAACACTTCACCTTTAGTTTGGGTTGGTAAACTGAGGCACCACGAAGCAGCCCACTACAAATCGAGCCAAACATGCCTAGCTGTTTTGCCTCACTCTGCAGAGTGACCCCTGCTTCGTCTCTTGCCACCGCGAGTGACCCAGACACTGACCTATGTTGGTAAGCTGGCCCTTTGCACTCAAGGACATGGAGAGCGCGGGAGGAGACGGCAGCTCTGCCTGGTCGTCGGATTCGGGGAGTCCACCGATAGTGTGGGAGTGCCGCCTCTCCTTGGTCTCCTCCTGGGACTGAAGCTGGTACCTGAGGAAGCAGCAGAGGAACTCATTCTGAGCTGCTACCAAGTGACAGGAGAGGCTCTGCTGTGTGTGGGATGCCTTGTCCCTGGAGAGCTCCGGGTGGGCACAGAAGGGATGGATGAGGCCTTAGGACTTCCTCTCCACTCAGGGCTCTATGGCTCCATGTGCAGGCTTTCAGGGGACAGGCACCCCCATCTAGCTGTGCTACGTAGTGCTAGCCTAACAGTGGGGGATCCGCACTCCCTGTTCCTTGCCTATGTGAGTGGCCTCAGAAGTCCACTAGGAGGCGCTGAAATGAATCTAGGAGGGCCACAGGACAACATCGGTAAGTACACGGTTCCCGTGTGCAAACTCATTTCTCCTTTGACAGCAAAGAAAATCACTCGCTATGAAAGCTAACACACTTGATGGCAGGTTTGCAGAGGGCTATGGGTGGCATTTTTACAGGACCACGTACAAACGATTGGCTACAAGGGCCACTAAATTTATGCGTGGGGCCTGGGTTAGGTTGGGCTAGCACTTTATTTTATTTATTTTGTCTCCCAAGTGCTGGGATTAAAGGTATGTACCACCCAGCTGAAATTCTTTTAACAGGCCAGGCGTCTTGAGTATATGGTAGAAAAAAAAACATATTTAAGGGTTACCTGAGTCCTTTCTTGGGGAGGGTGTTCCGATCCCGCTGATTGCTGTGGAGAGAGAGAGGGAGGGGCATGTGAGCCCGTCTTGGAAACTAGAGTTTGGGACCATAGGTTTGAGGGGTATAGCCTCGGGAGACAGGACCGCAAACTATGAAAGTCTATCTCTATAAACAAATAATAAGATGGTCACAATCAAGCCGGGCGGTGGTGGCGCACGCCTTTAATCCCAGCACTCGGGAAGCAGAGCCAGGCGGATCTCTGTGAGTTCGAGCCAGCCTGGGCTACAAGTGAGTTCCAGGAAAGGTGCAAAGCTACACAGAGAAACCCTGTCTCGAAAAACAAAACAAAACAAAACAAAACAAAACAAAAACAAAAAAAAAAAAAAAAGATGGTCACAATCAAATTCTTGACTCAGAACTTGGGAAGTACTTGAAATGCTAAACGTTTCCCTCTTGTTCGGAGTTAAGGTGTAGTTAGTCATTTACAAGGCTGTACTATGGAAGGTGAGAACCAGGATGTGATGTGACAGAACTGACTTTGCACTTGGAAGCCAAAGCCAGATGAAATAAATCTAATACGAGATTTCTGAGATGTCATTAACTTTTTGTAAAGTTTTCCTTGTGTACAAGATGAGAACAAAACGAAAACACCCTATAGACCTCTGGGAGTTACAAAGGAATTAAGTTAAAACGTGGGGGAAAAAATACATCAAAAGTCACAACATGGTCATGGATGGACCCACTAATGGCCAAATGAGACAGGCTCAGCTCTGTCTCCACCACATACCCGTCCAACTGTCCAGCTCTGGGGCTTCCACTCCAGGGCAGCTCTTCGTTCTCTTCCTCTGGTTGGGCAGCAGGAGCGGCAGGTGGGGTGGGGACGGGGGAACTGCTGGGGAAGGCACTGGGCAGGCTCATCGGCATCTGGAGGGACTCCATGCTCCTGTGCAGGCCTGAGAGTTTGGGGTACATGCGGGTCTCCTTCGGGACACTGAAGCCACTCATGAGCTCCAGGCCCTGGGAGAAGCTGGCTGAGTTAATATTGAGGATGGGTGCCGGACTGGGGGTGAAGCAAGAGGGCAGAGCGCCCCCAGTGGACGAGCTTGGAGCATGCAGATCGGGGACCTTGGAAGCGTGGGTGTCGCTGGAAGATGGTAGATCCAGACTGTTGGAGTTGACCTTGTCTAGATTGGCTAGTGAGGGTGGCTTGACAAAGCTTTTAGCGGTGGCCCTGAGAGGAGTGAAGATAAAATAAAGTATTCAGAATAACAAATTACAGGGCCACAGGCCATCCTTTCCCAGTTCCCTCCTTTTCCTGGCTGCCTGCTCAGCGAAAGGCTTACTCTGATGCTGTTGACAAACCAATCGGAAGAAGAGTCCACACCTGACTTATGACACCTTCAGTCATAAGGGAGACAACACATGCAAAATGGGAAATGTGCAAAAAAAAACCCAGCAAAACCATTCGCACAGGTACTAAAGACAGTGTTGATGTGGAACAGCCGAAACAGAGTGAGTTACCAAAACCAGAGATGAAATGGCACCGAGGAGGGAGGAAGATCCCCACAAAGGCCCAGAGACAGCAACGGATAGGCTGTTCCACATCTAGCCTAAGGCTGGAGAAGGAGAAAAGGAAAACATTGCCCAGTGCGGGTACCTGAGAGGGGTGGGTGGCAACTCTGCCAACTTGGTGGCCGGAGGGTGGCTTGCTTGGTTCTTAGGAGTGCTTTCTGGGGAGCCAATGCTCTTCAAGGAGATGTTGTCTGAGTCCAAGGCCACAGCCTTGGCTTTGGCCTTCTCCTTTTCCCGATCTGTCTGATTGACGGGAGCTGGCGTGGTCCTGCCACTGGCGACCTTGGAAGGTTCCTTCAGTCTGGAAGGTGTAAGGCCTCCCTGCTTGGTGCTGAGGAGGCTGGGGTCAATGCTGCTGCTAACGGGGCGAGGTCCGCCCCGCCCACCAGTCACACTCATCGAACTAGATTTGGCCGGCCTGGGCAGGCTGCGATACTGGATGTTGGACCGTGCTCCCGGAGCCAGGAACCCGGGCTCTGCACTGTTGGACACATCCAAACTCGTCTTGCGCCCGTTTACTGGCTTGACGGGAATGCCTGAGGATTTCTGGATCTTGCTGAGAGTGGCCGAGCCACCTGTCTGCATGACCGTAGCTGTGCCGGTGGCAGGGGGAGGCTTCTTATAGCCAAAGGATCCTGACGTCGAGGGGCGCGCGATGCCCGACGGGGGCTTCTTAGCATCACTCAGGCGGTCCCGGCCAGCGTCGGACGAGGAGCGCTGCAACCCAGTGTTCTTCACTGTGAGCTTGCCTTTGTCTGTGGCTTTGCCTTCAGGCTTGCCTGAAAGGGGGCAGGAGACAGAGGAAGAGGTTGCTATCATGATATCCTTATTTGTTTTTCAAGACAGGGTTTCTCTGTGTAGCCCTGGCTGTCCAGGACTCACTTTGTAGCCCAGGCTGGCCTCGAAGTCATAGAAATGCTGGGATTAAAGGCATGTACACACACCACCCCTCCAGCCTATTATAATATCTTAAAAACACCTTTCTTTCTCTCTAGGGGAAAAGGAACCACTGTCTATATATTATAAAAATTTAGAGGCCTAAATATGGGCAGACGATACTGGATAAGCGGATACAGTTTTTTGCCAGAGGGACTTTGGGAGGAAGTAGGATTTCATTTAGTTTGTTTTTATTGTTTTCTGTGGGATGGTTTATTTTGGTTAAAGTGGCAGAGGCCACCACAAAAATGATCAGGAAGGAAGTGTGTCTAATAACTGGGTCAGGAAGGACAAGAAGGAGGATGCAATGAGTTAGGTAAGAAAATGTCTAGACACTGGAGGGAAATGTTGATTAATCTCAAAGTGACCCAAGGAAGGGGTAAACCTTGGGAACAACATACTTCTCTTTCTTTTGTTTTTGTGGGTTTGTTTGTTTGTTTGTTTGGTTTTTGGAGAAAGGGTTTCTCTGTGTAGCTCTGGCTGCCCTGGAACTCACTCTATAGACCAACCAGGCTGGCCTCAAACTCAGAGATCCAACTGCCCTGCCTCCTGAGTGCTGGGATGAAAGGCCTGTGCCACCACCGCCCGGCTCTGCTTCTTTTTCACAGCCATTTAATGTATTAGTCCAGTAGGACCTCCATTAGATGCGAAGAAGAATGCCTTGGGGGAGGAAACAAGGAACCAGTGGGGACCATGTGAAGGGAGGAACCTGCCTGTGAGTACACTCTCTCCCTCCTGTTCAGACCGCCAGCTCTGTGACTGTAGCTCAGGCACCTGACCCCTTTGAGTTAGTTTCTACCCTGGTAAAACTGAGACAGTAACACCCATCTTTCCCAACTCACAGGACCGTCCTGAGGATCAGAAGAGATATCGCACGTTAAAGTGTTTCTGCAAACCTTTGCTATCATCCTATAGGTTCGTGACCCTTAAGGAAAAACCATCGGAAGAAAGGTCTTCACCCTTGTCCTTTCCTTTATCCCAACTCACCTGCCACTTTGAGGGCACTCTGGGCTGTATGAGTGATCGGAGAGGTGACAGCCACTGGTGGGGTCTTGCCCTTCTTCAGGGACCCTGGATGTCCCAGGCTGATGGGCTTTTTCAGTTCTCCGCCCTTGGATGCGTCCTCACAGCTTTCAGGTCGCTCTCTCCGCCACTTGGAAGTCCCGGCTCCATCTTCAGGCTGCCACTGTCGTACTCCAGTTTTTTGGGGGCCTTCTCCTCTGATTCGCTAAACCAGTTCAGCCCGCTTTCTGCCAGAGAGCGCTTCTCTGAGTCTGTGCGTAGCTAACGAGAAGAGGAAAGGGCAGAATAAGCACTTACACAGGGGTGGGAGAATGGTGGTAAGTCAACTAAGGTTTCTCTCCATCGCTAGTATTCCAGAGAGAAGAGACTTTATCTATCTCTAGGGTACTTTTTCTTCTCCAATTGGAAAAACTCTCCTATGTATCAACTCTAAATAGGTACGAGTACAAAATGCAGTCACAACGACACCATTTACGACATCTACACAGATCTTGCCCGGTTTGTGTTGTGGTTCACCCTGACCTGGTGGCCCACATGTTTGCAAAATCACATACCACGATTGTAGAGCTCCTGCGGGAAGCCGTGGGAGTAGTCGGGAGGGAGTTGAGTGAGGAGCTGGCGTTGAACTCTTCCGAGCTGAGGTTGTCCGAGGCATCACTGAGGCCACTGCTGATGGAGCTGCTCTCGTCCCAGCTGCAGGACAGGAGGGAGACGGGTGAGGAGGGGGACGGGTGAGCAGTTCAAACCAAAGCCAGTGCTAGAAACAGCACTTTATAGAGATGATGAACGGTTTTATACTCTTCTCCCGAAAGAAGACAGTTTGGGGTTAGTCCTGGGTTCACCAATAATTCAAAGTGTGACTTAAACGTTCTTGTAATTTGGTGATATTCTTTTATAGACAGAAGAATCAGTTGGTATTTAGCAAGAGCCCATGGTATATTTCCTTAGCAGGAAGCCAGGTCATGAAGACAAGGAGGGTCTGCTGAGATGGCTCATGGGTAAACTACGTGCTAGGCAGGCACACTTGCGTCCAATCACAAAGGTGGAAGGAGAGACCCGACCCCATAAAGTTGTCTTCTGACCTCCACACGTGCAGTGTGGCGGGAACACACCCCTACACATACCATTCACACACACAACAGCAATAAATAACACTAAAAAAAGGACAAGGCATTTTTAGATCCATCTAACTATGCAAACCAACTCTGATGTAAACAGCTTCGGTCTTATAGTCTTGTAATTAGTTCATTTTTAGATGTGTTTTCCAGGCATCCCTGCACTTTCTAAAACTTTCCATACCTGGTAACAGAGGCCAGACAAAGGCCTCTCTGTCCTTTTTGCTGTGCTGGCGACTGAGCCCAGGTAAACTTCTCATTCCCCAGTTCTCGCTCCAACCCAGACTTCTCTTTTCTAGAACTTTCAGACCTGCCCCTTCTCATTGCTCCCCTGGAGTCAGGCTCTGCTCCTGAGTAGGACATCTGCTCTTCTGGTAGACCGCGAACCCTAGGGTGCTATGGCCAGAGAGAGGTGCCAGATTCCTGCTGAAAAACCATTCAGTTCATAGCTAATTTACCTATCAGATATAAGGTACTGAGGAGGGATGTGTCCAACATCTGTACTTAAGACATGTGTATTTGGAGACCCAGGCCTATATTCAAAATGAACTTACTACACCTTGATATCTTCATAGCTTAGCCATTACATCCTTCCTCGGTTCAATTTTTTGTTGTTGTTATTATTTTTTGGTTCTGGTTTTTCAAGACAGGGTTTCCCTGTGCGGTGCTGACTGTCCTGGAACTCACTCTGTAGACCAGGCTGGTCTCGAACTCAGAGATCTGCCTGCCTCTGCCTACTGAGTGTGATTAAAGGTGTACGCTCCCGCTGCCTGGCCCTCTGTTCAGTTTTTAGGTTTAACAAGTTGTAGTCAGGAACTTTATATTTTTATAGTAAGTTTACCTAAATGTCTAAACCAAACAGCAAGGTCTGCGTGTCTGCCACCTTCTTGATCTATCATTATTCTGTTGGACCATATTCACTAGTGTGTATGTGTGTGTTACCAGGGACAGAAGTCAGAGACTCACACATACTAGGCATTTGCCCTGCCATTGGACTCTATCCCCAACTAAGTAACTCTCTTCCTTCATTTCTCTTTCTCTCTTTCAAAATTTTGAGACACGATCTCACTAAGTTGCCCAAGTTAGCACTGAACTCACTATATAGCCCAGATATCCATCCTCCTGCCTCAGCCTCTCGAGTAGTTGGGATTATAGGCCTATGCTACCAGGCTCGTCAATGATCACTGTTTTCTAAGCTCAAAATCTGCCTCTTAGAACCCTTCTTCAAAGGTTTTCTGTTCCAGGCCCTTCCTAAAATGACCTTTAGCCTTTATTTTGGCTCTTGATTCTCGAATTGAACACAAAAGTTCCATAAACTTGCTACATAGGACTGTCTGTTTGTGCCTTGGGAATTAACCTCTAAGTCATATCTGTTCAGAATGGGTTTATCAGCTTCGCATGTGTACTGAAAAGACTGGAGACTTTCTGTGCGTGTGAATTTGTCGGTATTTGGAAAATGTTTCTTTTTTTTTTTATTTATTTTGAGTTTCAGATCATGGAACAAAAATCAGACATACAAGTCATTTATGAGCTGGCCTGGATTTCACTGGCTTCCCTCTAATTCGTGTGCTGGGAATAAGAAAGTGGGTGGTTTGGCCGTTTGGCTTGGCTGCTCTGTAGTGATTTAGCCAAATACATTGAGAAACAGCAGAGAAAACATGGGGATTAGGACACACTGCAGAGTTATTTAGATTTTACTGCTATTAAATAGAGCCGTTACTGAATGACCCCTGCGCCATATATTAAGTCTCCCTTTTTATCCAGGCTTGAGATACCACGCACCCCTTTTTTGCAGAAAAAGGATACTGAAAAAAGATCAATGCTGATTTAATGATCCTATCAACTCTTATGGGCCCAGATAAGATCTCTGGCAGGCGAACAAACAAACTATTCACAGCATGTTCTCTTAGGTCAGAGAGAGAGGAAGCCTGGAGTACTGAATCTTTCATCTGAGATTAATTATTGGTAATCAAGGGCCTGCAGCAGGGACAGTCCTCTGTGGAAAGGGCTCTGCAAAAATGGAGAGCTTGCTTCAGTCCAGGGATCCAGAATAAACCTTCGTTTACTGGCTATGGCAAGATCAATGCCAATGGGCAGCAAGGAGTTTCTTTCTTTAAAAACTCCTTTATTTTCTTGTTTATTTTATGTATATGGGTGTTTTGTCTGCATGCATGTCTGCACAGTACATGCATGCATGGTGCTCACAGAATCCAGAAGAGGGTGTCAGATCTCTTGAGACTGGAGTTACCGACAGTTGTGAGCCGCCATGCAGGTGCTGGGGATTGACTCCAGGTTCTCTGGGAGAGCAGCCAGTGCTCTTAACCTCTGAGCCATCTCTCCAGCCCCGAATGTTTATTTTCTAGGAGAGAGTTCTGGCCCCGTTTTTCCCAAAGCCATTCCTGCTGAGCTCTTTCCTACAATGAAACATAAAAACCTAAAATTTTTATACCAGAGAAGGCTAGCTAGGAGTTAAAAATTTCCCCCAGCAAATTTGCAAGGTTGTGCAAAGGGAAATTCTGCTGTCATTCTCGAAGGCTTAAACATCTCTACTGGGGGTGATCCACCGGAGGGAGCATATTTCTTTAAAAAAAAAAAATAGAAAAGTACTATGCAGAGTCAAATCCTGCATAAACAGAAGTGAAGAAGGAAAACTACTCTGTTCTCACTTTCAGGGTAACTTCTGTTAACTGTTTTGTGTGATTACTTCTATCTTGTGGCCATCTCTATCCTCTGCCAGTTAGCGGCACTGCGAGACTACACCTCTGTATCCACTGACTTGGTGCTTAACTTTAGCCGGGCTTCTCACCCACCCTTTTTGTTTGTTTGTTTGGTTTTGATTTTTCTTTACTGAGCTGTCTTGATGAAGCACCTCTTCCGCGAGGCTCCTAGGAGGGTCACATGTAGGGGTCAGTTCTCTCCTACCATGCTGCTTCTGCTGCCTGGCATTCTGCAGGCTGGCTGCTCCCTAGAGGGAGAACCTTACAAGGGCTGGGTTTACAGAGGCGAGCTACGACCACGCCTGTCTTCTTGTCAGTTCTGGAGTCCAACTCAAGTCTTCACGCCGCTGCGGCAGTGTTTTTACCCACAAGCCACCTCGACAGCTCTTTTCTAGTTCCTTCTCTTCTTGAGACAGTCTCACGTTGTCTAAGCTGGCCTTTACCTCACTGTGTAGCTGAGGATGACCATAAACTCCTGATCCTCCTGCCTCTGCCTCCCAAGTTTTGCTCTTGATGTTTATTTTTCAGTTCTCTTCTAAAAATGTCTTTTATACAAAGAATGGATTTTTAGGCAGATACTCTTGATTTTCTTAGTGCTACTTTGTCTGAAAAAAAAAAAAAAAAAAACCCATAAATTTATCCTCTCTCAGACTTTTAATTTCTGTTATAATATTTTTAATTTCTAAGGGTTCTTTTTAAAACAACACGTCTTCTTTCTTTTATCTCTTCCCTCAGCTCTCACAAACATTCTGAGAGCTCATTCACTCATCTGAAAGGGAGGTTTACAATCTTCTCTCACAGATTCTTACTTGGTTCTCTCTGCGCTGGTCATCCCAAGTCAGCTTGGGCTACACAGTGAGCCTGTCTCGGGCTTGGGTGGGGTGGGGCAGAAGGACTAGGACCAGAGAGAGCAGGGATAAGATACAACTGATGGGATTCTTCTAGACTTTCTCACGTGTCTAATGATGTGTGAGGTAGGACTTGCCAGCTACGGCACGTATGGCCGTAAGGACGTAAGGATGTAAGGACGGTAGGCGTGGCTGGACTGATCACTTGAACACTTTTCTCTTGGGTTGGCCAGGTTTTCTGGAGGTGACTCTTCCAAACTCCAGCGTGAGGGTCAGTCCGGTGGTCTGAACACTGAGTTGCAGAAGCAGCGTGGAGGTTTCAACATTCCCTATACAAAGTCTCATTCATTCTGTCATGGCTTTGGTTCAGACTCTGTGCTGACCTGTGTTAGGAGTCCACACTCCAGAGACCCCGCTTTGCTCTATCCAGAGAAGATGTCTGCGGATGGAGGAGGGGACAGGAGAGTCCCTGCGGTTTCTGCACTTTTAACCAGTCCCGCGGCTGTTTCAGTCTTACTGTTAACTCCACAAAGGTGACTAATGCTGTCACTTGTGGATGTCTGAGCGTTCTGGAGTACAAACGGCCGCGGCCAGCCCTCACTGCTGACTTAGGAGTCAGCTTCCAGGCTCACAGATCAAGTCCTACTTGTCGTTCTCTTTTTCAGGCCGCACACTCCCTTCACTGTTAGCTCCTCTTCTCTTTTTTACAGAGGGTCTTTTCCCATGTTTATTTGTGTGTGTGTGTGTGTGTGTGTGTGTGTGTGTGTGTGTGTGTGTGTGTGTGTGTGCTGGGAGAGGGACGTGTCGCACGCCACAGCTCATATGTAGAGTTCAGAGGTCATCTTGTGGAGCTGATTTTTTTCTTCTACCGTGTGGGTTCCGGGGATGGAACTCAGGTTGTCAGGCTTGGCAGCAAGCTCCATTTCCTGCTGAGCCGTTTGGCCAGCCCTAGACAGGGTCTCGATGTGTAGTCCACACTGGCCTCTGACTTGTGATGTTCTCCCTTAGCTTCCAGAGTGTTGGTGTTATGATACGCATGCGCCTCCTCTCTTATTCTTGGTATTCATGATTTTATGACTTAAGGGAAAAGTTTTTATTGTCATTTTACTCTTGTGGTAGTTGTGAAATATGTCAAATGATCAGCAGCAAAATGCCCCAGATGACATTTAACACAGCTTGTTTTCGGGGGGTGGGGATTGAATATACCCTGGTGCACAGCTTTTGAGTCACTGAGGAGATGACAGATTTAAGTTTCATAATCCAATCAGACAGGGACAGAAAGAACCATCTAGAAGATTTTTGATTGTTTGTTTCAACTAAGAGCTACAGGCTGGATGAACACTGTCCTTCCTGAAACATAACACTGCTTAAGGTGGAAGAACAGAAAATCTTCAGAAGAGTGTTCGCAGTTTATCAGCTAATGACTCAGAGTACCACACAATAAACAGCAACCATTCGAGA
This sequence comes from Peromyscus leucopus, assembly GCF_004664715.2. NCBI lineage: Eukaryota > Metazoa > Chordata > Mammalia > Rodentia > Cricetidae > Peromyscus > Peromyscus leucopus. Next base: position 53,485,591 of record NC_051076.1, on the reverse strand, counting down.
GAGCAGGGAGGAAGAAGGGCACGAACATTTGGTCCCCAAAGGATACAGAGGAGCACAGAGCTCAGACGATGGAGAGTTACTGCATCTGTTGTTTGGCATGGAGAATCCCCAGGCTCACTCAAGGCTCCGCTTTGCTGTCTCCCTCCCATCTCTCTCTCTATTTTTTCAGCCAAAAGAGAAACTCTCTGCCCTTTCTCATGGCCACTACGGAATGCTCTTTGGCTCTCCTACTTGTCCGTTCTTTTGTTTCTCAACAGATCTTAGGTGGAGACAAGAGATCTGTGCAGCAACAAGCTAGACCTAAAGCCACCAGGACATGAAAACAGCAGAGACTTTAATATTATTTTATAATCTAGTCTTCTCATAAATCCAAGCAACCACCACCTCCAGGCAACTGATGCAGAGGAGAAATGGTGTAAGATTTTCATTCTGGGAGAGTTGCTGAGAGATCATGACACTTTATCACTTTTGTCTACTTTCAGAATAGAAGAGGAAATGACTGAATAACCGAATGAGGGATTAGGTCTGATGCAAACAGGACAATGAGAAATGAAGAGCTTGTCTGCGAGTGGAAATTTCTAGAGTGCTGGAACAAGTTATGAGAGGTAAACTAAAGAGTTTTCTCTATAGGATACTTATTTTCCCATTTGCTGTTACCACATCTCCCAACTCTTCTTCCAAAATGAACATTCCTCACCCTCCCTTCCACTAAAACCATCCTTCCCTCCTCTTCCCATTGCTCTAGCAATACTTAAGTATTTGCCTTCAATGTTCCTTGCTTTACTCTTCTCATTAAAAACAAACAAACAAACAAATAAACAAACAAACAAACAGCCTTAGTCTGTTTACCTCCTGCCCTCACGTCTGTCTCTCCTTGACATTTCCCCTGCTTCTGATTTGGTTCAAGGCTTTATCCTCTTACTTGAACCAGTGAAAGCCTTCTCATTGGTCCTGCTCTTCCCATCCTCCCACTCACAAATGCCACATTTCACCAGAAGCCTAATCACCCTGACATGCAGCACGTAGCAAAACCTTTATTAGCTCCTCCCCACTAATATGGTAAAGTCAAAACTCCAAGCTCATTGATCAGTATATCCCTGAGCCATTATGAATGCAGTATGGTGATTAAGAGGACAGGAATCAGAATCAGACTGACCAGTAAGTTTTAAGACCTATTGACTTTTTGTTGTGTTAAATTCTACTTTAAACGGGGAAGCATTCATTGAGCGCCTATTATTTATAGACACAGGGACAGCTGCTATAGGCATTCAGAAATTAGTGGCTGTCCAGAATGAGCTTCTAACCCAAAGGCAGAGAACAGCATGTAAGCGAAATAAACACCATGGTGTGTGAGCCACTTTTCCTGGGTAAGTCTAGCTACCCTCCCTCATCAAAGAAGCCCCCTTTACAGCATGAAGGCCATCACAGAACCACAACCAAAGACAAGGCAGAGATCAACAGATCATGGAGAGCCCAGCCCCAACAAATACATCTACATCACAGCTCTTGCATCTGTAGCTCAAGAACAATCTAAAAGAGGGAGCAGAAAGATCATAAGGGCCAGAATTCCAGTGAGTCTGCTGTGAAACAGTCTCTCCTAGAAATGGCTGTATTGACAAGACAATGGCAATATCAATAGATGCATCCATGTGGAAGGGGGAATATTTCACGGGGTCCCACTCCTAGACAACTACAGGCAACTAATGACCGCTGGAAGAAGGTGAATTAGCCTCTCCCGGAGATGAGTTTCTTTAGTGGTTGTCCAGTGCAGAGTGGCCAGCCCTGAAACCATATACATGCAAATAACAAAAAAGGACTCAGCAAGTTGTGTGTGTGTGCGCGCGTGCATGTGTGTGTGTGTGTGTGTGTGTGTGTGTGTGTATTTGTGCACACACATACATATTTAGGTAACGGTAATAATCAAAGACAAGGCTATCAACTTGAGAGTGTGGAGGACATGGGTGGGGTTGGAGGAAGGAAGGTGAGGAGGGAAAGGTACATAATTTTATCTCAATTAGAAACATATTGAAATCATAATTAAGCCTGGTTGTTGTGGGATATTTGCACACTGTGTGAAGATGTGTCATTGCGGTTGGTTTAATAAAAAGCTGAACAGCCAATAGATAGGCAGGAGAGGTTAGGTGGGACTTCTGGGCAGAGAGAAACTCAGAGTTAGAATCAGGAGTGCAAGAGACACCAGCAAGACACTGACTGGGGGGAAGTCAGATACACAGTACAGAGGAGAGGTAACCAAGTCACATGGTAGAACGTAGATTAATAAAAAAAAATTTGTAATTTAAGTTATGTAATGTAATTTAAGTTATAAGAGCTAATTGGAGAAAAGCCTAAGCTAAGGCCAAGCTTTCATAATTAACAATAAGTCTCTGTGTCATTATTTTGGGGCTGGTGACCCAAAGATAGTCCGAAAAGAAAGCTTGCTGTACCTAGTGGTGCACACCTTAATCCTAGCACTCAGGGGCAGAGGCAGGTGGATCTCTGAGTCTGAAGCCAGCCTGGTCTACAGAGTGAAGTTCCAGGACAGCCAGGGTCACATAGAGACCCTGTCTCAAAAAAAACCATACACACAAAAAGTTAATTATTTAAAAGACAATTTAAAGAAACAAATGCCACTACAGATCTAAGGGTAACGCACACAGGGCAACAGAGAAGACAAGAGAGATTCATTTCTGTTTTCTACCACAAAACCTAGAACTGTGATTTTGCCAAGTTAAACAGACAGAATGTTCACCTCCACCCCCGATCTTCCTTCCCCTAAGACTCCCCGTAGATGACCGGCTATCTCACTCACTCTCTGGGGACATAAGCTTGCAGGGGAATCGGGTTCTGTTTTCACTGTGCAATGACGTGGGTGCCAATGAAGATTCTGGAGTCAGGGCACTGTCCCAGGGTTTTCACACCAGTGGACACATGCCCTGTCCATCTCACACAGACATCTGGCCGTTCTTCAAGGCTAAGACCCAAATGCCACATCTTCCACAGGCTCCCCATGGTCCTCCTTGCCAGGAGACATCTCACCTTCTTTCTCCTGATTTACCTCTTCTATGAGAGCACTGTGCCTGGAGGTAAGTCTGTATCTCTCTTCGCTGGAATAAATTTCTCTGAGGGCTGGGACTGAATCTCATCTACCTTTGCATACATGGTATCTAGAAATAGCAGGCACTTAGCTCACTCTAAGGAAGGGGTGATGACTTGGGAACGGCTATGAACATGACTAGTAATTTGTTTCCAAATAATCCTTGCACTGCGTGTGGGGGAGGGGCACACAGGTTATAAACCTCGTCTTAGAATTTCCAGTGAACTGTTAAAATTCATTATCTTTTCAAGAACATAATTAACCTTTACTAGGACCTTAAGCATATTTATAAAGAACATGTTATAACTCTCATTGGCTAAGTCTGATACATTATCATCTGCAGGTCTGCTTCTACGGACTATTTTCTTCCTTAGTCATACCTTTCTGCTTCTTTTTGAGTCTTGTGGTTTTGTTTTGTTTTCTTTAATGGTAATATAAACATCTGAAAACAGACCACGGTTGAATGGTTTAGAACAAGGTCCATCTATTCCGCAGAACAGCTGAGGCTGTGCTTTGTTGTAGATTTGGCCAGTCAGTTCCCCAAAGGAGGAGCAAGCTAGTCCTTTCAGCAGGACTTTGCTCTGAGCACGGTGAGACTCCAGAGTGCTCTCTGTGCCATACAGCCCAGCCAGTAGCCACTAGTCACCAGCTTTCTGTCCTGTGGTGGTGTTTTGTCCCTGGTGGGCCCTTTCTATACACTCAGCGAAGGGTCCTGGTGCTTTGAAGCGTCTCTTTACCCTCCTGTCCTTTTCTCAGATTTCATTGTACTATGTTCTGCTGTGTTCTCCACGAAGGTCCTGTGTATGCCGGGTGTGTGTTGGGTGTTTCTCAGCTTTCTGCCCTGCCTTCAGAATTCAGTTCACTGCTACAGTGTACTTAGGGAAGACCTCCCAAGAAACAATTAGAAGTGGGTACCCATGTTCTGTGATTAGTACTTCTCTCCCCCCCCCTTTTGGTTTTATTGAGACAAGGTTTCTCTGTGTAGTTTTGGTGCCTGTCCTGGATCTCGCTCTGTAGCCCAGGCTGGCCTCGAACTCACAGAGATCTGCCTGGCTCTGCCTCCCGAGTGCTGGGATTAAAGGTGTGCCACCGCTGCCCAGCTGATTAGCGCTTCTATAGTGAGCCCATAGGTAACTTTTATTTTGTATGGAATTCAGCTATGTTCTTTTTATCCTCATCCATAGTGGATTTGTGTTTCCTGCTATCACACTAGGGTAAACCAGCCATGCATTCCTCTCTCCCAGGAACAGCTCACTCCCTTCTGGAACTTAGTTCAATTAGAACACTCGGCCAGGAAAATGGCTCAGAGGGTAAAAGCGCTGGCTACATAAACCTGGAGACCCGAGTTCAATCCCCCAAACCCACATAAAATGTGGATGTGGTGGCATCGGTCTGTAATCCCAGCACACCTAAGGCAAGATGGAGGTAAAGACAGGAGAATCAAAGGAAGGATGCAGGCCAGCTAGCCTGGGGTAGTTCTCATGGCAGAAGCGGATGAGAGACCCTGCCTCAACAAGGCAGAAGGTAAGAACTAACTCCTCCAAAGTTGTCTCTGACCTCTCCTCCACCCACATGACGCAGTATGCTCCCGTTCCCTCCTCACCTCCCTGTCTCTCATATACACACTCCCACAAAATAAATAGGTTAAAAAGTGTTTCTGTGTCACAATGTTTACTGCTCATCTGTTGCATTCCTGCTGGGTAAGAATGCCACGTACTGTGACACTCTATCATCCCGTTTACTAAGGGATGCCCTCCCTGAGCGCCCTTAGAATAAATAAAGCCCTTCATCTAGGCTGTAATAATGGAAACTTACGACCCTTCTTGGGTTGTGTTTTTGCCCACTTCCTAGCACTGACAGCACAGTCTGAGGAACACTCTGGTGCCCCCCATCTCTGCTGTAGGAAGAAAGGAAGGACTGTGAGGAGGCCAGCTCCACGGAACACTGCTCTGTCTGTGTCTCTGCAGACACGTGCTGATACGTGGGGCAGGGATCTCTCCTCCCTCTGGGAAAAACACCAACATTCACAAAGCTCTTGGCTAGGACTGGTCACCCTTCCCAGACTTCTCTCACACTGTCTGCTCCCCACACTTCGGTCCCGACTAAACCATGAAACTAGAATGGCCAAGGAGGCCTGCAGGCAGCCGAAGGGCCAAGGGTGTGGCCTCACGAACTGAAGGGTGGACTAGCTTGTGACCGCATAGGAAAAGAATGATTGCTTCTGTGCCACAGTGAGGCTCTCAGAAGCCACACTTGAACACTGAACTGGTTCTTCTATGCAGAATACATATGCCTGGAGGATCACTGACCAAGTTTCTCAAACTATTACTTAGTGGATAAGAGCTGTGCGTATGGAACCTTACTTTCTTCTCTGATGGTAAAGTAATAGCTATATTAGAGTAAATTGGCTTAAACATACTCGCCCCACCCCTTGTTTTCTTCTTTGGAATTATCCTCAGGAAGAGTTTATGGACTTGAAAGTCTACCATGATACATCCAGGAGATACTTAGAACTTCCCACTTTCCCATCCAGGACAGAGAAAAACTGCCATTGCCAGTTTTCAGGCTCAAGATACCTTGAAGATGTTTAACCTCATAAGGTGCCCAACTTCAGGGAAGCCATCCACCTAACCAGTCATGAACAGCCAGAACAGAAGACTCTGGAGTCTCCACCACGTTACCAACAGCACTGTATTCTATCAAACGTACACACGTCAGAGGAGCAGAAGGGGGAAGAGCACACGGAACCACAAACCTCCACAGTGTCACACTTGCTGGGTGGATGGACGGCCGCCTGGGTTACAGTTCAACAGGCAGCAATTACAAAGGGAATTAGAGCTGGAGATTAAGAGCTTCCTCTAGTCAGAGGAGCAGATGGTAAATGGAGAACCCGGCTTTAGATTCCTCCAAGGGCTAAAATGTCTATGGACCCCCAAAGAAGCAGAACTTTCTTTCTTATTTATTTATTATTAATTAATTAATTATTTTAGTTTTTCGAGACAAGGTTTCTCTGTGTAGCTTTGGCACCTTTCCTGGAATTCACTCTGTAGCCCAGGCTGGCCTCGAACTCACAGAGATCTGCCTGGCTCTGCCTCCTGAGTGCTGGGATCAAAGGCGTGCGCAACCACCGCCCGGCGAAGCACTTTCTTAATGCATGTTTTGTATATGGCTGTCTTGGATGGTTGTACAGTGGGGGGCTTATCTCATGACATCTGCCCCTAGAATTATTCTTAATTCTTTAGAAATAGAAGGAGTTTATAAAGTTCTACGTGGTCTGGGGTAAAATTAAACACTTAGACTAAAAATTGACTTGTCCTCCCACGGATGCTAACCTTACTGGCTAGAAATGGGAATGACCTCTGTGATTATGTCCATGGGTCAGAATGTACTTGGTGCTTCCTCTAGTCTGGAATTTTCTATAGCTTTCTTAGAACTACATCAGATTAGAGTTAAGGTACAGATTTCTTTTGCTACTTCAGGAATATTCTTGCTGATGGGCTGGGGGTAAAAGGAGGGCACAGCTCAGTTGGTAAAGGGCTTACCTTACAAGAACAAGGACCCGAGTTCAGTCCCCAGAACCTATGAAAAATGCCAGGCACGGTGGCATTCTTGCAATCCCGGAAATGGGGAGGCAGAGAGAGGAGGATCCCTGGAATTTGCCAGCCAGCAAGTCTAGCCTCACTGGTGAGTTCCAGGCCACTAAGAGACTTTGTCCCAAAAGAGGTAGACGCACTTTGAATCGTCCTGCTCCATATCCCCACACACGTGTACACACTCACATGTGAACACGCACACACGTTCACACATGTTAAAAACATGATTGGTTTGCCTTTCCCAGGAGGCTATCCGAGCTGCCTGTGATCTCTGCCCTCAGGAAGTTCAAGTGACACTGTCTTAAAACGTCAAAACCAAACAAACAGAAAAAGAGAAAGTATTTTTTTCTTCCCTTTAAAAGTATTTTGGACTGGGGGCTGGCGGGCTAGCTTGGCAGGTGGAGACACTTGCTGTCAAGACTGACGACCCAAGTTCGAGGGCTGGAACTCTCTGGCGGAAAGAACGGACTCCCACACGTTGCCCCTGACCTCTATATATGCATTTACAAATAAATAAATAAAAGTAAAAAAAAAAACAAAAAAACCCTTATTTTCAGGCTAGGCTCAACTGTGCTGTAATCGTGATGGTTAATGCCGACAACTTGACAAGCTCTAGAATTAGCTAGAAGACAAGCCTCTGGGGAGGACGAAGGGTTCTTGGGATTAAAGCAGCCTGTGGGCATGCCTGTGAGGAATGATCTAGATTAGGTTAATCGAAGCGGACTGCACAAAAATGAACGGGGCGTGAGCATTCTTCAAACTTGCCGCTTCCAGATGTGCTCAGCTGCCTCAAAGCTCCTCGGCCTTAACTTCCTCGCCTTGACGGACTTCACCCCAAACTGTGAGCCAGAATAAGCTGCCCCGGCCCACGCTGCCCCCCCAGCTGTGCCAGATGTTTTTCACCCCCCTCCTTCCCTACCCTGCTTGTAGCAGGGGTTTCTGTCACAGCAATAAGACAAGTAACTAGCACATGATCCTAGCACGCAGGACACAAAGACAGGAGGACTGTGGGGACTTCTAGTCCAGCCTGGGCTGCAAAGTGAGACCCTGTCTCAAAAAAATCAGGAGAATGGGGCTTGAGACATGGCTCCGTGGTTATGAGCACTGGATGGTCTTCTGAGGACCCAGGTTCGATTCCCAGCACCCACATGGCAGCTCAGAAACACCTGTAAATCCAGTTCTAGGGGGACTGATGCCTTCTTCTGGACTCTGTGTGCACTGCATACATGCAGGCCTAACACCCATACACATAAAATAAAAATAAACATAAACAAAATTAAATCATTAAAAAAGTAGAAGAATGAAAAAGACACCTGCCATAAATGGACGGGTGAAATAGATCAAATCATCTAAAACTGATAGGCTTGTAAGGAGAAATAATTCAGCATTAAATGTTTATTTTCATGTCTGGTCCTCATGTGCCTTACAAGTCTGGCAGTATGTTACGAACGCCTGTTAGCAAGAGGCGAAGTTATGCAATCTCAAACAAATGACAGAAGTAACTATTTGTCTCAGGTTAAGCCGAAGTTGACGCATTTGAATCAGGGAATGTACTTGGGACTCTTCATTCAACCCATCTAAGATTACAAAGCTAATCTCACTGTTCATCTGTCTTCTGTACGGTCTTCTGGGAGGTGAGAGCCGATGCTTGCCCACGGGTGACTCAGAGTCACGGGGCTACGGGCCGCTACAGCAAACAGACTCCCTTGTTCAGTCTCGTTCAGTCTCCCACCCGCTCTGGTTTGGTTTGGCTCCAGGTTTAAAAGTATACAATCTATCATGGTGACTGGGTCCTGTCCATGGTGATGGGAGTTGGCTGCACAGCTTGTTGAATTGTTTGAAATATTCTTTTTAAAGCAGAGCGGTGATCTAGATCTGTGCTGACACTGTAGTCACAGAGTACCTGGAATGTGGCAAGTCCAAGTTGAGAAAGCAGCAGGATTTCAAAGACTTAGTAGGTAGAAAAGAATGGGGAAAAAACTTTATTGGTAGTTTTATATAAATTCTATTTTAAAACAATATTTTAGATGTATTGGGTTAAACAAGATATAATTAATTTCTCCTGCTTTACTTTTAAAAACCTGTTTCTACTAGAAAGTTTAAAATTACACAGAGGGCTTGCATTTCATTTGTATTGGAAAGCTCTGTCCTAAGTAGGAAGCTGTTGGTCAATGCAATCGATGTCAGTTTTGAGAAGCTGGAGTTCATTAAACTGCTGTAGCAGTCACCATGGCATGAAAAGGCTACAGTACGTGGTTGAACTTCACCTATCCTTCTTCTCAGGGCACCAAACACGGCAGAACTGTTAGTGCACACACTGCGTTATCAACCACAGGCCTCAGAGAGCATTCAAGAGGTTAAGATGTTTTTTAAAAAGACAACAGGGCACTGGGGAGCCAGAGGCAGGCAGATCTCTGAGTTCGAGGCCAGCCTGGTCTACAGAGCTAGTTCCAGAACATCAAAACAGAGAAACTTTGTCTTGAAAAACAAAACAAAAAAAAAAAAACAAAAAAAAAAAAAAAAAAAAACGGGCTTGAGTGAGAGCACATGTCCGTCATCCCAGCACCCTGGAGGCTGAGGCAGGGGGACAGCAAGATCTGGGGCCAGCCTGTGTTACTTAGGCTCTGTCTAAAGAAGAAGAAAGGAGGGTTGTGGTGAATGAATTAGAATGCAATCGGGCAACTTTGTGGTGCTCAGCTTTGGAAATGTACCAGGACCATTCAGAGCAATTCTTGAAGTCCTCCGTTATCTCCCTTGGTTTTCCACCCCCATGAGCACTCCGAGGTCTCCAGGAGCAGGGGGAGTAGACTGCCTGTTCTGTTACATGTCTGTGGTTTGGCAGGGGCTGCAGCAAGCCAGGCTGACTTGGCCACCAAAGCCAGACAACGGGAGGAAAGGATGGGTTGCGCCGTGAGGGGAAGAGGGAGCCTGGGCGGAACAGAAGGACGCCGATACCAAGCTGTTTTGAGCTGAGAGTTATGTCAAGTTCTAAGCAGAGGTGAAGATCACCGCACAGACACGCTGAAGGGCAAAGGGCATGAACGTAGAGGATGACACAATTGGGAGAATTCGCCTGGCCTTCGTGATACCTCAGCAGGAAGTGCACACTACTCCCATCTTTGGAGAATACTAATGGTTTCAGTAACTAAAGACACCTCCTGTCTTAATGACTTTCTCACTGCTATGACAAAATGCCCTATCAAAAGCTTAAGGGAGAAGGGCTCATTTTGCTTTAGAGTTCCTGGGAGGTACGGTCTGTTCTGAATGGACGACCTGGCAGGAGGTGCAGGAAGCAGAGAGAGAACAGAAGGAGAGCCAGACCAGGCTGTGAGGACTCACCAGGCAACTGCAGTGATCCACTTCCTCCACTGAGGCTCCCTTCTAAAGGTTCCCCAACCTTCCCAAACATCACCACCAGCCGAGGACACCTCACATTCAAACCTCAAGACTTCCTTTAGTCCAGTTTGAATAACAGAACGGTGTGATTAGTTATCTCAGCTCTCAAGGTGCTGAGCTTAGTTCACAACAGATGATGGTTTAGGAATCCCTGAAGTCCAAATTAAATCCTACTGATAGGTTACAAGACATTAACTACAGAAGCAGAGAAAGCAAGTCACCCACAGCCAGGAAGGCCAACAGTTGAGGGCACCTGTTGCCACATTTAGAAACAAATTTTGACCTAGACCCAACTGGGAAAAAGAAAAGATTCATTCCGCAGGATTTGGAAATATTTCTGAGACCAAACTCTGAGACCAAGCTGCAGGGAAAGTCAAGACAAACATTGCCCCCCTTCCTTCCTCATGTCCTACTCTGTACCACCACCCCCCCCCACACACACTCTGCCTTGGTCACTCTGTTCAATTCTAAAATCACAGGTTCCCATTGTTCCCTTTTCCTTTTAAGTTAGTTACTCAGCCACAATCTCTCCAGTGGCTGCCAAGGCTCCCCGAGGCATTTTAGAAAGGGAGTTGGTGTAAATAAACACAGAGCTAGCACACCACCGAGAGTGTAAGGAGCCACTCTAACGCACACCAGGGCACTTCTGCTGATCTGTTTGATGACGTAACAAAAGAGAGCGAGAAAACATCTGTCTGCCTGGTCCCAACTTGCGCTCGCGTCAATTCTTCCTGGCTGCTGTTGTGACAAGCTCTTTCCTACAAGGTCTAAGTTTGTTTTTCTGTTTAAGTGGTGGCATTAGGATCACGAGAGGTCCTGTCCTAAGCAGAAGTGTGCTTGGACAAAATAAAGCCACAGTGTCCATTGTGTGTTCTGGACAGGTGCCATCACACCAGTGGCTTTACAGTCAGTCTATCAGGACAGGGCACCTCTGGTCTGGAGAGCCAGGCATCCTTACAGCCATCTACGGAATTCTGTGCCTAAGTTCAAGTTCTGACATCTGATCACGCTTTCAAGATTCTAAACTTGTCTATGACCCAGAAAATTTTCTCTAAAATTCTCACCTTGCCTTCATAACACCCTACCTCATTCACTGCATTTTAAATTTTTGGCTGGGCGGTGTTGGCGCACGCCTTTAATCCCAGCACACGGGAGGCAGAGGCAGGTGGATCTCTGTGAGTTCAAGGCCAGCCTGGGCTACCAAGTGAGTTCCAGGACAGGCTCCAAAGCTACACAGAGAAACCCTGTCTTGAAAAACCAAATAAGTAAGTAAGTAAGTAAACAAATAAATAAATAAATTTTTGTTTGTTTGTTTGAGACAGGGTATCACTGTGTAGCCTTGGCTGGCCTCAGACTCAGAGATCTGCTTGTATCTCTGCTTCTAGAGTGCTGGGATTAAAGGTGACTGCCACCATGCCTTCTTAATACTGAATAGTTTTTCCTCAAGGAAAAATCCTAAATTTAGACCATTTTGCTTTGGTGCTGAGGCTTGAACCCAGGGACTTGAGAACCAGAGCCCTGAGCCTGCTGAGCATGTGCACTAGCAGTGAGGTCTGTCTCTAGACCAGCACTGTTTCCGAGTGAATTATGCTCCCCCCATTCATATATTGACTAGGCCATATTTAGAGAGGGGATGAGGTCAAAGGGTGGGGCTCTAATCCCATAGGATGGGTATCCTACAGCGGAGGAGAAGCCCTGAGTCGTCTTTCAGTGTGCACAGCGTGAGGAGACAGTGGAGAGGCAGCTGTCTACAAGCCAGGAAGAGCAGCTTCACCAGAAACCAACCTCCAAGGCACCCTGACCTGGAACTTCCAGAACTTCAAGAAAATAAATGTTTGTGGTTTAAGGCTCCTGGTCTGTATTGTCTTATCATGTCAGCCTAAACAGACTACCACAACCATTAAGTGATGAAATTAAACATACTCTTGTACACACTATTACCCAATGTGTTACAGCAGACAAGGACTACTTTCCTGATTCAAGATAGCTTTCAATCCAGAGCTTTTTCTACACCAGGCATTTACTTATTTATTGAGATAAGATCTTAGTTCAGGCTTGCCTGGAATTCACTATGTAGATAAGCCTGATCTGGAACTGATAATAATCCTCCTGCATCAGACTCTCAAATGCTGTGCCACTGTGCTTAGCTAATTTTAAGGCTTTTTTTTTCTATTAAGAAAAATTTTTCTTATTCATTTTACATACCAATCAAAGATCCCCCTCTTCCCTCCTCCTGCCCCTTCAACCTCCCCTTCCCAACCATCCCCCATTCTCACCTACAAGAAGGTAAGGCCTCCCATCCGGAGGCACATTTAGTAGAGGCAGGTCCAGCTCCTCCCCCACCTCAAGGCTGTGCGAGGTGTCCCATCATAGGTAGTGGGCTCCAAAAAGCCTGCTCATGCACCAGGATGGATTCTGATCCTACTGCCAGGGGGCCCCTTAAGCAGATCAAGCTACAGAACTGTCTTGCCATGCAGAGGGCCTAGCCCAGTCCCATGCAGGCTCCACCGCTGTTGATCCAACTTTCATGAGTTCCCACTAGTTTGCATAAAAGGTTTACATTTACTTCTTTATTCTTATGTGTGCGTGCACGCACACACCATGTTGCATGTGTGAAGGTCAGAGGACAACACTTCAGGCCAGGGTTCTCTCCTTCTACCATCTATGTCCCCGGGATGGAACGAAAGTCCTCAGGCTTGCTGGCAAGTGCCCTCCTCACCTGCTGTCCCGGGCCTGACACCAGATCTTTAATCATGTCTCTACAGCTGGAAACCAAAAACAAAGACAAAACATCCAAAAGCAGTCCGGTCAAGGAGGTATGGGAAGAAGCTGTAGACCAGAAGTGTCAAGGGGTCAAGTTGAAGTGGAAGGAATTATTGTTGCTGCTTTGACTGCACACCAAATAATTCCAGGGGAGTTCCATCTCTGTGACAAAAATCAGGTTCTGTGAGTGCTCCCCAAGTGACCCCATGCCCTTATTCATCCCGGCAAACAGCACAGATGGCACTTTGCGGAGCGAAATGGGTGTAATTGGATTAGAGGTATCAATACATTTTATTGGGATTTTCATGTGGCCGAGGGTAATTGTAGGGTAGCAGGGGACCGACAGAGAAGTGAGAATGTGAGGGGAAGACATGAGAGACTGTTTCCGAGACGGAGGTTAAAGCTTTGCCATGTCAGCTGGCAGAACCAGAGCACACAATGCAAAGCAGAAAGCTGAGCCGTTCCACGGGAGTCTCCTTAATTGGGACCAACTGTGGGTGAGGAATGCTGATTCTGCTGGCCACAATTTGCTTGAGTTTTCTCTAGTTTCAGAGATTTCCCTTTTTGTCCGCCTCAAGCCTTTCCTGGTCGACTTCTTTTACTTCTTTCAAAGGGGCAGGGGTGAAAAAAAAAATGAAGGCATTTTCCTGTCCTGTTCAAGATGTTTCCAAGTCAGGAAATTGAAAGCCTTCAAAAGGCTGTAACATAACTGGAAATCCATTTCAAAAAACTGGGGAAAATTCTCAGGGATGCCGTCAAGTTCACCTTCAAAGCATTAAAGGAGCAGGCTGTGGAACACAGAAAATGTGTGCCTGTCTCCTCTGGGTCCTTTATTACTAAAGTTAAGTTAGTGATTGTCTGGCGGTCAGTTCCCCCCAGTACAAACACGTAATTTAACTCCTACAAACCAAAATGCTTAGAAAGCTGAACATCAGGAAAAATGTGGGATTGGGGGGGGGGGGGGGGGGGGGGGGGGAGAGGTCAAGATCTCACTCTGTAGCCCTGACTGGCCTGGAACTCACAGAGATCTGCCTTGAGTGCTAGTATTAAATGTATATGCCAACAGGCCCTGCCATGAAGAATGATTTTTGACTCTTGGTCCAGAAAACATCTTCATTCTAGAAGCTTGAAGCTGGCATGCCCCTTTCTTTCTGATGAAGATGCTCCACACCACAGACATCTTGGGGAGATGAACATGTGTGACTTAGGCTCAGAAGGTACTTTCTGCTCCACCCCATCACCCCACAGAAGGCCTTCCTCAGCACAGGGTGGCACAATCCCCAGGTCTCTGGTAGGGTGAAAGGGATGATGTGATATTCCTATTTCCACACCTCTCACAAACCATTAAGAAGTAAGAAGCAACCGACAATAATTTGAAATGTATGAAAAGTTCAGGGAAGGGCCTAGTTTCCTGTGAGGACCAGAAAGGAACTATTTTGGTCTTTGCAGACAGGGTCTCTGTCACACTATCCAGAAGTAGCATGAAGGCCATCAAGGAGAACCCAGTGACAAATGCATGCTGCTGTGTCCCTATATAACTTTACTTATGGACACTGAAATTGAATTTCATATTTTCATGTCATGAAATTGTCTTCTTTCGATTTTTTGAACCATATACAAATATAAAAACTATTCTTAGCTACCTAAAACCAGGCAGTAGGGCAGAGTTGGCCCAGTAACCAAAGTTTGTCATCCTTGAAACAGATCCAAAGAAGGACCTTCAGTGGGGCAGAGTGACATACACCTGTAACCCCAGGGCTTGGAGGCAGATCAGGAAGACTGCCTCAAGTTGCAGGCCAGCTGGGGATTCCTGGCAAAACCTTGTCTTAAAAAACAAACCAAGAGGGCTGGAGAGATGGCTCAGTGGTTAAGAGCACTGACTGTTCTTCCAGAGGTCCTAAGTTCAATTCCCAGCAACCACACGGTGGCTCACAACCACCCATTAATGAAATCTGGTGCTGTCTTCTGGCCTGCAAGAACACATGTAGGCAGAACACTGTATACATAATAAATAAATCTAAAAAAAAAAATTTAAATGTTAAAAAAAAAAAAAAAAAACAAGAAACAAACCAAAAGCTCTGTAAACCAGAAGATAATGATTCCCCAACAGACAAACCCTGGCGGAAAAGTGATGACCTCTGAGCTTTCTACTTTTTACCCTTCTGGTGCCTTTCTGATCTAAGCTGTCCACAGATCCCAACAAGACTGCCAGGACCATTACCGGCTCCGTTTGACTCAGGGACCATAGGGGTGGGGGAGGTGACAGGGCAAGAAGAGGAGGAAGAGGCCTCAGGGTTGCCTGCACCTCACTGCCAATGCCCCGATCTGGAAACCAGCAACAGCTCAGCCAGGATGGAACTCAAACGTATTTGTAGCTCACAGAGTGAATCGTGTAGGGTTGACAGGGTCAAAAGCCCTTTTTAGTCAGAAACACAAATCCTGCGACACAGACAGGTTGGCATTAGTCACGTAGAGTGCACATGTCCTGCACATGGTCCTGTTCCACATACGGCAACAAATAAAAGTCCTTGATATTAAAAAGCTGTCGTTCATCTTCATGGCTCCCATCGGTTAGCTCAGGGGGAGTAGCAGGAGGAGTAGGCGGGGAGGATCGGGCCCTCCATTCATACTTCTGGCTCCAGAACCCACGCTAAGCATCCACTTTAAGCAGTTCTGGCAGCTCCAAGAACTCCAGGCCAGGCTGCTGGTGTGAAATGCTGATCTGGCAATAAACACCTCGAGCCTGGGAGCCACTCTCTGAGGAATGAGGCTGCCTACCACAAAGCAAATCAACTGCCAGGCGCTCCCTTTGAACACACCACTCCCCACCCCACCCTTTTTTTTGGACATCTTTCTGTCCTATCCAGTCTTCTCACATACATTAGAACCTCGGGATTTCCATTATCACCTTCTGTCCCATTTCTGTTAAGAGGTCTGTTTCCCACCCTCTACCCCAGCGCCTCCATATGCAAGGAAGAACTCATCTTTTTTCTATTCACCAAGCTTCCTTGTTCAACCAAAAATTTTTGTATCTTGATTTCAAATAGAGAGCTTGTGAATCACCCAAATGTTTCTGCTAATAATCACTCTAATGCTGTCCACATTTAATCTACCAGAGAAAAACAAAATAAGGAACATTAAAAAAAAAAAAAAAAGCTAGCAAAACAGAAACAAATTCCAAATTCAAAAACCTGCACCCAAAAATCAGGCATGCTGACACCTCAAGCTTGTCTGTGTGTCCGCCACCACATGAATGGTGAGAGCAACTCCATCAGATGGAAGTTTGGAAAGGTCGGATGTCTGTTCAAGACAAGGGTAAGCAATGTGAAAGTGTGATGCTGGGTAGCAATACCTACAGGGAAGGCCGTCCAAACCCTAGGACTCGCCAGAACCACAGAGTTATTGAAGTATTTACTGCCAAGTTAAACTACTTGTTTTCCATGTCCAAAAGCAACAAGGAAAACCAACCCACTACAAAATGCAGCCCCCTTTCTCAGGAATTCACTCTCTTGAGATGTCTCAGGAGAAATTCGGAGGACAACCATGGATGAAGAACGTCACTGTAATTATTATAAGGCAGATACGGGTCACACAAAAATACATGTTGCCCTTTCTCTAAACATAGACGAAAATAAATACCCCAGACTGGCAGAGGACTCCTAAGTGAAATAGAGGATGAGGACATTTTCCAGATTACACAAACGTTCCGAGAGAGCCATGTAAACCCCGCTAGGGTGGTTTTGAAGTTCTGACCCCAGGGACCTTGGCTAGAGTTCTTTATTACCAAAACCTCTACAATTTCATTGAGGTTCCAGGCTTTATACATCAGTCATATATGTCAGAGGTGACCATAGAAAGAGGAGTCCAGGATAACAATCATTTTCTTTTTTTTGTCCTCTCACAAGGAATTATATCCTTGGGCCACCAAGGAGCCTCAGTGGGATGCCAGGAAGTCTATAGCACTTGGTTACGGGCTAAATTTACTGAACCCTTAGCTGGTACCTCGATAGCATTATCTCAAGAGAAATGATGGAGGAGGAGGTAGGAGAATTTAAGGACATACATCTTTGTTATTGAACTTTTTTTTTTTCATCTATGTGGATTCAACTGTCAAGATTTCCATTGTAGCAGAGCAATCCACGTAAAAGTCTGAGATTGCTTTGTGGGAAGCTGCTGTCCACTTAATCATCAGGCAGGCTGGGTTCTGACTCAACATTAGCTCGTACTTACACCCACCCTATCAGGCCTAACCAACAGAACCTCTGAGTTGCTGGAGAAAGATGAAGCAAGTCTGCAGTTTTGCTAAAAAAGAACCACGGCTTTGTGGAAAACCACCTTAAATAATGCAGAACCCAGGAAGAGGACCAGGGGCACTAATGAGTCCTCCAAAGATCTATGTGTCACACTGCTCAGCATCAAGCCTGTTGAAGACCAGGTGACAGCTCCTCTACGTCCTGTGGGGTCCCTGCAGCTGTCTAATTCCCCACTTGTTTATCTTTCTATCAGCCTGCACCAAATCAGCTTTCTCCTTCTCCGCTCGTTAATGCGCTTAGGAAACCCAGTGATTATGAAGTACTCACTGTGAAGACTCTCCTTAATGTGCTGTCTTTTATAATGATCTATGGCACTTATTTATGTTAAAAGAGCATGCATTTTACATTATATTTTCAGAGGAATTGCAAGATATATGCTAATTAATGCAAATATATTTTTGTGGCTATCACTAGATATCATTATTAAATAATAATTACCATATGCTTGGCATTTATATGTGTATGTCAAGCACTCTGCTGGGTACTTATACATATGTGCACATAGACAGACATACAGGACATATACAGCTTTATTTAATTTTCATATGGATCTTAATCATAAACATTTTACCTGTAAGAGGACTGAAATGTAAGATTTCATGCTTAAGGTCACATGACTAGCAAGAAAAAAACCCACTACCTTAATAAAAAAATTGTCTGGTTCTTAAGCACCACAGATCTTCTAAATATTACCATCACCAGACAGATAACTTAGTTTAGGGGTGGGTGGTCATGGAATAACAAAACTAAATTAGGCATTTACTCGGGTCCCTGGGAGACATGAGGAATCACTTCTGAAGTCCATTGATAGGCAGCTTTCCACTGCCCTCCCACTGGAGAGCAAAGACCACTTATGCATCTCCAGGGGCTCTTTGCACAGAAAGGTGGTCTCCAGGTCAAATTTAATTTGTGTCTTCTCTGCCACTTCTGCATGGAACATCTACACTGAACCTTAGCAGTCAGTAGCATTTGGGATCTGAATTGTGGAAAAGCAGTGAGGTTAGTTCCCAGCCTTCAAAAAGCCTGCAAACCAAAGCACAACTTGCTTGAAGCAGTGACGTGCTCCTAGTAGCAACAGCAGGGCCTTCACAAAAGGAGGCTGGAGGATGAACCTGACAGAACCCTTGCACAGTTTCCAAGGACAGATCCGTGCATGTTCGCAGACATCATATAAGAGCCACACGCCTGCAGTAGAACGGGGAGAAAGACCACGGGTGCTTGGGTGTCAGCTGAGTACGGCCACTGCTCCTTTAACGGATGGCATTTGGTAGGCAGGTCACTGTTTCTGTACCACTCTAGCCCAGCATCTTCCTCTGAGGAACCTGAGAGAGGAACTACCAGGTCCCAGAATTCTAAGGACAACCTTCTGGAAAGGAAAGCTTTACACAGGACTCCCAACACCACTCTCCTGTGGTCAGGGGAGGAGGAAATGCTGGATGAGTCTCCACAAGTGGGACCACACAATCTGGAGATAACTGGTTGAGGTCAGAGTGCTCTCCGGTGAACCAACAGGGGTCACTCCTCCATACATGGATGCAACCAAGACCTTCATGACCATCAAGAACTGACTGGGTCATCTGCATCTCCGTCCATCAAGATTAGGCCAGTAAGACACCCAAACGGTGCTTTTGCCTGTCAAAGCCTTCTGTTTTAGGAGCTCCGAACAGAACTAATCGAAGTTGTCAATGAGTTAACAACCCCCCCCCCCCCCAGTTTAGGCTTTGGGTTCAACTTGGCAACCACTGCTTCCCTGCCACAGGAAGTCCTGCCCACTAGCTTCCTCTCACCTTGTCTAGTAATATCCCCTGGCAATTGCTCACTGGTCTTCTTGATTTCAAGACAATGCTTACTTTATAGGGATGCAAACTTAGGCATTAGATCCAGATTCTCGGAGATGGTTCTGTATCAAAAAGTAGAGATCCATGGAGTGCGGTGTGGGATGGTTAGATCTACCTCCTACCCTATGACGGAGGTCTTGACTCTCCTTCCCCAGTGCAGAAGAAATCCTGCCAAGAGTTCAAGAGGAAATTCTTGTGCCTCACTGGATGAAAGCCCAAAGTATTTTCTCAGGTTAGTGGCAGGTGTACCTGGTCAGCTGATTTTGGAGAAAATCATTTGATGACTCCATTGAAGATGTAGTTTAAGAGATGAACGACGAAGCTGGATATGATGGCGCACGCCTTTAATCCCAGCACTCAGGAGGCAAAGGCAGACAAACCTGAGTTCGAGGACAGCCAGAGCTACATAGTGAGACCCTGTCTCAAAACAACAACAAAAACCGCAAGCAAATAAACAAACAAAAGAGCCGAACTGCAATGTGGGTCAACTACGGATATCAGGACAACCTCCAGTGTGGAACTTGAAAGAAGTCAAGATCTTGGTGCAGGAGCAAAGCAGGTTGCTGAAACAGAGAGGGATTATAGGGATCGCTTCCTCCTCAGAACACCGACAAGGCGTGTGGCTCAGAACCGGAAGCGGAGCGCTGATGTCGGCGTGGAGAGCATGTCTGAACACACGGCTCTGCCTCACCTGTTCCGATGACTGCAACCACAGAAGCTGACCTCGGGGCAGGACAGAAGCCTGTTCTGGTCAATGCCAAAGACAGACAGAGGTGTTGGGGTGGGGTGGGGGCGGAGCAGGAGTGCTTAGTTTTTTGTTCCATTTCCACACCCCTGGAGAAGTCTTAAAGACTGGTCTGGAGGAGGAATTTTTCTTCAGGGTGAAAATGCAAAGAATTTCTACATAAGAAGTCGAATGAAGGCAAATTCTGACTTAAAAGCAAACAGCAAGGAAGTGGGGATTTGGAGGGATTATGGAGGAGACTGATCCCCGCTTGGCCGCGACCCAGGATATCATCAGCCAGGGTGTGCAGAAAGGTCAAAGATTTAGTTATCAGAGGTGGAAGCCATGAAACGCTTCTTGGGCCCGGCAGAGCCACGGGGTAGAGAGATGTATAATAATACTTGGTAGAGACAGATATAAGAGGGGTAAAGGAGCTTTGAGAATTAGTAAGGCAATATGAAGGATTCAGGGAGCCATGCTTTTCGTGAGTCTGAAATATGATTGTAACATTGAAGACTAGGTAAATTCAAGGGAAAAAAAATCACACGAGGACCATATTTTCATGTAAGTCTGCACTGTGTTCTCATTTGTCTGTTTTTCCCTCTGTCTTCAGTTTCTTCAAACACCTCCTCTTAGCAGTTTAAATAGTTATGAGGCAAGTTTTTCACGTAAAGCTGCTCTGCTTACTCCCTATCAATTAAAAAAAATTCCCACCTTGTTTTCCATAATCAGGTAGAAAAAAATTAATTCTCTTAAAAACGTTGCATTATGGGTCTTTTCCCACATGTTAGAACTAACATGGGGAGTACATGAATTCTCAAAACTCACAAGCCACACACCTTGCTTCTTGCATTATAGTCTCTAGATGAGAAACAGATTAGGGCTGGAGAGACGGCTCAGCAGTTAAGAGCACTGGCTGCTTTCTCAGAGGGCCTGGGGTTCAATTCCCAGCACCCGCATGGCAGCTCCCAACTGCCTGTAACCAGTGGCAGGGGACCTGATACTTTCACATAGACATACATACAGGCAGAACACGAATGCGCATGAAATAAAAATAAGTAAATTGGAAAAAAAAATCAAATTAAGGTTGACACTGAGCCCGTGCTTGTAATGATGGCCCTCTGGAGCTGACCCGGAGGTACGGCAAGTGTGCGGCAGCCAGGCCCTGTCTCAAAACACAAACAGAGGCAAGGTGTGAGAAGACTGGCTAATATCACAGGACAAAATCAAGTTGCTCCACATGGTGGAAACGACACAAGCTGTAGCATTCTGACACAGACCACAGGCTTAGAGAAGTCAGAGCAGGCAAAACAAACAAACAAACAAACAAAAGCCATAGCGGTATTTTGTTGGATCCTGAAGTTTTACGGCACAGGAGCTACAGGGAGAGAAGTTTGCAGCTGCATTTGTTTTTATTATTTTTTAAAATCTTTATTTCACGTGCATTGGTGTTTTGCCTGTATGTCTATATGAGGATGTCAGATCCCCTGGAACTAGAGTTACAGGCAGTTGTGAGGCGCCGTGTGGGTGCTGGGAACTGAACTCAGGACCTCTGGAGGAGCAGCCAGTGTCCTTAACCACTAGGCCATCTCTCCAGCTGCATTTGTAAGCCGCCCTCGGGTCTTTCAGCTCTTTACCTACTGCTTCCCTCGCACGGCCTCCTCCACACACTGGAACTTGGCTTCCATTCCCACCGCTCCACCGGACTCTATCAAAAGGGCTAGCACAGACCTGCTTGCTAATCTATGCTGATCTAAATGCTGATCAGTTAGGACATTCTGCACCTTTCTGACTTCTGGGCTGCACTGGACACTCACAGTCACCCCTTGAAATTCTTCCTTCCGTTTGCCTGGGTGGCAGCGCTCTTTTCCTGTTCCTCCTTAACCCCAATTCCTTCCTCTTTTTTTGCTTCTGCACTAAACTTCGGTCGATCCTTATGTGTTGCTCGTGACTTTATTTATTTAGCATGGCTGGGGACTGAACCCAGGCAAGTGGACTACCACCTTGCTACATCCACCCCTACTTTTGAGATAGGAACTTGCCGTACAGCTCAGAGTGACCTTTTATCACTATGTATGTAGTCCAGGCTGGCCTAGAACTTGAACTCTGAATCTTCCTGCCTCAGTTTCCCAAGTCTGAGGATTACACCTATGTACTACCACACCCAGTTTGACTTTCTTCCATCTATTCTCCTAAGAATCTTTCCCACTCCTCTGGCAACCATGATGGGAGAATATCTTATCCAGAGCATGAGCCTGGGTAGAAGGGTTTGGCTCGGTAGATATCTGTTGTTGACTCTGAATCACAGTGTCCATGTGAAAACATTTTCTCCCAAGCTGACGTGGTTATAGGTGACAATAGTGTACATGTCAGGAAAGAAGACAGCTCCGGAAAACCACACTTGCTAAGGGTTGTCTTCATTGTATTAGAACGTCCAGCTTTCCTTCACATTGTTCTTTGGGTGTTCACCTGGCGGCAAACTACCTATCTAATTCTGCCTAATGTTTTAACTCAGTGGCTTCTGCACGTGGGAAGGCCAGACCAAGCATCTCCTTAGCTCCCTCTTTAGTTTAACAACAATAACCCCCACACACATTTACTTGCTAAATGGAAGCCTTACAGATACCTACCCTGACGAAGCTCCAGTGTATTTCTGGAAAGTCTTCCCACACGGGGGCTCAGAACAGGTTAAAGATGGCGCAGCGGAAGCAGGCTCTGCTCTAACCGTGAGTAAAATGACTTGACCTAAGAGCCTCTTCAGACCCCAAGCCTTGCCACGTCTGGGGGAAACATTTCTGCTGCCCAAAGAATACAGTGCTCTAAGCTGAGCACTGTCATTTTGAAGGGCTCACCGCAGAAGCAGTGTTGAGGTAACACATCACCCGAGCCTGTCCTCTAATAGGGACGTCTGTCTGAAAGACACACTAACCACTCTTCACTCCCAGACAGCAGTCAAGCATAAGGTCACTAAATTCTCCTGTCATACACTGGATGGTGGGATTTAATTAAATAGAGGCTTCTCTAGTTACTCAATTATGGGCTGAAATTCAATATAGCACAACTGCTTCTGCTTTTTACATTTATAAAATATGCAATGAAGCCCTTACATGGGGCAGTATTCATGCCACAGTGGCTCTGAAACAGACTCCTTAAACAGTACTGCATGATCATCTTTTTTTTTCATGAAATAGGTACAAAGGAGTGTCTTAGATACATGGCACCCTCCTCTGGGAAGAAAATCAAGAGGGACCAGCAGAATTGTCTTCAGTTAGGGGAAGCAAACGATTTCTAATCCATTCTCACATCCTAGACAGATCTGAGATACTATACAAGGTAACTTTTAATTTGAGCCTCCCTTCACCCAAAGCACAGCCCATACATTCTTTCCTAATGTAAAGATTTCCAATAACAGCATCAAACTAGCAGTTAATAATAGGTCCCAGCATGCAAATTACAGTGGTCTCCAAAAATAAAGCTTCATGGGGGAAATATTTGCAAGTTACCACTGTGAGGTAGACACAGTAAAAGAACAGTGTCCTCACACCACGGAAATCTGGATGTCTCTGCGAAACCGGCAGACACAAACACCCAGAACACAGTCCTCAGAAATGATTTTTTTTTTTAAAGTATGTGTAACCCAAACTATGCCTCTTCCCTACCTCGCCTCTCTGTCTCCGTGTCCTCACGCAACCTTCCACTTAGGCGCCCAAAGCTTGTTCAAAAGCCTCCTTTTCTCTTACATTTCCGGAGAGCAGTAAGAGAAACAAAGACCAAGCCGGAGGTCATTGCCTGCCCAGCACCTTACCTAAGTGACCCTCAGCATTTGTTTCTTTGTGCCACATGCCCACCGCGCTCACATCTTTGAGACGCCGAGAATAAGACTCCACAGTAAGGGTTTCAAAGAAGTGCTCCCCAAGATGCCCTCTAGAATAAGCATTCTCAACAGCTCCCTTCCCCCCACAAAGACACCCCCCCCTTCCTTTATCAGTCCCACCAAAGAACACTGGGCAGGTTTGTCCAAAGGAATCCATTAAGAAATTCCATGGAGGAGAAAGTTCACTTGTCTCTGCATCCCAGGTCTTAAGGCAGCCGAGTCTTCAGTTCCGCTATGGGGGGGAGGGGAAGATCGGCGATCCGGCCCTGGAGGGCATTGTAATTTTTATAGACCCCCTCGCCTTCATCTTTATTTCAAAACCAACCGCCTTCTTATCTTAAGTCATTTAGTTCATGCACTGCTTACTCTTGGTGAAATATCTTTGTTGAGGGCTCTGAAGGTTTTCACTTGAGAGAACAGGACAGCTGAATGCCACATTGTGCAGAGGGGTCAAAGGTCGGTGTTGGAGCAAAAGCCCCACTAATGCATTGTGAAAGACCTTCATTTCCACCAGTGAGTTTTCTATGCCTGTGAAAGTAAGCACATCCCTCACCTACGACAAAGCTTTCAATAAGAGGAATGAAAACATAAAGGGGTCTTAATTCCTAAGCAATAAGCGAATGATGTAAAGAACTCATAAAGAAACCAGGTGTTCCGGGGAGGGAAAAGGCATGTCTATGCCTCAGGCATAGCATGCTGTACGCCGAGAGATAAAGAGTGAATGGGGAAGAGAATAATAGGAAATTGAAAAAACTTAAACTCCTCAAATTCTCACCTACACACCCCAGATTTACCACACAATTCCGAAAAGCAGATGACACACCCCAGATTCACCACACAATTCTGAAAAGCAGATGTCCCACACAGGTTTAGACAATCACTGCTGAAATCCCGGAGGTGCCCTACATATACGACTACCCAATCATTTTTTGAAGTGGTGCTGGCTTCCAATACTCCACGATAGCAAATTGTGTATTTGTGAAAAATCCTCACTGGTATATTTCCTAGTCACACAAAATGCTTTATCTCCAAACTGTCTCACTCACCCCCATGATGAAACTCTCACCTCCCGGCAGGGACGTCTTCGCCCAGGGAAAGACTTAGGGCTGGAAGCTTTGACTTGGTTCATGGACTCAGTCAGTGCCAGTATGAGCTGGGTGTTAAGACAGTGGCTGGGGACATGCTCATTGAGACACGAGCCCCTTCCATGCTTCACTGAGAGGTCAGAGGTCTGTATGATACTTTCTTTCCAAGTTTCTCCTGAAAGCCAGACATAATGCACATGCCTGTAATCTCAGCACTCTGAAGACAGAGGCAGGAGGATCACAAATTCAAGGCCACCTGGGTTTTATGAGTGAGATTCCCATCTCACAAACAAATAAATAAAAAATGACTCCTACATCACCTCCTCCGGCCAAGAGCAAGATACATATCTTGGGGGCGGGGGAGGAATAACAAGTTTGAGAACACAGGAAATGAACAGATAGGAAATGACTTTGATATTAACAAGCTTTTCTTGGGCAACTATGAGTGAAATCTGTGCTGAGGCTTTGGGATCAGTCTGAGCTCTTGGCATAATCCTTAAAGAAGTCAGAGGAAGGAAGATTGAAATTAAAAGAAGAAAGGTAATCAAAATCAAACTGGTTTTGCTTCTGGAGAGGATTCCTTCCTGCCATTGGCGGGAACAAAAGCATCCTGCTCGTCCATCTACGATCTTCTGGTGCAGGACAGATATCGGTCACTGCTCAGTCATTTCCACCGCACCCTCAGGCACCCCAGCCACCTCTGCTTTCCTGAGATCTGGGAGAGCAAAGTCCTAACGGGGCACCCCTTGGAGGTGCGCCCTGGACATCCACCAAATGTCAGAGTTGTGTAAATATGAAATTCCACAATTAATACTTCAAAGAAGTTGAAAACAAATGCACTAAAAATAAGTCCTCTGGTTCCACCTGGGGAGATGAAGAGAAATATGCCGGGACAAAGACCTAAGCTTGTAGTTTCCAATCTCATGTTAAAGAAGAGGAACTCTTTTTCTTTGAAAGCTAGCAGGAATCCTCAGTGTGTAGAACCCTGCTTTGGTTGGCAGGATTCATATGCCAATCCTTCCTTCTCCCCTTCCTCCAGGAACATTCTGATTTGGACCATTTTCCTCCAATACCAAAGCACCACAAGTCATCTGGTACAGACAGACTCTTTTCCACGCTGACTGAAGAAAGGTCCTTCCCAGGGAAGAGCCTTAGGCACTCATTATGTGTAAAATCCTCACAGCCACAAGACCTTGTACAGCAAATTACACAGAGAGGCGCCCGCGAACCTCAGGGCCTGCAGCTCAGAATCCTGGAACCCACAGGGGTTTCTTCTGCTCTTCCAACTCAGCTTTAATGCCCATCTCCACCGTCAGCTTTAAAGTGGGACACGATTTTAATGATGTGAGGCAATGTGAAAGCAACAGCTTTCTAGAACTTTTCAAATCGCCTCTAAACTTTAAGATTTTCTTCTCACTCTCCCCTCCCCGCCCCAATTTCCCCTTTTGGGTCAAGTTTTCTTAGCAATTTGCCTTTTTCAGTGTTTCTGTGGATCCCAAGGTAGTTCTGATAAAAGTAACTTTCTTTGTATTTAATAATTAAATTATACAAGCGGGTATACACAGGCTTGGAAATGTACCCAAATCTTGGAAAGGAGTCATTGTGAAGGAGGAACAGAGATACAGGCACACCAGAGATCGGCCTCACAGCAGCTCCTGCTTCCTGGGCGGAAACTCAGCTAGAGGAGACAGAGGAACCAGCGGGTACACGCAGAGGGCGCTGCTGGAGCCGACGCTCAAGTCATTTCTTCTCTTCCTCTTTTTCTTCATTAATTTTTTTTTTAACTTTTTGTTTTGAGATGGTCTTACATAGTTTAGGATGGGCTTGAACTCCTGATCCTTCTGCCCCAACACCCCATGTGCTAGGATTACAGGGGTATGTCACCTGCCTGGGCATGCAGAAAACCATTTAGGGAGACAAGAGTGACATCCACAGCTCCAATTCCGACCTCTGTTGCTTTCAATATATTCTCCCTGCTTCACCTCTGAATTCCCCCGCTAAATGTAAAGGTCAGAAGTGGGGGGGTGGTGTATGAGGCCGACAAATAAATATTCATATTATTCTTGAATTTTTGGGCTGAATTCACAGGAGCAACATTATTTTATTGGGATGTATTATTTTGCTAGCAGAATTGTTCCGAGTTAGAATTAGGTAGCTTGAATTTATAAAACAAAGACAGAGTAAAGTCAACGCTTGCCAGAGCAGACTGATATCTGAAATCCAGAACTTCTTTGGGGGCATTCCTATGGCATATGCTTCTCTGGCATAGCAACCCTTTCCCCAGAGGTTGGACACTCTGGGGATCAAAGCTACTTCTACGACGATGAGCTCTGTGCAGATTCCCAGAATGCGTTTCCCAGAGCAGGAAAGCTCCCATAGCAGGTTGTGCATGAATAAGCAATGCTAGCCTCCCTCCTGCAGGGGCTCAGGGGAGGCTTCTCAAACAGAAAAACCTCCTCTCTTTCATGCCCTGGGGTTTTAGGGACAGTGGTGGAGTCTGATCGAAGTTTCTAGGTTCTCTGGTGTGGTGACGGAAGGCAGTAGCCCAGAATCTATCCCCTTCTCTAAGCTGGGGTACATGCCACATGCCCATGCTCCCTCCAGACCGCAGTTCTGCCTGGATTTTCTACAATAGGAAATCCTCAGAATAGAAAACCACCTGGGAGATAAAGGCAAATACAGGGATCACATAAAGACAGAAAGCAGTTTCCACACACACACACACACACACACACACACACACACACACACAAATGTGTAAAACAGGCGCTACCACTGCTCCTCCTCCATATTTAATTTCTGAGAGTGGAGGAGAAGAAGGAGGATTCTTAACAAGATGAGGAGAATTAATGAATTAATGGCCTGCTCCTTCTAGCTCAGAGGCAATCATTCTAAAATGTACCTCGAGTGCTGAGAACCGGGCCTTTGTGAGCTCTGTTCACTCCCTGGAAACGGTAGCTCACCGTTTTCTCTGAGGTCAGCTCAATGTGACCTAGGAGGCACCTGCAGAGCATTGAGCCCAAATACTAGAGGACCCACTCATGGGGGCTGGGACAATGAAGGGAGCTCTAAGTCCTGGAAGGAGCCAAGGATTGAGGATTAACAGTCACCACAAGCACGTGAATGGGTTGATAGCCCAGGGCTGGAACTGTAAAGACGATAACCTAGCATATGTGAGACACATTTGAACATAATATGAGACAAGGGATTCAAGACGGAACTTTTCCATGCAGGAGCAAAGGGTGAAGGAGCAAGGTCTAGAGTGTGTCCCCGGGCACACTGTCCCCATCTAGGCCACTGAGCCTGGCAAGAGAGTCCAGAAACCCAGGACACCCGGAGTAAATCCCAAGTATGTTTTACTTAAGGGTCTACTGGTAAAATACTCGTCTTTGAGTGTCGGGGATTGAACCCAGGGCCTTTCATGTTAGGTAAGTGCTGACCACCGAACAAGGACTCTAATCCTTTGTTTTTAAAGCTGTTAAAAGCCAACTTTTAAAATCATACAGTTGGCAGATCACCAGGATCAAAACCTGACCATCGAGCAGAGTCTTATAAGAGATTTTAAAATAACGTGGGGAAATGTTTCACACCCGAAAAATCACTTTCTCATGCAGAAAGCCTGTGTGTTCATAGGAACATATGCAAGGAGCCTGGGCCACTGCCACAGAGACTCAAGAATGGGGGTCTAGGACACTGAGAATCCCATAGTGGGAAGGATTTTACAACACATTTCTTTACACATTGCCTATCGATCCCAGTGCCCTGTAAACCTTCTCTAAGGGGTCCTGGGATCCAGGGCTCTTCCTCCCTCTTTCACACTGGAAACCTCCCTTCTTCCGGAAGACCTCTCTACCGAATTCTCTGCAGTCTTCCTTTGAACACTCACTGCTCCCTTAATGTTACTGTTCCTTAGCCTGGGCATAAGTGTTCCTTCCTATTTCTGACTTGCTTGCCCCAGCTACTGTTTTTCCTGATGTCAGAACCCAGCTCTTAACTCCACTGCAGGTTAATCTCATCCTGCCGAGGGGCTGCTGAAACAGGCGGACTTTCATTTCCTCTGTAGCGATGAACACAGTTCTTGACATAGGGTGGGTCATGAATAACTGCTTGTCGGTGGGTTTTCTTCTACCCTGTGTACCTGCCGTATTGCAGCAGACAGGATTCGGCCCGATCCGAACAGATCTGTGGCGGTTCGAACCAGGCATGTCTCTGACAGTCTTGTGCATATGAACGCTTGGTTCCCACTTGGTGCTGCTGTTTGGGGAGGTGGTGTAGACGGCGCGCAGGCTTGCTGGAGGAAACACATCCCCATGGTGAGGGGCTTTGAGATTAAAAGCCTGGTGCCGCGTCCATTTTGTTCTCCGCCTTTGCTTGTTTTGAAGACGTGAGCGCTCAGTCTCCTGTTCCACCGCTCCTGCTGCTGGCTGCCACGCACGCTCCTGTCCTGACAGACTCTCATCCCTCTGGTAGCGGAAGCACAAATCAATTCTTTCTTTTCTAAGTTGCTTTAGTCATGGTGTTTTCATCACCGCAACAGAAATGTGATACAACAGAGGATAAACAGACATCCAAAGCTGCCATGTTACATGACCTCTTAAAAAGTATTCCACCAGTGTTTTTTAGTTATCATCACAAGTTC
Source organism: Peromyscus leucopus (assembly GCF_004664715.2). Taxonomy (NCBI): domain Eukaryota; kingdom Metazoa; phylum Chordata; class Mammalia; order Rodentia; family Cricetidae; genus Peromyscus; species Peromyscus leucopus. The sequence goes on along the minus strand of NC_051076.1, from coordinate 53,456,272 downwards.
ATTATTGAATGACACACCTTTGTCACCTGAATAAAAGTCCTTGGGCCTCACGAACTATGATTGGACAAAACTCCCACCATATCATGAGCGAATATGGAAAAAAAGACATAAATAGACTTGTTGGAAAGCAACTTCTCAGGAGGTTGGGAAATCTCATTAGCAGCTTTTTTTTTTTAAATAGAAAGTGGCCCTCCCCAAAGGGATCTTACTTATTCTCTAGTTTGTAGAGAGCAACAAGTCCTTCTATGTTACATATTGTAGAGAGGAACGCCTATGGGACCGGTTAGAGTTGGGTTTCAATTGCTGCTCCACTTACTGGCTGTGACAGGAGGCAAATGCCTTCCCTCCCTGAACGCTCACTTGCCGAACAAATGAACGGTCAAATCACTATCACCCTCTGCAGTAGATACGCGGAGTAAACAAGATAACACTCACACAGCACCTGGCTCAGTCCCCAGCAAACTGCAGGTGGGTAGATAATTCCCTTCTGTTCTCTTCGTTTCAACCACCAGCCTACCGCTACGCAAACAGCACCCGCTGTTTGGAGTTTATAAGGGCCTTTACACTTATGCGGTCTGTCAGTCCACAGGTTGCACAAAGCATTTCTTGATTGAGCTCAACATTTAAGGACCAGGGACCAGGCTGTGTGTATTTGTGTGCCTATGCACCAAAGGAGGGAAGCGGCGACAAGCAATTGTGATGTCCCTTCCTTTTCCCTATTTCTTCCCCAGTCAGGTAGGGTGGCACATGGCAGCGATCCCAGCACTGGGTGCTCTGACTCAGGAAGATCGTGAGTTTGAGGCCAGCCTGGGCTATGAAGTGATAATGTATCTCAAATTCTCCTTTTCCTTTCTCAGAGATAACAGAGTCTTCAGAAGCCGTCTAAGATTTAGAGCATCATCCACAAGTTGAGCATTTCCAGGAAGCCCTGAAGTTAGTTACTTCATCGTGCTTTAATGTTAGGGGCAAGGACAGTTTATTATTTCCTGAACTTAACTAAAGATGACACTGGTCTCTAGGCCCCAAAAGAACACGCCAGTGGCATTATGTAAGGCTTCCAGATGTCTTGTGTCACATCACGCTCAGAGCTATTCAGATTGGGTAGGGGAAAAAAAAAAAACAGTCATCGTCTCGAAGGGTTCTGCCCCAGAGGCTGAGTCTGCATGACCAAAGAAGCTCCAGTGACGGAGGACCCAGGCAGACAAAGTGGAGGGTGACACCTCTCTTCACCTTCCCCTCTTCCAAAATAAATTCATGTCCCTTTAGAAAAGCCTTATTTTTCTTTCTAGGCACAGTTAAAATGCCACCTCCCCCACGAAGCCATTCATAGCCATGTCAAGGAGGGTGCCTCCAAAGAGGGCCCCTTTCTGTGTGTTCCACACTTCCCCATCATCCTGCACCCTCCTGCCGTCATGCACACTTGTGTTTCCCACAGTCTGAAATGTGTGACTGTGTTAACTCTTAACTCGTCATTTATGGATACTGTGCGCGCGCGAGTGTGTGTGTGTGATGTGTGAGAGCGCAGGTACGTTCATGCCAGGTGAAGGCATGTCACTGTGCGAGTGGAGGTCAGAGGACAACTTTAGTAACGCTGACTCTTCCCTTCCACCTCGGGATCCAGGATTCGAACTCAGCTGGTCAGGCTTGCACGGCAAGTGACCTTTCCCCACCGGGCCATCTCCCCGGCCTGTGCTCATTCATTTCTGTCTGTTCTCATTGAAGGACTATAAGCTTCTGAGATGTGGAGCCTACGCCGGCCTTGCTGCCCAGTATTATAGTTCTAGTCCCGGGGGTCACGCTTGGCATCCGAAGTGCTCACTGGGGCCCGCAGAGTAAGCAAATGGCTCGATACCTGAATCTCAGGTCTCTGGGATGCAGCTGTTTCTCTGGCACCAGCCGAGAGCGGTGGCTGGCACAGAGTTATTACACACAGTGAATGCCGAAGGAATATGTCTGCTTGAAAAACAGATCAAGTTCTAAGACTAGAGTATATGTATGTAAGTTGCCATTAAAATATCAGTATACTATCAACAACACAGAATTTTTAGACTATTAAAAACCTAAAGGTGGGCAATTAAGAACTTTAGTGAAAATCAAAAATTCTAAGGCAAGGAGCTGTTTGGATTATTATACTGATGGGCTCCGTCCTTAGAACCCCAGCAAGCTGGAAGGGAAGGATGAAAAGTGAGACCCACAAGCCAGGCATAATGGTGCAGGCCTTTAATCCCAGCACTCGGAGGGCAGAGGCAGGTGGATCTTAGAGTTTGAGGCTAGCCTGGGCTACACAGCAAGTTCCAGAACAACCAGGGCTAAACAGAGAAACCCTCTCTTCCAAAAAAAAGAAAAGAAAAGAAACACAATCTAAAGAGTTGGGGAGATTAGGGCGGGTGGGAGGGACCTTACTTGCCCTCATAAAGGCTTGTGTTTAAAGGCCTCCGCTCTCCACATCATCTCACCATCCTGACTGTGCCCCAGTGAGGTAAGTAAGAGTTATGCCCATTTCACAGAAAAAGAAACTGAAGCGGAGCCTAAGCAACCTCTGCCCCATCACAAAGCTCGTCAGCAGTGGAGTGACTTACAAATCAGGTCAGCTGACTCCAAGTGTACAAATACTCCCTAGGACATTCCTGCCAGAGTCTCAGGCTAACCCAAGCTTTCGAAAGCCTTCGCTGAGGCCTCCATTTAGCTTCAACTTCAGAACCTTACTCAGCATCTCCAGGGGCCTGGATTGGTGCTGGTGAGAACAGTCTCCTGGTACCACAGAGCTCAGAGGTGCTTCTTTTGTCAGACAGACCTAGGTGTGACGACTAGTCCCTCCACTGTGAAATTAGACCTGTCTACTTACCCTCCATCTCTTCCTTCACATGGGAGACTGGATGATAACAATAAAGACGCCACCCGGCCAAGATTAAACAGGTGTCCATGATGCTCTTAGCCTAGGCAGTGCTTTGCAGCCCCGGGGCATAGGACAGTGAGGAACGGTGGCAGGCTCAGAAGCTGGGCCAGGCTGCCCCTGCACTCGGTCCTTCTGGTTAAGCTGCTCCCGGCTCAGCCCATCCCTCTCTTCTCCTCATGCTTCTAAGCCTGGGCAGAGGCCTTGCAGGAAGAGGTTAAGCCTGCAAATGAGGTTTGCCTGTGGTGTGCTTGTCTAGCCTCATAAAACCCCTTAACGAGAAGCAGCTCGTTGGCTTGCTTGTCCCTAGGCATTTGTCCTCTCACAGAGACTGAGTTTGTGCCAAGCCAAAACCCTGTCCCAGGGAGTTGCTGTGCGGCAATGTGGGTTGTGCGAGGCACACGCAGTACAGGTATTATCCCTGCGCTAGACCTAGGGGCCATTTCCAGAAAGGAGTAGGAGGGCTGGAGTGGGTACATGCTGGGACTTCAGATTTCCTGTCTGAAAGACACAGGAGGAGAGAACAGGTCTCTCCAGCAGACCCCACTGCTTGGGGTGTGCAAGACCCTGCTTGTGGATGCACCATTCCATGGCAGAGGCAGAAATCCTGGGCATCTACTCTAGGGCAAGGAGGCAGGGGGCTGAGAGTACAACTAACGCTGGTCACGAAGCACTGGAGGGCCAATAAAGTCATTCATCTTGTATGCTCACATCCCCCAGTGCTATCTCCTGAGCTTAAGGAGAGCTGGAGCAAGCAGGGAAAGCATCTCTTTGATCCCCGACCGGCTTCAGCTCAACTTCAGAAACTTTCCAGGAAGTTTCTAGTTCTCCCCAGAGCAAAGGCATGGATGGGTTAAGCTCCCCCTCTGTGGACTAGAGCCAGGCTAGTTAAGCTTTATAACTGAAGTGCAGCAATTCGAAGACTGACCTACACTTTACAACATCCCCTCTCTCCCTGCCTACCATCCGGGCTGCAAATCTTGGGCTTGGATGGAGAGGAAACCACAGGCTCAGCTGCACCCCTGGGGAGCTGTAATGAGACCTCCTTTCTCTGGGTTTTGGCAGACAGGGCCCCGCCCAGCACACCTGCCCAGAAACCGAGCCAGGTGTGTACTCAACAGCTGGGGCCCCAGGGTAGGAGGGCACTGAGCTCAGGCTATAACGGCCAAGTTCCCTGGGGGACGGGGTGACTCTTCTGGAGCGGCATGGGGGGGGGGGCAAAGAAGGGGACAGGGAAAAATATCAACTGCAAAGAAACCATGTATATAGAGAGGGCGGCTGTGTAGGAAGAAGCGGTGGTGGATGCTGGGAATCCCTTGAAGCATCTTCTGGGGTTGAGGGGAAGCGATGGACAAATCTCAGCGAGGAGGCGATGCTACAGTTTCCCCAGGGCACAGCCCGTGTGGACCGCACATGTTAGAGTGGCGGAGCTGTTGGAGCTCGAAGATGACGAACCACACCTTTCTTGCGCCTTCTCCAGGAGTCACTGAACTGGACACAACCCAGCCCAAGGTCTCACCGCCCCCCCCCCAAAAAAAAAATCCCTGGAGGCCCCTAAATGGATCACCCGTCGTGGGAACATCCTTACCACCTGCTACATTTCCGGGGCTCTGCAAGGCTGCAGTCCGTGTACTGTGGCTGGGGACAAGAAGTTTGGGGGCCTGTGTCCACAGTTTTACAGAAGGAAACAGGCCTCCCTTCCCAAGCACGGGCCAATTCTTTGCTCTCGCCCTACCTTCTGTGTGAAACAGAGTTACTACTTGGGTCTCCCTCCAAGGAATCACCAGGAAGCAGGAGCAAGTCGAGGAGGCAAGTCTGGGCTCCCCCAGAGAGCACCCGGCAAAGCACAAGAAGGCGTGGCCACGGCACCTAGCACACGGTTCTTTGAGTCAACCTCCGGATCTCCAACTCCCCCCAAGTCTCCCGGGTCTGAGAGGACTCAGTGTGGGTCTCGGGATGATAGCCTAAGACGGGAAGTTCTCAGAAAACCCAGAAAGTCCCAGCACAGGCCGCAGTGAAGGTCCACTTCTCCCCGTCTGGTGCACTTTCCAAGCCGGCTCGACGGACTTAGGGTAGTGCTGCTGTGGTCACACTCACTTCCCCCTTTCGCGTCCTCACCTTACAGCAGGGGCTGTACCTCACAGTGGGTCTCCTCAAATCACAGGACTCTCACATTCTTACCCCTCCCCAGAGCACAGTCCCACTCCAAGGGATCCAGGCAGCTGTAGGGTCATAAATTCAATGCCCCCTCCCTTCCCTCAGGTCTTATCCTTAGGTTCCCCACCATCTCCTTCCTGGATGGAGAGCCCAGAGTTAGGGGTACCCTTGGATGAGTAGGCCAGGGCTGCAGGCCCCTCTCCAGACACCCGCCCTGGTCCCCGGGGACCCCAACCCGGCTCAGCAGCCTCCGCAGCCGCAAACCGCAGACCTCTGAGTTCAATCAACTTGTGCTATTGTTTGAATTCGTCCAGGTCGCCCCGACTCCAAGCTCTCCCTCCAGAATCCCCTTTCCAAACATCTTCGGACCCCCAGCCCCAAACAGCAGCAAGCCAAACGGTGGGGAGCCACAGTCTCTGGGACTCTGGCACGCCTCGCTCAGGCAGAGGAGCTCGGCCGAGACCTTCCTCCTTGAGGACCCCTCACCACCGCCCCGGGGCTGCAGATGCGGAGGAGCTAGGAGCCTTGCGGGTGGGGATGCCCTAAACCGACTCCAGGCTTACCTGCGGGGGAAATTCGCTGCCCTTCCCGACCTGGGCAGGGGCAGATGAAGCATCTTCCCCGGCTCAGGAGACTGTTCAGTGGGTGAGCACCCAGAACACCCGGGACAGCCTTTGACTGGCACGCGGCGGGCACCCCAAATCGTAAGAGCCGCCGACCACGCGGAGGGGCGGACGCCGAACCGGTCGGTCGTCGGCTCTCGGCTCCTTTTCTCTGCACAGCCGGCCTAGTACTTAGGGCTCCAGCTGTACTTAAAGCGACAGAGCCCAATTTCTCTGTCGCTGACTTCTGTCCCGAGCCGCAGAAAAGCAGGCTGCCAGCGGGCTCTTTAACGCCCAGAGCAGGTAGACAAAGAGCTACCGCAGCCTCTACCGTGTCTGTGGCCTCTGCGGCCTCAGAATCCGGAAGGTGCAGAGGTGGTGGGGGTTGAGGGCCTCGACCTCTACCTGGGCTGCTCCTGAGTTAACCCCTTGAATGCCAGCAGCGGTCTGGTGAGCGCTATAGGGGTTGCCTTGCGCTATAGGGGTTGAAGGGGGCGTGAGCAGCTGGGCATTTCCAAGTCTCTCGGGTAGGGAGCCGAGGTGGTGCACGGGTGGGTAGGGCTGAAGAGGGGTCCTTCCTAGCCTACTCCTCGCCACTTACTAGGCTTTTACCAATTACTCAAAATTGGCGTACTGAGTTCCTACACTCACCCTTGAAACAAGATGAAGGTCAGATGGGGCTCCATATTGCTAGAGGTTGGCTCTCTAGACCGTTACACTAAGGTGGGGTAAGATAATGTGGCCTCTCTCTAGTCCAGATACCCTTAAGGGGCGGGACGAAAACAGATTTCTGGTATTCCGGGGACTACAGCAGAGGCGAGAGGTGTGCGTGCATTTGAAGGGGCGGCTTGGGGGTGGCGTTCAGTTCACAGTCCCCAAGGTGGAGTCAGTGCCTTCATCCAAGAGGCATTTTCAGGTGACAGAGTAGGGAAGAAAAGGATCCCAAGACGCCCGGTCTTTAACCGAAGGTATGAAAATTAGTGGGATGGATAGCAGGGCTCAAACCTTGGGATTCTTCTGCCCTCAGGGCCCAGCTGTGATACCCCACTTTCTCGGTCAAAAAGAAAGGAGGTCTGTGTAGAGCTGCTGTTCTCAACCTGTGGGGCTCGACCAACCTTTTCACAGGGGTTTTCATTAGAAAACACAGATATTTACATTACAATTCATAACAGTAGCAAAATTACAGCTATGAAGCAGCAACACAAATAATGTTATGGTGTGTGTGTGGGGGGGGGGGAGGGTCCCCACCACATGAGGAACTGTATTAAAGGCTCGCAGCATTAGGAAGGTTGAGAACAGCCTAGCAGATACACTGTTTCCCTGCGCCCTCCAGTCCTCAAGTCTTAAAGGAAGAGGCTCCATGGTTGAGTCTCCAGCCAGATGTCAACTAGGCAAGCTAGACATTGCATTTGAGAGATGGATGGGTTGATATCTGCAGTTCTTGCTTGAAAAGCACCAAGATGAGGCCAGCAAGATGGCTCAAGTGGTACTTGCATGGCTTTAGCCTCCTGCCAAGCTTCGACTGGAGTTAATTCCCTGAACAGCCATGGTGGAAGGAGAGAACAGACTGCTGCAAATCCTTCTCTGACAGCCACACAGAAGCCACGGCACATACAACCCACACACACACACACACACACACACACACACATACACACACACACTAAATCAATAAAACTTTTACAAGCGTAAAAAGCCCCACGAGTACTGAAGTAGGGTGACTCTGAACCACAAGGCAGCGGTCTCTGGAGTCTGAGCAGCGCTGTGGGACTGAGCCCCACTGTCCTGTTAGACCACATGGCATCTGCTTTAACGTTAGCTTTCACAAAGGTTACGGAAGAGCAGAATGACATTCTGAAAGCCTTCCTCCTCTTCTTTGCCTTGATAGAGGGTCTGATGGGACTTTGAGTTCTTCCTCTTGAAGCCTGTCTTTTCCCAGACCTGTGACTGCCCGGGGAGCACTGACCTGGGGCTGTAGCTCCAAGGAATGAATCATGTTCTAGGGACCTTTGCCCTTGAATGGGCTGGGCTGGGGGAGGGGGTTTATATCTGAAGGTGCACACCATTGTTAAGGTCTACAAACACACCTAGAGATCCAAGGACGGGAACCCTGGGGTGAGCCTCACCTACCCTCCCCTTAGCATGGTGGGACTAGGAGACTTTCTGACATACTCCAAGGAGTTTGGGTGGTGAGACTTGGGAAAGATGCACTTCCCAAGCACAGCAGCTTTGCAGGAAGTAAGAGCAAGGCAAAGGATCTCTCTAGTAATTCTTCCTTCTCAGTCCGGTTCCTGGACATATCCCCTCTCTTGCCTCCCTATCCTAGTACTGCCCTGGGCTTCTCACCCTCACAGCTGTATAGAGAGAGTGAACACAGTCCCTTCTCCCGGGAGGGTCTGTCCCCACTGCTATGTTGGAGCTGGCCTGGGTCATCTGGGGAACAGCTTATAGCACCATGAGGGATTCTCTTTAGCACCAGCCAACATGAATCCTGAATAAAATGGCTGTGTCAGCCAGAAGAATGTCATCAGCAGGGAAGGGGTTGTGTCCTCCAAATCTAGCAGTAGGTTTTCCATAAGGTTTTTTTTTTTTTTTTTTTTTTTTTTTTTTTTCTTTGTGGCTTTCTGGTCAGAGCTGGAGAGAGAGTCTGAGGAAGGGTAAGGAGTGGGAGTTTCCTTGGAGGAATGGTGTGTGTGTGTGTGTGTGTGTGTGTGTGTGTGTGCGCGCGCGCGCGCGCCCGCGCGCATGCTTGCACATACAAGGAATTGAGCTGTCCCTGAGCATTCCTTCACAGCCACCCAGAGACCACAGGGCCATATTCTTCCTTATACCTGGCAGCTTGTTTACCAAACAGCCTCCTCTGACTCTATCTTCTTCTTGCCCCCAAAGGGACTAGGGGACCATAATGGGAACCAGTCTTGGCTAGCCGCTTAGCCACAAGGAGGGGCTCTCAGCTTTCTGGTCCTCGCTGAGGGTTCCAGGCCTGAGGATCTCTATAGCCCTCCTCCCCCAAGATGGATTTCTGAGCTGCCAAAATTCTGCATACCAGAGACTCCCTCTGTGTGTCCCTCTTTCCTCCTCAAGGGGAAGCTGCCCCTTGTGGAGTACCTATTTTTCTGTGTAGGCTAGCGTGGGCTTTTACAGGGGAAAGAGGCAAGACTCCAGAGGCTCCACTACTTAAATAAATAGCATGCAAATTAGCACCTGCTATTTTCAGCCCCCAGGTCAGGGCACTTTGGTAATTGGACTGCGGCATTGAAGAGGAATGCTGTCTGGGGCTTTTGTGAAGTCAGAAAAACCAGCCTTCCCTGTCAAGGGACCTACTCCTGTGTTTGAAGAGGCCCTGGCCTTGCCCATCACGGAGGTGTGGCAGAGCGGGGGGTGATGTGGCGGCCCTGGCTATGGGGGAGAGGCGTGTAGGGGTGACTCTGAGTGCTTCTTTCTGAGAGTAGGAAAACACCTGCTGAAAGGGAGCTGGGTACCAGGCACTTTTCCAGAAAGAATTGCCAGCCAACACGGGTGAGAGGAAAAAGGCCTGTGTGTGCCAGATAGACGCCCTCTGTGCTCCCTTGGCTCTGCTCTTTACAGATTCCCCCGGGGGCTATGACCTCATTTGTCTCCCATGCCAGCACCATCGGAGTGCCTCTTTACAGAGGGGAAACTGAGTTTTGGAAAGACTGAAAAATGTCCATAACAGAGCGGAGGTCCCAGACCCATGTGCCTGAGTCCTCAGCAGGTTCCTGAGGATGATCTGTGCTCCTTGCCCCCACCTCCCCGATCCTGGGGATCCCTGACAGGAGTCTGGGCCCAGGCCTGAGCTCCTCTTGGACAATGTCCCCCTTTCAGCAGAGACACCGCAAAGAGTTTCTGAGTGGTCACGGTGGTGTCCCTGACAGTAACTTCAGAGACTGGCATGCTTGGTTAGAACGGGGTAAGCAAAAGACACTGGCCAGGTAGTCTGGCATGCTGTGCATTCTAAGGTCACTTGTCTATGCACTTCTGGGGCCAATGTCACCTACCTGGGGCCTGACCACATACCTGATTTCCTGGTGAGACCCTTGAACAGACTGAGTCCCAGGGTAGACACTTCCACTTTGTCCAGTGGCCTGCCTGATTGCTTCTTTCTCACCAACTCTGAGGTTATGGAACTTCTCGAATGGAAAAATCCCTCCCCCTCCATAGGTCCTAGCCTGTCAGAGAACCTCCCTCCAAGCCTGTGGGTGGTTGGGCACGGAGACTACTCCATACACTTGAGCTAATGTCATGTTTGTTTGAGACTAAGTATCACTGTGCACAGAGCTCAGATTGGCCCCAAACTCACTATATAGCATAAGCTGGCCTTGAACTTGTGAGTCACCTGCCTCAGCCTCCTAAGTTCTGGGATTGCAAACGTGTGTGCTAACATGTACAGGCACTGTAGTGTCTTGACAGTGACAGGCATAGAGTGGGGTGATAAAAAAGAGAATCGAATGAATTCTTTGCTGCTTGGATAGGGAAAGGAGAGAGAAAGGATTTGGAAAAGGGACAGAGCAAGTGAGCCCTTCTTCCCACACTGTGGTAGAATTATTAGGAAATTTTCTGGCTACATCCCTAGTCCCACTTCAAAGACCTACCCAACATCTCCCAAAGACTCCCAAATCTTGATGGATTCATCTGTTTTGTTTGACCTTGAGAGAAATATCTAGAGAGACGATTTCCAGCTTCTTTTCTTAAACAGCCTAGTGACCTCAGGCCAGACAGCTACTGCTACACTTTCTTTAGCTCACTCATGGCTAGGAGGGTTCAAAGAGTGGCCTAAGGCAATCTGCCCACAGGTGCGGGCATGATGATGTCAGTCCTAGCTCAGGAATCACCAAGGAATTTCTTGACCTCTTGGCTATGTCTGAGATCTTTCATAGCTCTCAGTGTGAGTTTTCCTTCTCACTTCATGGCCCAGCCAGCCTCCAGGCCCTTCCTGGAGGAGGTACCAGGGAGCCTGGACCAGATTCAGCTCAGAGATCAGAGCTGAAACGACTCGAAAGGTCACCGTGCCCAGCCACAGGCCCTCCTACCGATGAGGCCCACATAAAGGATAAGTGATGTGCGTGGCATTCCTATGCAAACACAAGTTTCGTGGTTCCTAGAGGAGGGTTTCTCCAGACAGTGGTGTGTATCACTTCTTGCCAGATCCCTCCATAGGGCCAGCATAGGGCATATAATGAAGGGTATGGAAGGTCGGTCTGTGGGACAGTTTGAATGGGGGTATTGAGAGTCAGCAGATGCGTAGCGGAGAGTTCCAGAGCCCATCCCTCGTCCCAGCTGAGCTTTCTCTAGGGTGGCAAACGCGCCAGCTGAAGGAAGGGGCCCTGCTCCCAGCTGTGTTATTGCTCAGCAAATATTTATATAACCTTTGCCAAGACTCGCCTTTCCCACCACCCCTGCAGTTGGGAAATGCAGAGAAAGGAGCCTCAACAATCTTCAGTTGGTGAGCTAGCATCTTCCTGGACCTCCCTTACCATCCCTGAGAGACGGAGGATGCTGGGGAGGGAGAGGAAAGGGCAGCGGGAGAGGTCGCTGCTCTAGCAAGTGCCTGATGAGCTGGGGGTGTGGGGTGGGGAGATGTGTGGGAGGGTGTCACCGAGTACATTCCAGCGTGTCTATGAGCACGTCTGAGCGTGTTTATATGTACTGTACCTATATCATCTCATTTAACCCCCCAGACCCTCACCCTTCTGCCCCTACACCCACCCGGTGTGATGACCATCTCTACTCTTGCCTGTTATTACTGCAGAGGTCTCTGGTCAAGCTTCCTGGTTCCCCTAGTGCCACAGTGATTTCACAGTAAATTCCATCACTCCTTCCCCGAAGTCCTCCAGAGGATTTCCCTCTCACGGGACTATGGTGGCACACCTGGCCCCTCACTAACTCCTGACCTCATTCCTGACCACTCTCTTCTCTGTTCACTTTGCTTCAGCCACGCCGACCTCCTTCTGACTCCCTGAACATAGATCTGCTCTTGCCTCAGGGCCTTTGCACACACTCTTCTGTTTGCTGGAGCAAAGAAAGCTTTCCTGTCCACCCTATCCCAAATGGCCGGTGCCCACTACTCTCTACTCAACCTTGTTTCTTCCTCATAGTGCAGCATCGTTTAAGGGTATATTTTAATTTTTATGTATTTGTGTGCCATTTCATATGACTTTAGGAACAACGCCCATGTTTTCTCCTCCTGTATCTGCAGGGCCTGCCATCCAGCAGGTATTCTATAAAGTATATACTGAATGTATAGATAAAAACCATGATGTGGGCATCAGCACCATCCTTTTCAGAGCGAAGCAAAAACAGACTGGTTAACATCCCAGGCCAGTAGGAAATCGAACCATGGTCAACCAGGCTCTAGAATGTTCCACAGAATGTCACTCTGCTTCCCAAGAAAGGGAAACTAACCACAGGTGCTCGCGGAGGCATAAGAGCCTGTACAGCTGCTGCCTCCCAGACTGCAACGGGGTCTTGGAGTGGGAGGCACACATGGAAGTGCTTTGCCCAGGCCAGCTCCAGAAAACAGGGGACATCTGGGAAAAGTTCACTTCAGCCTGGGCTGGAACCACTGGCTATCCCCAGGGCCCTTCTTCCAAAGCTCATTATGGGCTGGAAAGGAAAATGACAACCAGCTAAAACCTGGCCCTCGCCTAACAACGTCCAGTGGCACATGAGTGGCCCCGGGAACCCCTGCTGCCAGCAGCCCTGTGGCCACGCGTGGGTAGAGAGTATCAATCCTCAACGGCCCCTTGTCATCAGACTTCCAGTGTCTGAGAACGAAGTCAGACGGGGCGGTGGAGGAAGCCTGCGGCACGGAGTGGGTGAGCAACGAGAAGAGGGTCTGAAAGAGTGTGAACCTCAAGGATGAGTGGGAGCCAGGTCTCTGTCTCCGGGCTGGAGACGCCACACAAGGGGGAGGACTCCGGGAGGACCCCTTGAATACAAACTGGACAAGAGAGAAGTGACAGCTGGGAGATGCCACTTATTCTCCCTGAGCTGTGTCAAATGCAAGGTCACCCACTTCCTTCTGGAAGTCGCTACTCCTCTCCGGTGGCTGCTCGGTATAGACTTGTGCCTGGGTGGCTGTGCATCCTTCACACACCCTGCCTCTACATCTAGCCACCTCTCACCCATGCTCCGATGGGTCTCCCACAGTGTCCACCTCTCCTTCCAACTCCTGGGTATGCACAGAGCTCTGCTCTATCTGTGGCACATGCCCACATGGCACTCTCTGCCACCTGCTCTCTCCATGAGCCTGCCCTGCATATTCCGAGAGCGTCTATCCATGTCTGGCGTAGCTACATGCTTCGGATCTCTCTTTTCTAGTTTGCTTTTCAAATCCAGACTTTCATGCATCCGCTGGTCCTGCCTCATTGTCTCCGGGACAGCGAAGCAAGAATAATTCTGCCTTCAGACCTCTTGGGGGAATCCTCCTGCAGAGAGCTTGGTGGGGAAGCCTCCTGCTTGGTCCGCTGGCCTCTCTTCAGCTGCAGTGAATGGTCCTTTGCTTGCCTGACCAGAGACATCTGATAGCCCAGAGGCCTGAACTGGCCCCTCAGGAATAGCCTAGGACAGCTCTGTCTTTGAGCTAGAGTCAAACAAGGACGTGCATTCAGAGGCTTGGGTCGCTCATTTGCTGTTGGCCCTGAGTTCCCAGCTGTGGCCACTTTGTGGCTCCCCAGAGTGAGGACGATGGAGAGGTTGCTTAGGGCCATTCCAGCAGGGGTCTCCAGCAATGGTTTGCTGGCATTCAGCAACATGTGAGAACCCAAGCTGTTGACAGCAAGAGACGGGGTGTCTGTGTTTGGAGGGCTGCTATTCCAGTGGAAGGCATGTGATTCCCTCCTCCGCCATGCTCCCAGGTTTTCGGGAAACAAGATACACATGGCAAAGCAGTGGTAGACTGGAAGGGAGTCAGGCCTGGGCTTTCCTAGGGTTCTGCCACTTTGAAGTTAGTTAGGCTGAGTTCCATGTCCTGGCCTACGTTGTAAATCAACGTAAAGAACATCTCATTCGTGTTGTTGAAATTAAATGAGATAATTCCATGTTAGTGTTATATAAGCTGCTCCTTTACAATTGTCGAGAAATCATAAAAGTGCAAATTAGTATAGTGCAATTTATGCACGTGAGGCTCGGAACAAGCCAGGGCAGATAGCAATCATACTGTAATGGGGTAAATTAGGGAAAACTCCCTGGTGAGAGGGTATTTGGAAAAGCATCACCACTTAGGCAGGAAAATTCTATCTCAAAGATGGCGTCTATAGATTTGGACTTCTAGAAAGTCAAACAAGAGAAGGGAAGACATAAACATTTATTGAGCACCTACTACATCAAGAGTACCTTACATATACTGGGCACCTACTGCATACCACATGCCATATGTGTGTGTGTGTGTGTGTGTGTGTGTGTATTGTGTTCTGTTGCCTTCCAACAACAATCCTAGTTCCACATTGTTATTTATACTTAGCATAAACAGATTTCCCGAAGCTTCGGAGATGGTGTCTGGCCCAGCCTATCATACTTCCAAATTTGTGACCTTGTGGTGATGTCAGCTTGCATGAAACTTCCAGGCACAGACAAGCTCGGCTGGCTTATCACAAAACACATGGGTTTTGGAGCAGAGGAGGGGGCTGACAGTTAAAGAGGAGAGACAAACGGACAGGGAGGCGGTGGGCAGGGCTGGTAGAGAGGAGCCATACCCATCTCAACAGCTTCCCTTAACGCCTCTCCTCCATGATTGTCAGCCAAACTGCATGTCATCACAGGAAGTGAAAACTCCAGCAGCTCAATTGTAGGTTACTAGGACACCCAAAGGAGGGGCCACTCCTCAGTCGGCATCAGTCGCCATGGTAACCAGCATGCACCCGGCAGCCCCTCTGGAATACCTGGCTTACTCCAGGTTTTAAGAGGCACAGCACAAGATACACACTAACTCTGCAGGCAGAGAATGGTCCGCTACTGTGTTTTGAGAATGAATGGAGTTTTGAGAACCAAGGACGCTCTTCATCACAGCAGCTCCCGTAATCTGATTCTGCACACACCTTTCCTTCCTTGCTTCTTATTTTCTTTTTGTGGTGCGTATGTCTTACCACGCTCCTCTCCTCACTGATCCCATACAGACACCTATGTCTGTGACCCAGCCAGATCAGGCTGGAAGTGTCACTCAGTGCTGCTACAAGTTGCTGCGTTCAATAATGAGTGGGAGCTGAAAAATAAATAAGCAAGCTTCTTTGGCCCTCGTGGGGTCACCAACCTCCTAGAAATCTCCAAGCCTCGGGTGCCATGGCAGTAACCTGTGCATGCCCCACCTCTTCCTTCTCATGCCCAGGTCATCCCTGCTTCAGATCGGCTCACTCTGCAGGTGCCCACCTGTACACTTCAATGTGTCATCTAAGAAGGGGGATGTGTGCTGGAAAATCTTCAATGATGGTGCTAAGATGTAGGACTTCTAAGGTGTAACTCGATCATGACAGCATAGATTCGTGGTGAGTTATGGTGGGGGCAGCTTCCCGATAAAGGCCCCTCTCTCATGTATGTTCTCCTGACCCTCCACTTCCCCCCACAGAAGGTCCTGAGCAGACTGGCCCCTCAGTCTCAGACACCCACCTCCCAGAAGTGTAAGAAATAAATTTCTGTTCTTCATAAATGACCTCTTTGTGGTATTGTGTTATGGCGACATCCAGGGAGCTAAGACACCAGCCCAGACCACCTGAGTTTGGGACAGCAAGCACAGCAAGCCAGGTCATGATGGGGAAAAGGTCAGTCACTGGGAGCCTGTGCACAGTTAGCTTAGTTCTTAGTTCATTTTGTGAATTTATTGTGTGTGTGTGTGTGTGTGTGTGTGTGTGTGTATGCTCGCGTATACGTGTGGTGCAAGGACCCCCTGAGGCCAGAAGAAGATGTCAGACCCCCTGCAGCTGGAGTCATAGGTGGTTGTGAGCCGCCCTAATGTCAATGCTAGGAACCGAACTCGGGTCCTCTGAAAGAGTGGCAGGTACCCAGCCACTGAGCCATCTCTCCATCCCTACAATTAACTGAGCTCTAGGCACAGCTACATGCTGTACTCATGACTCAGACCCCAAGCCACATGTGGGCACCATTTGGCGAAGGAGAACATTGCACGTACAAGTGAAATGGGTCAGAGTAAGTCCATACTGCTTAGCAAATAAATTCCTCTCCTCCCAGTGAGGATTAGACACGTCATTTTCAGCATGAAGGCAAACACACACTTGCAAATAGTGTCACCATTATCTAGGACGTGCGTGTGACAGCTCAGGTCTGCCAGCGTGTTGATGTCTGTCCCCAGATGACTAACGATGGCTAGCATGCATCGAGTCCTTACGCTGTCTAAAGTAGACATAGCAACAAAGTTAATTCTCACATCGTATGAGACAGAGGCACTGGGGTCCACAGTTTTCAGCTGTGGTACCAAAAGGGGAAGCAGAGCACGCATCTAACCTCACCTGGCTGGGCAGAGGAAGAGGCAGGATGCTACACACACAGCAGCCTGGCTGTGTGCCTTTAGCCACTCTCCTGCTCCGGCAGCTGTGATATCGCTGTGTTGATAAGCCTGCTCCCAAAAGCCTGTCTAATTAACTGCATGCTGGGAGGAGCAAAGGGACAGCAAGACATCACGGAAAAGCAATGAGACCGCCCCAAAGGAGAAGTCAAGGCCAAAACCCAGTGTATCATCTACCAAGTTTAAGTCACTCTATTTCGGCTTGGGTTTTGTGGGATGTCCCTGTAACCTCAGAACTTGGAGATGGAAGGCAGAATGATTAAGAGTTTAGGAATACAGCCGGGCGGTGGTGGCGCACGCCTTTAATCCCAGCACTCGGGAGGCAGAGCCAGGCGGATCTCTGTGAGTTCGAGGCCAGCCTGGGCTACCAAGTGAGCTTCAGGAAAGGCGCAAAGCTACACAGAGAAACCCTGTCTCGAAAAACCAAAGAGTTTAGGAATACATGGCTTGTTTGGCAAAGTTTCTGCTGCATGAGTATAGGGACCTGGGTTTGGATCCCCAGCATCTATATAAAAGCCAGGCATGGCAGTATGCATCCTTAAAGCCAGCACCGGGGCTCATTGATGCCAGTCCAGCTCAGTCAGGGAGCTCCAGTTTCAGGGAGAGACCTTGTCTCAAAAACAAAACAAAACAAAACAAAACAAAACAAAACAAAACAAAACAAAACAAAACACCAAAAAGGTGGCGTGCATACACACACTCACATAAACACACATTTACTGTATACATACAGAGTTCAAAGGCAGACTAGACTACACAGTGGAGCCAGCAAAGGCAACATAATGAGACTCTGTCCAAAAGGGTAGAGGAGACTGAAGAGATGGATCAGAAGTCTAGAGCACTGTTGCTCTTGCAGAGAACCCAGCACCCTTCTGGTGGTTCACAACTCTGGTGGTTTGGATGAGAACACCCTTCCACAGGCTCATGTATCAGAATGCTTGGCTGCCAGATGGTAGAACTGTTTGGGAAGGACCAGGGGGTGTGGTGTGGTTGAAAGAGGCGTGTCACTGGGGTTGGACTTTGAGGTTTAAAAGTCTATGCCATTCCCAGTTAGCTCTCTCTGCTTGTGCTTGTGGTCCAAGACATGAGCTCTCAGCTACTGCTCCAGGACCGCGCCTGTCTGCCTATGGCTGTGCCGCCTGCCATGACTGTCATAGACTCTAACCTCTGGAACCATGAGCCCCAAACTAAACGCTTTCTTTTATAAGTTGTCACAGTCATAGTATTTATCACAGCAGTGGAATGATAACTCATACAACAACCATCTGTGCCTCCAGTTCCAGGGGATCCAACACCCTCTTCTGGCCTCTGTGGGCATCAGGCATGCCTGAGGTACATATACATACATATGTACATAAATATATACATACATGCATACATACATGCAAAATACTTGTACATAGAAAATGAAATAAATCTTGAATTTTTTTCAAAAGTAGAAAGAAAGGGGAAAGAAGAGAAGGAGGGAGAAAGAAAAAAAGAACTTTATTTTGATATTGTAACAACCTCTAACTAAGACAAAAACCATTAGCTAAGTGAATAGAACACTAAGTCGAGATTGGGATAAATACTTTAAGCCAACATCCCTATATACTTTTCAAAGTGCCCTTACATACTCTTTTCTACTTGGGCCTCACCAGGCAAAAATAATTTCATTTTTATTCTTTCTTGTTTGTTTTGTTTGTGTTTTTTTAAGACCAGGGTTTCTCTGTGTAGCCCTGGCTACCCTGGAACTTTCTTTGTAGACTAGGCTGGCCTCAAACTTAAAAGTCTGTCTGCAGATGCAGAGATCCATAGCCAAGTACCAGTCTGAGCTCCAGGAGTCCAGTCGAAGAGAGGGAAGAGGGAATTATATGAGCAAGGTGGGGGTGTGTCAAGATCATGATGGGGGAGATCTACAGACACAGCTGAACCAAGCTCATGGGAGCTCACGGACTCTAGACCGACAACTGTGTAGCCTACATGGAACCGAACTAGACCCTCTGCAAGTGAGAGACAGTTGTGCAGCTTGGTCTGTCTGAGGGGTCCCTGGCAGTGGGATCAGGATCTATCCCGGGTGCATGAGCTGGTGTTTTGGAGCCCACTCCCAATGGTGGGACGCCTTGCTCAGCCTTGACGCAGGGGGGAGGGCTTAATCCTGCCTCAGCTGAATGTACCAGGCTCTGCTGACTCCCTATGGGAGGCCTTACCTTTTTGGAGGAATGGATGGGGGGAGGGGCTGGATGGAGGGGGAACAGGAGGAGGGAGAACTTTTTAAATAAATAAAAAAAGCAGGTGTGTGTGTGTGGAGGGGGGACCTGCCTGCCTCTGCCTCCCGAGTGTTGGGATTAAAGGTGTGCACCGCTATACCCAGCTTTAATTTCCTTTTTATAAATGAACAAAGTACGACTCAGAGAGGTTAGATGATTTGCTTAGTACCACACATCAAACCAGAGATGCTTAGGGTTGAACTCCTGATTCTAAAGTTAACCCACTGCTCCGTCCCATGCAGAGATCCACCAGCCAAGGCCGCGTAAACGGATCTGCCGACCAGCACTGCAGCTGTTTGGTGCTATTCCCCGGGGGGAAACAACCATTATCGACTTCAACTGCACATCCTGTCATTTCTTATAGACCCAGAAAGTCTCCAACCTAACACTTATTTATTTAGTTAGTTCTAGGGCATTATGATTTCAAGGCGAAATGTTCCCCATAGGCTCGCGTGTTTGAACACTTGGAAGGTTGTGGAACCTTTAGGAGGTGGAGCCTTGCTGGAGGAAGTGTGTCCCAGGGGGTGGGGCTTGACATTTTATAGTTCGGCCCACTTCCTGTCTGCTGTCTGCTTCCTGACAGTGGATGTAGTTTGATGAACCGCCTCCCTGTGGTGATAGACTGTGAGCCAAGGTAAACCTTCTTCCTTCAAGTTGCTTCTCAGGTATTTGACCACAGTGAGGAGAAGAGTACGTGGAGATAGAACCCAGGGCCTCCCATCTACGAGGCAAGGGCCCTACCCTGAGCTACATCCCTAGCCCCTTACCTACCACTTAGATCTGAAGTCCCTTCAGGGGAGAAACTGACGTCTCTTCCTGTCCCGGAGCATCGGTTCCTCCCCATGTGTCCGTCCCCCCAACCGGCAAGTTCACGGGCCAATGACAGACCTGGTCTAGCTGCCCACTAGTGGGATGCCTAGAGACTAGCCAGGAAACAGACGGCAAAGGCAGAAGGAGATTCAGGGCATCTCTTCCCTGTCCAACCACACTCAGCAGGCTCTCTGTGGGAAAACCGTGCACACCCAGTACCCACGCAGAATTCTTGTCCCTGGTAGAGTTGGATGGGCATCTTAGGGCCTGGCCGTTGGTGTGGGCTAAGCTGGAGGCAGAGGTCAGAGGCTGTGTTATGAGACTGGAGGTGTCTCTTTAAGACTTGAGTTCAGTGCCTCTGGGATAGAGAGCCAGTCTGGGAGAAGGCAGGGGCCCACAGTTTATTTGATTTGACATTTTTCAACGCCAGGATACTTTAAAGCCAAAGAGGAAACGAATCCCATCTGTTGCTGAGCCCCCAAGCACAGTTCAAGAGGACAGGCTAGGGAGGAAAAGGAGGGGACGGGGGAGGGAGCAAGAAGCTGGAACATCTAGCCACACACAGAGCTCGGACACCACCTGGAAGAGACAGGGTGTGGCAGCCAGTCACCACAATCTCTCTGTGTTTACCCGCAGCTCCCTCAAGATGGAGCCCGCTGATGCTGTCTGCTGCCCTGTGACCCCTGGCATAGGCTGCGCCATGGCAGTCCAGCCAACGCTGCAGATGGCACACCTCTGTGCACCATGAACAGCACCCCCTGGGGGTGTGGGGTTTGGCAGGCCTGTGACTGGTTTGGCCCGCCACTTCCCATCAGTTACTGCCTCAGAGTTCCAGCACAGCCCACCCAGACCAGCCCCGACACAGACAGACATGGAGACACACGTCAGAACCACATCCGGGATGGGATCGGGGTAGAGTCAGGTGAGGGGACTCTTTGAGTTCCTGTCTCGTCTCGGCCCCAGCACCTGAGTCTGGTTCTGGCCTCAACTCCTTCCTGCTTGTCTCTGGAGGCTTGGGATGGGGAGGACAGATGGCTGGGAGCCTTATCTCCTTACTCAGATTAAATTCCAGACCCCACTATTTTTAGAAAAACAAATTCCTTTTGTCTTTTCAAGGGGTAAGAATGTCCCAAGCTGTCATGTGTGACAGTCTGCAGTGCTTTGGGGGTGAATGTCGCCCTCCAGGACTGCCTCTGGTGTCACGCGGGCGATCGGTATAGGTGCCAACCTTTAAGTGGCTCCCTGACAGCTTGAGAACGTCCATGGGAGGCGCACCAGGGCGTGAGGGGGTCTGGAAAACTGCTTCATTTTAGAAAGTACTGACATTGGGTGGGGGCATTGTTTTTCTTTTTTGTCTAGCGAACAGCTGAGCATTCATTAGCTCCGTGCTGACATACTCAGATGAGCAGTCCACATTTCTTTCAGTTTTCCTAGATGATAATGTTTGAATTAATCAGCAGGAGTGATGATGAAGCAGAGTCCAGCTGCGTATTAAGAACTTTGTCATAGAACTTAATACTGTGTAAAAGGGAATGAGGTCCCGGCCACTGTGCCTGTGCAAGCAGGGGCTGAAAGAGGCTGTCAGGATACTCTAGAAATTTTTGTACAAGATGAGAAGATCTTCAAACTATTGGGAAACTCGGGGCGGCAGTGATGCTCTGGGTAGGCCTAGGAGGCTTAGATTTTTTTTTTTTAATTAGCTATAAAACTCTTAGAAGAAAACACAGGAGAAAAGCTATATGCCATTGCATTTATCAGTGCCTTCTTGGATGTGGTACCCAAAGCCCAGGCAACAAAGAGAAAAAAAATCAGATAAACTGAACTATTTCATAGAGAAAAACTTTAGCAGATGGTGTATGCTTGGAGCCCAGCTACTAAGGATGCTAAGGGAAGAGGATTGCTTGAGGTCAGGACTTCAAAACCAGACTAGAAAATGTAGTGAGGACCTCCCAACACACACACACACACACACACACACACACACACACACACACACACACACACACTGAACCAGGCATGGCTGAGGCATGAGGATCTTGACTTTGAGGCCAGTCTGGGTTATTGATTAAGACCTTGCCACAAACCAAAACCCAAACAATTTTTGTGTCTGTGCATCAAAGGATACTATCAATAAAAAAGGTCAGCCCACAGAATGGTAGAAAATATTAACAAATCATGTATGTAATAAAGGATTACTACCCAGAATATATATAGACTCCTAATAGCAAAGTCGAAATAATCTAATTTTTAACAGGGCAAAGAGTTTGAGTAGACATTTCTGCAAAGAAGAACTCCAAATGGTCAACAGCACTGGTCCTTAGGGAAGTGCAATCCCAAACCATAGTGGAACATTGCCTCCCCTTTATAGAAAGGCTATTATTTAAAAAAGAGGAAAACAAAAAATACTGGCTGAGGTTGTGAAGAGAGAGAGAGAGAGAGAGAGAGAGAGAGAGAGAGAGAGAGAGAAGAGAGAGAGAGACTCTTCCATGATGGTGATGGGACTGAAAACTAGGGCAGGCATCACGGAGAACAGCATGTTGATTCCTCAAACAAATAGAAATAGTATAGACCTGCCCTATGGTCCAGCAATCCCATGACTGGGTGTATTGAAAATATGACTGCGTTCACACGTTTATGGTAGAGCAATTAATAATAGCCAGGGCACAGAATCAACCTGTGTGTCCACTGATGGATAAATGATAAAGAAAATGTGGTATACATCCACGAAGGAATGTTATTTGACAATAAAGAGAATGAAATTCTGACACCTGCAGTCACATGGATGGAAATGGAGAACTGTGGGGTAACTGCAGCCAGCCAGGCACAGAAGGTTCCTTGTTCATGTTCCCAGTTCACGTACCACTCATA
Organism: Peromyscus leucopus; assembly: GCF_004664715.2. Taxonomy (NCBI): domain Eukaryota; kingdom Metazoa; phylum Chordata; class Mammalia; order Rodentia; family Cricetidae; genus Peromyscus; species Peromyscus leucopus. The sequence continues at coordinate 53,434,159 of NC_051076.1, read as the reverse complement.
TGGGGAAGCTGAGAAGTGGGTCTCACTGAGAAGGAGAGAGCCTAGGGGTGGCTATGGGAGCCAGAGAGAGTATGAGGTAGGAGGGTGAGGGATGATGGGTAACCAGCACAGAAGTACAGTTGAAGAGTAACTTTTGAAAATGATTTATTTTATTCTTAATTGTGTGTGTGTGTGTGTGTGTGTGTGTGTGTGTGTGTGTGTGTTGCAGATGCACCTGAGTGCAGGTGCCTAAGGAGGTCAGAGGCATGGAATCCCTCTGAAGCTGGAGTTACAGATGGCTGTGAGGCACCTAACGTGGGTGCTGGAAGCCAAACTCAGGTCCTCTGCAAGAGCAGCATATAGTTTTAACGACTGAGCCATCTTTCCAGCCCCAAGAAGTAACTTTTAATATTCTATGGCATTACTAAAGTATGAGAAGTATCTCCTGATGTTCTATGGTTGGCAGCAATTAATTGTATGTTTCAAAATAACTGGTAGAGAGGATTTTTCATGTTCCCAACACAAAGAAATGATGTCTTAGTTGATGGATATGTCAATTACTTGATCTGCCCATATTGTACACCTATAGTGAAATATGTACAATTATTTTCACCAAAGCGAAAAGCAAAACAAAATTCAGGTGTGATAGTGCATGCCTATCATCTAGTACTTGGGAAGGAATTCATTCAAAGTCATTTTCAGCTACATAGTGAGTTCAAGGCCAGCCTGTGCAGAATAACCAGAACCAAACAACAAAAGAACACCAACCTCCAACCAAAACGAAACTAAAACAATATATATTTGAAAAAACACAATGAAATTGTATTTACCATCCATTAGATTTTAAGTGTCCCATAGAGGTTATGTGCTGGAAACTTTGGGGTGGGGCGGCAGACCCTTGAGGAGGCAGAAGCTAGTGTAATGCGTTTGGTCATTGGGAGTGCGCCGTTAAGGGCTATGAGACATTGTTCTCACCCACAGGGCAGCTGGCTTCATCATGCCCTCCCTCCACGGTGTGCTGCATCGTTAAGGGCTTCAAAGCAACAGGGACAACCAGCCATGGACTGAAATCCTCAAACTCAGACCCAAACAAAACTTTCCTCTTTTAAACGAAGCATCTCGGGTATGTTGCTACAGTAACTGGTTGCTACATGTTGCTACAGTAACCGGTGTGTTGCTACAGTAATGAAGAGCTGACTGACACGGTTAGGATGGTTATTTTTTCTTAAACCAGAAGCTAATGAACAGTGAGGCTTTCAAGACTGTAGAACAGGTGGCAATGTACAATGGTCCAGTATAGTGGTTCCTCAAAAGAGTACACGTAGAATGTAGTACACGTAGAATGTAGTACACGTAGAATCACTGTATGACCAGCAGTTCCTCGCTCTGTGTACACCCCAAAGAACAGACACTTAGACAACAAACAAGTATTTATACAACTTGGAATCACGGTGATTCCCAGTTCCTAAAAGATGGCCAAAAAGACGAAAGGACAAACAGAATATAGCACATACAACCAGTGAATGCCATTCAGCCATAAAAAAAGGAAATTCTGACATAATATGGATGAGTTTCAGTGATGCTATGCTAGGCAATGTATACCACAAAAAGACATAGTATGAGTCCATTTGCATGAGTTACCTAGAATAGTCCAATCCACAGAGATAAATTTGTAGACGCTTAGTTGCCATGGCAAGAGGGAGGGAGGAAGAAGCCACTGTTGAATGAGCACAGAATTTCAGCTTAGTCACTTGAAATGTACTGGAAGTGGACAGTGGCAACCAGGGACAACAATGTGAATGTACTTGGTGCCCCTCAACTGCATTTAAAAATGGTTCTTCTGAGGCCCTCCCCACCCCCTCACTCCTTGCCACCTGTGGCAGGTGAGAGAGCTGGTCACGAGAGTGAGAGAGCTAGCCCTGACCCTCCTTGGGTGCAGCGCCCAAGAGAGTTGGCTTTGCACCCCATCTGGGCAGCACTAGAGCTGACCCTATTGTTGGGGGCTGGGATGCTGACTCTGAGGGCGTGAGAAGAGCAGAGCTGACCCTGCCCCACCCTCATTTGCCATGCAGTGCCATGGGCAAGGGGAAGATGCCCTCCCCCCTCCCCTCCTTGTCATCTGTGGCAGGTGAGAAAGCTGCCCCCCCCCACCCCGTCATGGTCACAAGAGTGAGAGAACGAGCCCTGCCCCTCACCAGCTGCAGCACACAAGAGTGCCCTGCACCCCACCGGGACAGCACACTAGAGCCGACCCTGTTGTTGGGGTACAGGTGGGCCAGCTCTGAGGGCATTCGAGCAGGAGAGCTGACACACGTACCCCATCCCTCCCTACAGCAATGGGCAGAGAGGGCCCTGCACCTCACCTGGGCAAAACAGCAGAGCTGGTCCTGCTGGTGTGAGTGTGAGTGAGCCTGGGAACAGACCTGGCCCCGCTCCTTGCTGGGGGCTGCATTGGGTGACCTAGCTCAGGCAGTGCGGGAGAGCTTGCCAGGGTAGTGATGACGAGGGAAAGCTGGTGGGCTGACCAACCCAGCTACCAGTCAGGCCCAGAACCAGGGCTATGAGATAGCCCACACCAACATCCACCTCATCTATGAACTGCTGGAGCATGTGAAGGGGATGATCCAAAACAGCGGGATCTCCATGACACAGGAAAACAACAGGACATCCAAGAGGAGCCCTGGTGAGAGCCCATTATCCTTGGTGTAGCAGAAGTCAGAGGCCCCGAGCCAGACCACTGACTCGTGGCAATGAACCCTTGCAAGTAAAGATGAACGGACGAAAGGGTAAACTGTGTGCCTCAATGGGCCACACCACAGCTTCCACGACAAGATTCTTCTCTCTCTCTCTCTTGTTTCATTTTTGGTTTTTCTTTTTGTTTTTCTTTGTGGGGGAGGCTGCAAGGGCAGGAGGCAGATGCTATGGACCAGGAGGTAAGTAGGATTGGAATCCATGATGTGAAATCCACAAAGATCAATAAAAGTTAAAAGAATTTAAAAAAATAATAATTCTAGCTAGGCAGTGGTGGTGGTGGTGCATTCCCAGCACTTTGGAAGACAGAGTCAGGCAGATCTCTGAGTTCCAGGCCAGCCTGGTCTACAGAGTGAGTTTCAGGATAGCTAGGTCTACACAGAGTAAAAAAAAAACCCTGTCTTGAAAAACAATACAAACTGCTGGGCGGCGGCGGCGGCGGCGGCGGCGGCGGCGGCAGCAGCAGCAGCAGCAGCAGCAGCAGCAGCAGCAGCAGCAGCGGCGCACGCCTTTAATCCTAGCACTTGGGAGGCAGGGCCAGGTGGATCTCTGTGAGTTCAAGGTGAGCCTGGTCTACAGAGCGAGGTCAGGACAGGCACCAAAACTACACAGAGAAACCCTGTCTCAAAAAAAAAAAAAAAAAAAAAAAAAAAAAAAAAAAAAAAAAAACCAAACCAAACCAAACCAAACAACAAAACAACATGTTCTTCTAAAATGGTGACTCTCCTGTACACTTCACTGATTATCAAACTGAATTTTAAGCACGTGACTCCTTGGGCCGCAGCGCCAGAGCCTTTCCCGGTCTACTCTCCCCACTTAGAAGAATGAACATCTTCAGTTTGCTAAGTGACAAACCGGGGAGCCACTTGCTGCTAGATAGGGCCAGGAGAGCTGACTCAAAGCTCACACAGCCTGAGAAGAACCAGCCAGAGGCCAGTCCCCATGGGATAACTGAGAAAGGGTGAGAGCCACTGCCATCCACGTGGCTCACGTGGACAGCCTGTGGCCAACAGTGTCACCCAAGGAGAAGGCAGAAAGATGCTCAGCAATCAGCTGCACTGCTCAGGCGGCCCAGCCCGGGAGGTCCCTGAGAGGTAGTTTAAATGGCTGATGGGTGGATGGGAAGGGCCCAATTCATCTTATAAATAGGAAAAACCATTTTCTTAGGAAAATGACTTTTTTTTTTCTTGCCTGCATGTATTTCTGCACATCACATCTGCACATCTGGTGCTGGAGGCAAGAAGAGAGCATCGGATCCCCTGGGACTGGAGTTACAGGTGGGAGCGAGCGGCCATGTAGGTGCTGGGAATTGAGATCAGGTCCTCTGGAAGAGCAGCCAGTGTTCTTAACCACTGAGCCATCTCTCCAGTTCATTTTACAAATGACAGAGTCTGGTTGAGGACCACAGTGGGGATGCGAACTAACGGAGGCTGAGGGAGGGTCACCCAAGGATTCTGGGGTCTAGCACATCCTGCTTTAACGAAGAAGCACAGTGTGTAGTCGGAGGACGCCTGACGGGGGAGCAACGGTGTGCTTTAAACTCACTGGGCTTTATGAGCTGACTCCTTCAATGCTGATGTCCCAAGCAGATTTAGGATGACCTTCCCTTTATGGTCTAGGACAGGTACTTGGGGGCAGAGAACACTTAAAACTAGGGAAAGGTTACCACTACTTGAAAAGGGACCATAAAAGACGCATATGAAATGACATTGCAAACTAGTATTGCGATTTATACTCTCATCTAGTTTGTGAATATTGCCATGCCAGCCACTTATCATATAGTCTCCAAGAGGACTCCAGGCTTCCCTGGCCTCCCAGCTGCGGGGTGAGCAGAGAGGCCGAGGTCTCATTCTTCTCACTCTCTGTTTTGACTTAACTCAATCAAGGGCACACACACTACCCAGAGGAAAGAGGATAAAAGGAGGGAGCTAAATGCTGTCCATCAGTCTGGGACTCTAACAACAGTCCTGACAGGTAACCCAGTGAGCAATTAACCGAGCTAGGAATTAGACTAAGCCTTTTACATATATTAACACTTTTTATCTTCAGAGCGGGCCATAGGTTGTCCTACAGCTATCTGCATTCAGTAAATAGACAGATTAAAATACAGAGGTTAGCTTAGTAACTCAAGCTCAAGCAGCAAGTTAATTCTAGAAGTCCTACTACTTTGTCAGAGTGGATCTCTCTGTGCAGGAGTCCTGTGCCTTCCTGTACTTTGGGGACATTAGAGGGGTTTTAATAATGCTGCTAGGTCTGGGGGCTCCCTGAGGGTGAGGATCCCGCCAGTCTTGGAATTCCCTAGCACAGGGGCCCCAGTCCTGAGCCCTCAGCCCCAGAGGCTCCTCTATGCCCCATAGGCTGGGGCATCAGGGGACAGGGACCTGACATTTCCGCACAGTCACTTCCCAGGGCACATGGCCTGCATGGAGCAGCTTCTCTGCCATGGGCTCTTTTCCCTCCCTATCACAGGCTCCTGACCACAGCAGCAGCTGGGGCCTGAACACAGCATGATTCCTCTCTATCCCTGCTCCAGGCTGGCGGATCTGAGCACGAGGTTGGGCCGCCCCTGGGATCTGCCAGGCAGTAAACAAGCCATTCATGCGTCAGTTGTTTTCCTCCAGAGCAGCCTCATCAGCTGGACAGACCGTGACCAGACCTGCCAAGTTTATCCCCATGGGTGGGCTGCGGGCTGGGAGTGGTGGACGGCCTGGAACTCAGCTCAGTCTTTTCCAAGAGGCCACTTTCCATGCCCTTGAAGCTGCCGTTTTGTTAGGAGTGGCAATCTCTGGCAGTATGATTTGAGGCACCTGAAGGGAAGGGCTGCTGCTGCTTTATGGGGTGTCTTAGAAGTGGAGATCCCAGAAAACCATGAAGGAAGAACGGAAGTGGCAGTCTGCTGGGAGACCCCCAGAGAAGTTTCCAGAACCATGCAGCTCTCTGGTCTCAGGGCTTGCAAAAGTTGGTCAGAATGCCCCGAACCCCATCAGTTCAAATTCTTTCTGTCCTCTTTTTACTTCCAAGACAGCCATGTCCGTCCAGATTGTCTCCCCAAGTCTACCCTGTCTATTATGGCAGAAAAGATAAGCTGGGGGTCTCTGGGGGTCCAAGGGCAGGGAAGAAGGTTTAATAGACTGGGGTAGGGAACAGGATGCGGCATTATGGGTAGAAGGATTGCGGAAGCAGAAACCCAAGGATATAAACCAAGGGCGGAGGTAAGCAGGCCTGGAACCCCAGGCAGAGGAAGTAAAGACACCACCCCCACTCTGTCTGACCCACACTTTCACTCAAACTGTGTTTTCGCTTAGCGGGTACAAGGAGGTGACATTCTTAGCCTCATTTTGCAGATGTGGAAGCAAACTGAGTCATCCGCGGTCTACCCAGTTTGCAGAAGAGCTGGGCCTCAAAAAGGTTTCCAGGGCTCTTTGGGCCACACTTTTGGGAGGACAGGCTCAGGGAAGAGAATAAGGGCATACGTTTATGGACCAATCAGCTCCTCTGTTGTCAGCCCCACCCACCACACCCCTCTAGAACAAGCCACATCTGATTGCAAAGGCAGTCACTGCGCGCACACTAGCCCTCCGCACACCCCTTTCTTTCGTCACGGCACAGCAAACACATGCTGAGCTCCACTCTCCTTTTAAGACATCCCATCCCATCATTCCATCTGCTCTCCTCCCACGCCTTCTGCACCAGCTGTCTGAGGGCCCCTGGGCTTACCCTGTCGTGATGTCATCATCCTCTGTCATGGTCTTGCCCATGAGGTCGCTGTCACTCATGTAGCCGGACTTGAGGTCCACCTCATCAGAGTCCAGGGACTCCACCAACTCCAGGCGGGAGATGTGGCTGAGCTTGCTAGGGCTCCGCATAGGCATTGTGTGGGAGTAGTGTGCCCGCTCCCCGTGCATGTACCAGGCTGGTGGCCCCTCGGAGCGGCAGCTCCCCCCAACAGAGGGGGCATCGCCAGCCTGCAGCCGGGGACTGGACTGGCCGTAGCGCCAAGAGAGGGGAGAGGAGCGGTTGGAGAGGCTGGATACACTTCGCGGGTTGGCATCATCGCTGTCGTAACAAGTCATCTCCAGGGAGCTGCAGAGAGAGCGGATGGCACAGGTTTAGTCCTCAGCCCAACCGCTCTGTGCCCTGTCCCTTCACTGGGACGCCCTCTGTAGGGGCTCCTAAGTGTAAGTTCCTTTGTTACAGGCTATCCAGACTGTCAAGGGACAGTGATCCTAAGTAGCCAAGACAGCAATCCCATACACTCCGAAGAGCCTATGCTGTGAGTGTGGCTAGGGTTTAATATATTTTTTAAAAATCATTTTCTGGTAAACAGCCCAAGAAATAAATTAATCCTGCTGGTCCACTGCTTCCTTATCGTGAGATGGGACAGTGCCTACCCTACGTAATGTTTGTAGAGTTGGGAGGGCTGCAGCCATACAGATCTGACTGGGCCCCTCGTGTAGAAGATGCTCACCCAACCAGAAAGAGCCAGTGAGGCCTGGTGGGTCGGGAAAAGTGGAGGCTACTGATGACCAGAGCTCAGAAGACCTTAACTGTTCACTTCGTTCAGCATGTGGCCATCATCTCTGTCTAGAGCTGATTCTCGGGTACCATATCTACAAAAACCTAAAATCGGATGTTGAAGTATGAGTCAAGCTTTTGGGAACCTGAAACATAAAGCAGGCCCCAGGAAGACTGGTTCTAGCCATAGGCCTGGGCATCAGAAGAGGAAGCAGAGCCTCCTCAGGGAACAGACACGGCCTTCACTGGGTAGAGGAGAGGACCCAGGAAAGGAGACGAGAGATACAATAAGATCCAGGAGCCCCAAGCATCCAGGCCACCAAGCCAGGCCAAGAAAGCTACAGGCAGGCAGATACCAGAAGGCCAGAGGCTAGAGACACACTGAGGCCTTCTCTCACAGGGCCAGAGAGGAAATATGGCTGAGATCTGGCAAGAATGGTGATCAGAGATTTGGTTCAGGCTGTGATTGATAAGTTCACCAAGCCTAGCAATGGTCCCACTCCAAGTTACTTTTGACCCTTCTCTATCACTAAAGTCAGACAAGGTTGAATTGATGACATGAGGTATGTGGGCCACCAAAGCTGGGACATCTGAGGCAACCTGTGGCTAGACATGAGGTACACAAAGCAGAAGAATCTTTGATCTGTGATTCATAGCCACTCTCAGGGATGGGATGGGAGGCAGACATTGATTTTTATTATTATTGTTGTTGTTGTTTTTATAAAGTTGCTTGGAAAAAGAAAAAGAAAAACCCTCCAAAATGGTCTCTATTGAGCCTGAGAAAATATTCTTCCTATTCCTTAGCAAAATTGGAGGGGGAGGAAGGGTCAGTGGTCCTGAAAAACAGCACGATGGGGTCCTTGCAGCTGACCTGTGGGCCATCAGTGACCTCTTGAGTACTCCCAGCTGACCTACGCCCATCTTTCTCTCTGGGCCCAGCAGTCCCAGCATCCTTTGCAGTTCTGCACCCGTTTCTAGTTACTGTGGACCTTGACACCATCTCCTGTGGGAGAATGGAAATCCCCTGGTGCAGGGGAGCCAGGGTCGTGGTGTAACTCAATCCCGATGCTCACCCTGTATTCTAGCACTTCACAAGGGAACCAACAAGGAGCAGACCCAGGACGGCTGTGCTGAATGCAGCAGGGACCGTCTCACCACAGAGGAAGGCCAGGGCCTCATGCAGGACGTGCTTAACAGACATAAGCTGCCCATGAAATGGTTATTGATGATGATGGAGGAGAAGAGGGGATAAACAGCAGCAGCAGACCATGGTGAGAGCATGGAGGGATCCAGGGGCGCTGGTGTGGGTAGTTCCTCACTCAGTTCTGTCTCTGGCCTGCCTACGCCTCTGTGTTACTCTCTGAACATAAAACGCCTCTTCCCCTATTCTGAGGCTCTGTGTTTGTTTTTTTTTTTTTAAGCACCAACATCCATCTCTAGATCTCAGTGGAAAGGGTTTCTAGCTCAGAGCTGATCTCCTGACCTCCAGCGGGTGCCCAGCCCCAGGATGGCCCCTCTGGGGAGGTCAGTTTTGCTTCCTCTCCAGCCACAGTCCCTACCTCAGACTCTCTCTAAGGAGGGGAACACACCTACAGAAATAGAGGAAGCAAGTTTCCAAAAAGAAACTGAGTCTGAGTTACCCTGTGAACTCCAGGGTGATGGCAACATCAGGGGGGGCAGATGCACCCCTTGAACCCTGAGGCCCACGGGGATACGGCTGTGTTTGCTCTGAAGGCTGGTGCCCCATGCTGTATGGACGCACAGCTGCCCGCAGCAGCCTGTGGGTCCAACAGGTGCCTCTTCTCCAAGGTCCTCTTGCTAGCCTAGGGAATATTATTATTCCAAGGTGCAGGGAAGGATGGATGGATAGCACTTTAGAAAGCAAAAGAGCCATAAAAGTCAGCACAAAACCGGTCTTTATGCGAGTGTGGAGCGGAACTAATATAAACCAAAGGCTAAGAGGAGACGTGGCCCCTAGTCCATGGTAAACAGAAGACAGGCTCTTGCTGGTACTTTCTTTTCCATAAAGGGCGCTTGTCTCAACCAGTCAGCACTAAGGGAAGGCTTTAGGCTTCTCTTCCCCATCCAAGCAGGATCTTCCCTATTTCCCAGGGGCCTCAGGGCAGGCGTCGGGGCACCAGGCGCCTGGAGCAGCTGCCTCTGCCCTGTTTCTGTGGGTGAGTCATCTGGGGTGTGACTCTCAGAGCAATTCAGCAACTCTTGGCTTCTTTGGCACGATCCTGGCGGGTGACTTGGCATTGAGAGATGTTCCAGAAACTTCCTTGGACAGGGGATGGGGGTGAGGATTTCATCTATGGGTGGCTAAACTGCGGGGTGATTCAGCTAAGTGGGAGCCCCACTCTACTTGGATTGCTGCTTAGGGCTTGTGGGATGGAACAGAGACTGTTTGGGGGGCTCCTGAAACCACACTGACCACCTCTCCTCAGACTCCCTTGATGACCTCCGCTTTGGTCGTAAGGTAGATGCTTAGATGTCTGGGAATAAGAGCCTGGTTTTTCAAGGCAGGGAGGTGAGTGGGGGTGTGGGAGGCAGTGGGAAGTAAGAGAAGGAGACAAGTCTCAACAGGAAGACCCAGGGCCAATGGATGAATGCTCCTAAGGCACGGGACAGCAGCAGTCATGGCGCCCCCCACATAGATGGAGATGCCTCAAAAGTGATGGGTTCCTGACATGGAGGGTATGCAAGTGTGTCTTGGCTACTCCTCTGACAGACCATGCTGATAAAAGTCCTTTTCCCATTAACCCTATGTGCCAGCTTTGCGGTCAGTTTTCTAGCACCAGGCGACAGAGAGGAACCTATCTCCAGTTGAACTGAGGAGGCGTCGGTTCCTAATGCACAGGCTTCGAGCCTCCACGTCCATGCCCCATGATTTCCCACCCTTGGCTGCCTGCTCACCTCCCTCCTCAGAACTTAGTTGTGTCCTCTGTCCCCCTCAGGGCGGACAGTATGAGCTCATCTGAGCAGCCCAGGGAAGTCCAGAGGAACCGCATGGGAAATTCTGACTCACAGGGGCTGGGGCCAGAATGCTGCTCTAGGGAAAAGGGGCCCTGGGAGAGGTGTGCACCCTGTAGTTGGAGGCTTGGGGGTTTCTCTAAGGGTTGGGAGACAAGCGGGATGCCATGGGGCTGGTTTTGTGGGTGATGGTACGTAGACCCTCCCAGGTACTCAGCTCTCCTTTGGGAGTGACAGAAGTAGCCAGAGGACACAGGCTGGCAGAGGGCTGAAGAGCCCAGGTGTTGGGAGGATCCGGGTCCTAGCATCCCAGAGGATAGGACCTGAAGAGTAGAGTGGTGTTTAGTAACAAAGCCCTCCTGACAGATGAGGAGACTAGGCCCCAAGGAGAGAGCATGTATGACAGACCACACACCTGGGCTTCCCACCCTTCCCCAGTGGTTTTCACTGTGATTCCGGATAAGTGAAAGCCCATGCTCAAGCATAAGCAGAGACAAGACTTCACGGGTTCCCTGCTGAGATCCTGGGCTCCCTTTCTTTGCAGCACTGGCAGTGTGGGGATCCAGACACCTGTGTCCACAGAGGCCAAGGTCACAGACCGCTCGACGTGGGATGCTTATGTGGAGATGTGGAAAGACCCCGAAGCCTTGCCCTCCAGACCCAGGGAGAGGACGTCACCAAGGGCAGCTCAGGCTTTACCTGTGAGTCACCTGGGAGCCTCGAAGGCTGGACATGGTCTCTTCCAGGTTCTGTCGAAGGTCCAAAACATTCTGGACTGTCCTCTTTCTCTGTGACTCTGGATCTGGCAAGGAGAGCAGAAGGAGCTGGTGAATGAAAAGGGATTCCTGAGGAAACTGGGGGCCAGGGCAGGGGAGACAGACCATATCTTCCCGAAACCAGGCCCTGGGGCCAGTCACCTGCGTCTTCTGTTTCCCCAGAGATGACCAGCAGAGCAGGTACCGCTAACGCCTCCACATCTGTCCCGGGCCAGCTGAAGCTCCAACCCTGACAAGGGCCGCAGACAGGGCCACTGAATTCCCCACAGACCCTCTCCCTGAGTGACCCATACTGCCTCTGGCTTTGGTTTGGGGAGGTTCTTCTCACAGCAGAGGCAGCAGTCATAGGCAAGGCTTCCTGTGGTGGAACGAAATGGCACTCTCCTGGAATCTCCTTTGTGGCAAGCACTCTGCTGGTGTGTGCTTAGGGCCTTTGAAAGAGGGGACACTCTGATGGGCAGAGTGGTCATTTTCTGGGGCAGTTCAGAGCCTATTCAAGAGTTGGAGATCCTGACTGAGGAAGAAGTATGGGTGTGGCCAGAATCTGGACTGGTCAGGACCACTTTGCTCAGCCTTGGTTTCCCGGCAGGATGACGTTAGCCTGGACCATTGAGAGCCTCTACCCATAAACAAAGCTTCATCCTTTCTCCCATCTAGGATGGAAACAGCCTCCAAATGATGCAACTCAAAGAACCCTCCTCTCCCTTCTATTGACCTAGCCAACAAATCTTTATCAAATAACCACTTGGGGCTGGGTGTGGCGGCGCACAACTTTGATCCTGGCACTCGGGAGGCAGAAGCTGGTGGATCTCTTGGAGTCGGAGGCCAGCCTGGTCTACATAGCAATTTCTAGGCCAGCTAAGGCTACATAGCAAGGCCCTATTTTAAAAAGGAAAGAAATAAAGACAACAAAAATCCCCAAGCAACACTCCCCCCCAAAAAAAATGAATACAAATGAAACAACAAAGATACCACCAGAACTTGGTACTGGGCACTGTGCTGGGCTCTGAGGACACGCGATGGAGGCCCTGCCCCACAGTTCACCGTTTATGTTGGGATCTGAAGTCACTGTCCCTGAACAGGACCCAGCTTCCCCAATCTTCCTCAAAAGGCCATCTTCAGCAGTCAGTGACAGCAAGATGACCGTGGGACAAGCCCTCTCCTCCCCCCCCCCAACCCTTCCAGCCTCCTGGGCAAGCCAACCTTACCCCCACCCCCAGTCCCAGCCTCTCTCCACCCACAGACTCAGCAGGAGAGCAAGCTCCTTTTGGCTGCCAAAGAGAACATTTCCGAATCCCATAAGAGGTATTTTTTTTCTCAGGACTGAGCTCAGGCTGGCTGGCTGTCACTGGATGGCTGGCCAAGAGAGGCTGGGTGGGGTGGCAGGGCCATGCTGTATGGCTCTCCCCAGAGCCTCTGGGACACTTTCTCTTAGGACCAGCTCTAGACCTGCGCCTGGCCATCTCTCTGTTTAGCTCCCTTGGGGTCTTGTCCCGACCCTGCAGCTTCTCATGGCCAGTCCCATGTACCCAGCACGCCATGATGGGGTCAGTGAACAAGGATGAACGGCAGGCCTCCATGCCAGTGGTCTGTGCTCTGCCCACAGCCTTGGCATCATCTCTCTGGCTGCCAATGCCTGTTTATCCTGGCAAGTGCCACCTCGTGAACTGATCCATGGCTTTAACTGATGGCTTGGCATGGGACGCAGGGTCAGAAAGTGTACACCTATATATTTTAAGGTTTAATTCTCAAGTGCCTATGTGGGAACCTAGAAGATGGGTGCCAACGTACAGGTTTCGCAGGACGGTGATACTTTCTATGGTTTTGACGGAAATGATCCAACGTACACCCATCTCCGAAGTGTGTTTCCAAAGAGGAAAGTGACTGAGAGTTATTCAGAAACTTATGAGTGTGCCCAGTTTTTTTGCACACATCATCCAGTTGAATCCTCACAACATTTTTGGGAGATCTGTGCTATTGTTCCATTTTACAGATGAGAACACTGACACTCGGAGAGATCACATAAATGGGTTGAGGTTGCACAACTAGCGTGTAGCAACAGGATAGAGAGTCTGAAAGAAACTCACCTCTTTTGACGTAAGACAGGGCACCTCTGTATCAGCAGTGTCATGCCCAGTGATGGTATACAGTAGCACTTAAAGATATCCCAATGTTTAATGAGTGCAATCATATTTTTAAAATTGTGTGTGTGTGTGTGTGTGTGTGTGTGTGTGTGTGTGTGTGTGTGTAGTGGATGGATACTGTGGCATTAAAAAAAAAATGTCCACCTCTCTTTAAGGAAAAAAAAATGTTTAATCCACACAGTCAATCAGCTTCATTCCTAATTCCCTAGGCCGTGGGCACAGCAGGGTATGATGGGAACTGGAACCCAAAATCTTGGTAGTGACAGAGAACTCTTGTTACATATATATCAACTCTTGATCTATCAGTCACGGTGCCCTCTTGCCCCAGTCTCCTCAAAGACCTCCACCCAACCCCTACATTTTTCCGTGTCAACAGAGTAGAGTAGGGCAGCCCCCAGGGCTAGACTACTCAAAAATCAGACACCGAGGTCCTTGAAACAGCTCAGCTCAGCCCTGCGTGTCCCAGAGAAGGTAAGGGGCTAAGGTGCAGGAGAGCAACCAGCAGGAGGTGGCGGAGGGAACTGTCTGCAGCCCCCAGGGTGGGATAGGAGAGGCAAGGAGGTGACCGGATCTGTTGAGAGCCCTGGCTGGGGCAGTCCTGAAGAGGCTACACCCTAGAGCTCCTCAGCGCCTCAGCAGTGCCGCCTGGTGGCCATCTAGGGTATGTCACCCCCTTCTCTGTCTCTCTCTCTCTGTCTCTCTGTCTCTGTCTCTTTCTCTCTGTCTCTCTGTCTCTCTGTCTCTCTGTCTCTCTGTCTCTCTCTCTCTCTCTCTCTCTCTCTCTCCCCCCCCCTTGGGAAGAAAAGATACAGGAAACTGAAACTCCAGGACTTACATGCATATAAGAACTGGCCACTGAGACCCAAGAAGCTACAGATACTTAACCTAGTTGTATGTGTGTGTGGAATGTGAGTGTGTGTGTGTGTGTGTGTGTGTGTGTTCAGGGAGGGGGGGTAATATTCACATCTGTGATTTCCCAAGGCATTTTTCGACGTTTAGCTTAAAAATACATTAAGTTGTATTTGCAGAGGAACTCAACCCACCTCTTCCCCCAGCACCCAGTCTGGACCTGCATTCCAGCACTGCAATAAGCATTTCTTCGTTCTCACTGTGTCCAGTGAGAGTGAAGATCTGGGAGGGGTGGAGGGATGTGAGGTACTAGTCACGGTGCGATGAATTAACATAACCCGAAGGTGCTCTACTTTACTCTCTTGGTTAAGTCCCCATGTCTTGGAGGCTGCCTCCCTCTATCTTGGTCAACTCTGTGGCCTCAGCATGAGTGGACCTGGGGCCAAAACAGAGCTAAGGTATGTCAAAGATGGAGGCGCCTTCTCCCTACTGCTGCTCAGGACGTTCCCAACCTATGTGGCACCTTCGTGCACATAACAGCTAAGATTTTGCAGAACAGGTTATAGCTCCAAGAAAGAAGTGTGTGTGTGTGTGTGTGTGTTGTGTGTGTGTGTGCACGCACTCACACACCTACAGAGAGTGTCCTGTCCATGGAATCTAATGGCTAAGGATCAACAATCAAATATATTAGACACACAGGTACACGCACACAGAGTTACCAGTAATGCCAGTGACTACGCGTTTGCCACACACGAGGCACGATGCTGGGCGTATGACTCCACAGTATTCAATTGGATTCATTATATCTGTTTGGATTCCAAAACCCCTATTCATTTTCCCATTATGATGCTGTGCCTCAGAATATGCACATCTCACCAAGGTGTGCCAGTTCTGCAGACACAAACACACCTCCCACTACGTGACAGGAAGGTGACTAAGAAATTTTCGCGGAAGAGAGGCAATTTTTGCAGGAGAAGGGAGGGCCCAGGGGACACTGGGAGGGTGATGGGAGCCGATTTCTTCTACCTGCCTGACATCAGACAGGGGACAAGCCTCCCAAGGATGACGAGGATGAGCAGCTGCTAACCTAAAGACTCAATTTGGTGTCAAGAACGTAATTCTTAGGCCCGTCACTGTGGAGCACGACTTTAATCCTAGCACTGAGAGGCAGAGGCAGGTGGATTTCTGTGAGTTCCAGGACAGCCTGGTCTACATAGTGAGCTCCAGGACAGCCAGGGCTGCACAGAGAGACCCTGTCTCAAAAAACAAACAAACAAAACAAAAACCCAGAAAAGCACAGTTCATAGTGTAAAGAAGAAACCCCAGCATTCAGGTGCTCCCGGCTCTTCCCAGCTGGGTTGATCTTAAACAGGTCATCTCATCTTACTGCAGTTTTCCTTTCTGCTAAGTGAGGAGAGGAATGGCCTCACCTAGTCCGGCTGTGTCGAGGCTTAAGGACCAGCGCACTGAGCCTAGTGCCCGGCACACAGCAAGCTTCCTGGAAATGTAGCTCGGATCCGGCAGAAGGCAGAGGTGGGTGGGCACTGGGGCCCGAGCTTCCCACTCTCAGCCATTCACAGACAGGGGCGACCGGAGGCCCTCATACCCGGATCTAGGGCCAAATGAGATGCTCACCAAACCTGGCTTCTGCATCATCAAGCCTGACAGCTGCTTCTCTCACGGCTAGTCTCGCCTGTGGGGCACACTTGGCTACAGGGACTTGCTTGGGCGGGAAGGCTAAAATGTGGCACAGCAATGGACAGCGAGCCTCCAGCTCAGGGGAAAAGCTCCAACAGAGACCCGCAAGTTCCAGGAGGAGCAGGAGGCTCAGGGGGACCCGTCACCCAGTACTCAGATTTCCCCACATTCTGTGAGGTTTTAATTATTAGCCAGCAATTAAGTAAACGGCAATGACTGACTGTCAAAGCCTTAATTACTCCCAATGTTCCAGAACCCACACAAGCCATGGAGCCCAGGGTAGGGCAGCTGAGAACTGGGTCTATACCTCCTCTCTAGACTGGCTTTTGCTGTGAGCGCCTGGGTGAAGTGCAAGCCCCCAGGATGGGTAGGAGCAGGCCTAGAGGGGGCTGGAGGGCATCTGCCACCTTCTCACATCAAGGACGGAAATGACGCCCCTGTACGTCCGCAGAGGGGACTCGGGGCTGCCTCGACTCCTGGCCTTGGCTCATTTTTCACTGTCTGGTGCTGTGGGCTGTGATGGAGGCTGAGATGTATCTGCAGAAGGGATAACTCACAGCCAGAATGAACCACGAGGGATGGCCTGGGCCTAGATCCATGGTGAAATCCAGGCCAGCCTAAATGACCTGGAAACAGGAAGGACCGAGCCTCTCTGCATCTGTTTCTCACCCCCCCCCCCCAACAACTCTTCAGAGGGAGAAAATTCCCCGACCCCATTTGATCCCAGCCCAGGGTTCAGATCTTTAAATCCCGGAAATCTGCCATGATTTCGGCTTCTAAAAAGATCCCAGGCCCAGCCCATGGGCCCCTTTCTCCCAGTACTTACGCCAACAATGGAAAAAGACACCGGGGAGATCCACACATGGCTGCCAGTATTTACTGAGCAATACTTTGTGTTTCAGTTGGATCAAATGTCTCTGGGAACCTGAATCTTTTCGCCCCTTTTCTCCGCTCCAGGACACAAGTCTACCAACTCCAGCAAGGCAGGAGGCCACCCCAGTGCACTCCTGGTCTGAGGGCACACGCCAGGGTACCCCAGAGGCTTAAGTTTAAACTAGGCAGTTCTGTGGGGTCTGCATCAGTCATCTTGTACTAGATCAATTCCCATCCCCTGCAAAGGCTGAGTGCTCCACTGTGGCAGGGAAAGTGTTAAAAGCTGACAAGTGAGGCGGACTACAGATCTCCTCTGCCCTAGGGTAGTGCACAGCAGCTTGTCTGAAGGGCAACTCCATCCCCTCCCTACACCCCCTTCTCAAATCATCTGTTGACCCCAGACATCCTAGAAGGATGCTGGGTGGGCGGGCCTCCAGGCCAGAGACACCCCACTGTCATGGAGTGTGCAGGCAGGGGACTATTTATTCTGTTACTAATCCTATCATTCCACTCATCCCCCCACTTAAGTTACAATATTGTCGGAGGCAGCTGTCACTGAACCCCGCGGTGCGGCAAATGCTAGGCTTGTATCTGCTCAGCACTCCTGCTCCCCAGAGGAGCTCCCAGAGAGATTCTCTTTACCCCGGAGAACCCACTCAGGCAGTGAGTGGACTGGCTGGAGTCTTCCTGCTGGCTGCTGCATGAGGCACCAGAAAACCAGGACTCAGAAAACAATGTTTGGCCATGTGGGGGCGTTATACAAAAACCAGGAACTACAAACAAATCTGGGCTATGGTGATATCTTGTTTGTCCTCTTAGCAAATAAAGTTTACCTGAAGATCAGAGGACAGAGCCAGCCACAGCCTTAGCCATAGGGGTCAGGCAGTGGTGGCACACACCTTTAATTCCAGCACTTGGGATCACACACCTTTAATCCCAGCACTAGGAAGGTTGAGACAGGAAGTGATAGGGCTGGGCAGAGAAAGGAATATAAGGTGGGAAGAGACAAGAACTCGCTCTCTTTCAGGCTGAGGAGTTGGTGAGGTAAGAGGTGGTGGCTGTGGCTTGCTCTGCTTCTCTGACCTTTCAGCTTTCACCCCGACATCTGGCTCCAGGTTTTTATTGTAAGACCATTTAGGATTCGTGCAACAAGGGGGCTAAACAGAGAAGTGTACACAGGCACTACAGCCTGGGGGTGCCAGGCAGGGGTCTCCCCAGTTTATGGGCAGTTTTGATTTTCACTGAGGGAAAAATCCCAAGGGAACATACCAACCAGCTGTGGAACTTGGGTAAGTGAGTTCTCCTTGGGCCTTAGTCTCCTGGTCTGTAAGCAAGGAAGCTGGATAGAGGACACTTAAGCTCTGGCCGTCTAGCACTCTGCTCTCACATAGGTAGAGGACCCTCCCCCGCACCTTGGGCTGTCTTGATCTTGGTGCCTGGCTGAGGTCTGTAAAAACTCCTACTTTTAAGCATAGATGCCAGGGTGTCGCCCCCCAGTTTCTGGTTCAGCAAGCTGGAGGTGGCACCCAGGAATCTGCTGCACTGCCAGATCCTAAATCAGGTGACCTGATTGGAGGGTCCTATTTTGGGAAATCCTTGCATTTGGTTGCACACTTCGAGAACAGACTACCTCTCAAAAAAACTAGGGCTCAATATCCCCACACAAGGTTGATGGGGAAATACCTCTGGTACAAGTCGGCTCTCTGTTCTCTGCTACATCTTTAGGCTTCTGGTAAGACATCCACCAAAACCTTGCTCATCGTCAGGTCTCTGGGGCTTGTTGAAGAGATGAACCACACGGGGGCGCTATGGGCCCTCGACCGTCTGCAGCCTCACTGATGCCGCAATGCTGCAAGATGGGCAGCGCCGTCTGGCTCTCTGGCTTGGGAGAAAGTTGCCCAAAGGCCTCTTTCCCTTTGCATTCTGCTTAGGATTGCTTCCTTGCAGGCTCTGCACTCCTGGGACAGACATGCTTCTCTGTACCGCCAGCACCCCGGCCCTGGCTAGGTTAGCACACTTGGAAGAGAGCCTAGTGTTTGCAGCATCAACTCGGCTGAGCCATCTATCTACCCAGGCAGTGCCTGCCCTGCTCCTGGGGACAGTTAAAGACCAGGACCTGGTTTGCAGGGATTCTTCAAACCAGCCCAAGGTAGAAACAGGCTCTGGAGACCTTGGCAAGCTCATGTTCAGAGCCAAAGTTTGAGAGGGAATCCAGCTTGCCTTTCGGCCCTGGACAAGCGGGTGGGGTTCAAGTCTGTGGTCTGGAGGTCTCACTTCCGCTCTTTTGCAGTGTGCTTGAGGCAGGTGGCTTTCTGGGGGGAGTGGGAGGACAGGCTCCTCCCATCGGCCCCACCAAGGCCCTTTGGGGAAGAAAGGAGATCTCTGCAGTGAGCTGAAGGCAGAAGGGGAACAGGGTCGGCTGCAATGGGAGTACAGCTCAGCGTCACACAGCCTTGTGTACCAATGCAGCCTTGGCAGAGAACTTGGGGAGTAAGCTTACAGGCCCAGGGGACAGCTACTTCTCGATGACTAGCACTTATATCCCCTTGGGGAAGGCCTTACTAGGTCAAGGACAGTCAGTACTGTGGGCCAAGGGACCAGAAGAGGGCTCTGGCCTTTAGTCCTGTTTGGAATGAGTGTTAGTTCTAATGTCTCTTCTCCTCTCTTCTTTTCTTTTCTTCCTTCCTTCCTTCCTTCCTTCTTTCCTTCCCTCCTTCCTTTCTTTTTCTTTCTTTCTTTTTGTTTTTGAGACAGGGTTTCTCTATGCAGCGCTGGCTGTCCTGAAGCTCACTCTGAACTGACCTCCAACTCAGAGATCTGCCAGCCTCTCCTCCTGAGTGCTGGGGTTAAAGGTGTGCACTGCCATGCCCAGCTAGGTCTATCTTTTTCTATTACACCTCTAGAGAAATGCCTTCTACCCCTTTTCCTTTGAACATCAGGTTACAGGATAAGAGTGGAGTCTAAAGATTTGATGTTGGGCTGGGCTTGTGGGCCGGCCTCCAAGAGAGGATGGGCTGCCCATCTCAGCCACACAGGCAGGTCGCTTGCTGCTCAGGGCAGGCCCAGACTCTCCTGTCCAGCGAACCTCAAGATTTACTAGAAATGTTTTAACAATGCCCAGAGCCTTCGTGTGACACCCTGCTCAGATAATGTTGATAATGTCTCTCCTGCAGCTGCGGCTGGGAACCCGGCATGGTTGCTATAGCAACAGTTGACACAGCAGAGAGGACCATCTGCAGGCAAGGCAGTGAGGAGAAAACCGAGGGGCTGGGCTCAGGTGTGGATAGCACTGGAAGAGACCTGGGGGATTTCTGGGCATGGCACTAGTAATGCTAGGTGTTGGCTAGCCCTTCTACCTCTGGAACCAGGTACTGTTCTAGAAGCTTATGTATATGAGTCCTGTTCAGTTGCATGAAAAACCTGGGCTGGTCCATCTATTACCCCAATTCTTCTTTTTCAAGACAGGGTTTCTCTGTGTAGCCCTGGCTGTCCTGGAACTCACTCTGTACACCAGGCTGGCCTTGAACTCAGAAATCCACGGGTTTCTGCCTCCCTCCTGGCTATTACCCCGTTTTTTTTTTTTTTTTTTTTTTTTTTTTTTTTTTTTTTTTTTTTGGTTTTTCGAGACAAGGTTTCTCTGTGTAGTTTTGTGCCTTTCCTGGAACTCGCTTTGTAGACCAGGCTGACCTCGAACTCAAAAAGATCCGCCTGCCTCTGCCTCCCAAGTACTGGGATTAAAGGCGTGTGCCACCACCGCCCGGCTTACCCCGGTTTTATAGCTGAGAAAACTGGAGTTCAGGGCAGCCAAGTCTGCTCTCCGGGACGATACAGTAGCACATGGCAAAGCCAGAATCAGAAGGCGGATGTTCTAGCCTTGTCTAATACCAGAGCCACTAGCCAGAGATGGTAAAACATACAGATGAGGGATGATCACGTGCTATACAATCCACCTTTTAAAACATAGAATTCCGTGGCTTTCAGCACATTTGTACATCACCATTCACGTCATTTCAAAATAAGCCCCATACACCTAAGCACTCACTCGTCTTCCTCTCCTTGCTCTAATCCCTGGCAACAAGCGGTCTGCTCTTTGGTTCTGCCAACCCACCTGCTCAGGACAGTTCATGGAACAGAACCACACTGCCACCTTTGTGGTTTCGGTCACTCGGCACTGCCTTTTCAAAGTTGCTCCATTTTGTGGCACGTATCAGCCATTCGTCCCTTTTCGTGGCTGAATAACACTCTACTGTGTGGACAACATGTGCTTACCTATCCATCGTTTGACAGACGCTTGCGTCGCCTCTACTTTTTGCCCAGCATGAATAATGCTGCCGTGAAAATTCATACATGTGCGGACATCTGCTCTGACTTCTCGAGGTATGCCTAGGACTGAATGTTGGGTCATATGGTAACGTGTGTTTAACATGTTGGGGAATGGATATACTGTCATCCCAAAGGGTCTGCACTATGTCTCATTCCCATGCGCAGCATGTGCGGGTTCTGGCTTCTACCCAGCCTCAGCGACACGTGCTATTGTCTGTCATACTGTGGCCAGCCCAGTGTGCCAGGCTATCTCACCATAGATCTAATATGTGTCTTTCTAATTATTTAAGAATGCTGATAGCCAGGTGGTGGTGGCGCACGCCTTTAACCCCAGCATTCGGGAGGCAGAGCCAGGCAGATCTCTGTGAGTTCGGGGCCAGCCTGGTCTACAATGCAAGTTCCAAGAAAGGCGTAAAGCTACACAGAGAAACCCTGTCTCAAAAAAAGAATGTTGAGCACCTTTTCTATTTGAATTAATTGAAATATTTAATTCCCTCAACTGCATTAGCCACATTTTAGGCACTCAACAGTGACCTTGCCACACTGGCTAATTAACTACTGCAGACCAGCTACAAAGTACCCCTAAACTTCTAGGCACGGTGTAGCAAGTCAGAGTCCGTTGGCGTGGGACTGCATAATGTCACCAGAAGTCTGGCACACTCCCCACCCCGAGAGTGCTCTAGCATCAGCCTCCTAATTGCTGGGGTTACACTGTGTGTTGACACACCCCGCTTTTACATACACTCTAGTCCAGTTTGCAAGTGGACCCATCTTCAGGTCCCCAGGGGCCTGACACTGGGACCCAAAGTAGGTCAATCAGAAACTTGCCAAGAGCATGACTGGACCTGGTGACAGACAGGGACAGAAGGGAAGAGCTGGCAGTGCTCGCGGCTGCCTCGTACACAGCCCCACCCCCACAGTGCAGTCTCACCCCCAGGGCGGAGTGTCCCTTAGACCTGCCCCTGCAGGATGCCACCTTGCCCTCCAGAACCCATCAGCGGCAGCGGTTCCGTCAAGATGATGCAGCCTGTGACCTCCGGCCAGGTCTGACAACGGAGGATGAAGAGCTGGCTTGAAAGACTCCGAGGGAGAAAGCTGGGGCCAAGGTTTGGGCCATGCAGGGCTGCCCCAGAAAAAGGGGTCTCTACAGCTAAGGAAGCTATGCACGCCAGCTCCCTGAACCCAGGGCCAGGCACACAGCATCTGATACGTATGACAGCAGCCTTGAGGCTGACGGACTTTAGTGGTGGGCTGCCTCCCAGAGGGCTCGAGTTTCTGGCAACGCCTTCTGTGCCCCCGATCCTCGGCTGCCGTCACCGGGGACCTCTGGGTTCAGCCATCTGCCACTATCTCCAGGGTGACCCCCATTGCTTTAGACAAAGGCTTGGGAGCCCCCACCTACCTCTCCCCACCCCTCACCCCACCCCGCTCAGGGCTTAGGCACAAGCCAGAGTAGCAAGCTGTTAGCTTTGGAAAGGCAAAGAATCCCAGGGTGAGGCAGAATAAGGTCCGCTAAAGTGACAGCGTTCTTGGAGACAGGCAGGGATGAAAAGAAAGGAGACTATGTCCTGAGTGTGTTCTATCTATGTGCTGCACTTGGCCCGAAACACGGACAGACATTCTGTCCTTGGAAGACAGCAATCCTGAGGGGATCATAATCATGATCCCCATTTACAGGTGTTTGCTTCGAGAGGCCAGTTAACTTCCTAAGGTCGCACAGTTTATGTAAGTGGCATAGTAGGGACCTGAAGCTCGACCTGTCTTTGAAATCCTCGCTTCTTCCTAAATAAGGCACCAATGCCAATAAAGACAACCTGGCTGGACACTGGGAGGCCCTTTCCTGACTGGCGTGCTGGAATCATACTCCTCACAGACCACAGGACGAGGCCAGTCCTCCACTCCGGGATGAATGAGATAAAACACTGCCAGGAGACAGGGGAGTCACAGGCCCCCGGCCAGGCCAAGAATTCTCTACCTCCGCGATGCGGGGCCGCCAGCCAGTCTTGCAGGCCTTCCTGGCAGCCTCTGCTCCTGTCCGACACTTACTTCCTCGAGGGAGCCCTTTTTCCCCAACTGGGCTTTGTCCCAGATCTGCAACCTGCAAAGCTTCTGGCCTTGGAAGAAGCTTCCTAGAACGCCTGGCAGGCAGGCTGGAAGGCCGGCCTGCTTGCCAAGCCAAGGCCAGTCCGGGCCTGCACACGCTGTCCGATTCCCCGCAGCAGCCTGGGAACCTGGGCCTCAGAAGCGTAGCAGCAGCAATGTCTATAGCATCTCCTTCCTGGGGAACAGCTTGGGGAGGGGTTGGAGTCACGGGGGGGAGGGTGTCACTGCTCAGTCCTGCCCCCACTAGCTGGGCTCTACTCCGAGGAACCTAGGAGGGAGAGCACCTCCAGCTTGAGCATCATCGGACTGGGCGCTGAAGCTCTGTGTCTTAAGTCACAGGGTCTTCCGGAACCCATGAGCAAGTTAGTCTCTCCGGGCCTCGGTTTCTCCTGGGGGAAAAACCATCAAGGCCGTTCCTTCTCTGTTGAGAGTGGGGTGGGGGGGAGCACTAGAAGGACATGTGAACCGGGCATTTGCAGAACCAGAGGGCAGCGAGTGGCCGCCTGCCTCCGAGGGCAGGTGGGGCTGCATGGGGAACCCCATCCAGAGTGGGGCCTGGGAAAGATCAGGAAGAGGTCATGGGGGAATATCCCCAGCCCATGCCCAGCCCTCCAGAGCCTGCATTCAGCTCAGTAGCCATGTTCCTACTCCAGTGGCTGAGCCTTAGTTAGGGTGGGTCACCATTTGAACAGAGGCAAATTCCCAGGAAAACGGAGTCTTCCTTGGCCTGTCCAGGTCTACAAAGCTGTGCTTGAGTTAAAAGGTAATACACCTGCTATGGATGTAGCTTTCCTCACACCCCACCTTTGCCTGGCTGTCTGGATACATCGGGCTTGTGGAAGAGTCCGAACTGGGTGCTTGCTGCTGCAGCCCTCTCAGAAGGCAGAAGCAGGAAGGTCACCCTTTGTAGGCAGAATACCCCTTGGATTAGCCAGGCACCCACACAGGACAGAGCACAGGGACAGCCCTATGCCCTGGGCTCTGGAGAGTTAGAGCCAGGAGAGCCTGTCTCCAGCACAGGCAGAGGGAGACCCTGCCTTAGAGGGACAAATGGAAGCCACCAGATGTCATCTGTTGTATGTCTTCATCCCTGGAACTCACCCAGGTTGTGGCAAGAGGCCCGAGCGTGGCTGGCCGACCCTGGAGAGTAGGTTAGAGTTCAGAAAAAGCAACACTTAAAGAAAGTAATCAGGAGGAAAACATGTTCGTGTGTGTGTGTGTGTGTGTGTGTGTGTGTGTGTGTGTACACGTGCGTGCACACAAGCACATGTACGTCTGTTTCTGTGTGTGTACCTCTCTCTGTGCAGGACCCAGGAAATACAGCCGCACTTTGGCGGAAACATGCCACCTGTCCCTCTCCTCTGGGAGGCACCTAGCACCTATTAAATGCCTACTGTGTGTCAAGTATTTCACACACTTCAGGCCTTTAATGCTCCCCCCAATAATTCTGGGAAGCATGTTCTGTGAGAGTCCATCCTGCCACGAAGAGACCGATAAGCATTTGCATTTGCTTTCAGCTGTGAGGTTCAGGGCTGGGATTGAAGCCAATTTACCAACTCCAATATCAATGCTCACCATACCCGGTCAGACTGAAGACCGGACCTCATCCATCTCTTGTTTTTAATGAGTAAGAAACAAAACAGAGAGCCGGGCGGTGGTGGCGCACGCCTTTAATCCCAGCACTCGGGAGGCAAAGGCAGGCGGATCTCTGTGAGTTCAAGGCCAGCCTGGTCTACAGAGCAAGATCCAGGACAGGCACCAAAACTACACAGAGAAACTCTGTCTCGAAAAACAAAAACAAACAAAGAAAAAACAAAAAAAGAAAAAAGGAGAGAAAGGAAGGAAGGAAGGAAGGAAGGAAGGAAACAGAGTTCAGACTCTTTACCGTTCTCCTGACTCACTTCTAATCTTTGTCAACAGCACATACCTCTTCTCGGGGACATGCTGCTGACTGTACCACACCAACTTTCCAGCCCACTCCCCTCTGCCTCTGCAGCCAGGGCAGGTAGTCCTGGCCATATTCTCCCTGTAAATGATCTTCGGCCCCAGCAGCTGGTGACCTCCGCACCCACCCCCCAGGGTCATCTATCTTTCATGAGCAGGCTCAGGAGGGCCATGAGAAGAGATGGGGAATCAGCTGCCTGGGCCCAGCTGAATTTCCCTCCTCCAAAGAACAAGGGAGGTCCCTGGTCCTGAAGGTCTTCTGGCCTTTGTTCTTATTTCCCCTACACTCCGACCTGGCAGCTCACAGTGACGACTGGGGAATTGCCCATCTCTTCCAGTTCCTTCTGCTCTGTACTCCGCACACCAGGCACCGATAGGCGGTTGCCATGGGAAAAGGGGGCTAAGGTTTCGCTCCTGGGGACCACTAAACCTAGTCTGTGTGTGTGTCCCCTCCCTCACAGAGAAGACAAGCTGGAGGGCACACTTGGGAGTGAGATATTCATGCTGAAGCACCAAGCCCAGGCTTGAGGCTGGGGGATGACTTGGATGGCTTCAGACACTTCTTTCCTCTAGACCTCAGCCACTACCTAAGGAGTCTCAGAACAAGGCCCATCCATTGGACCTGAGGCCTTTGTAACTTGAGACTTGAGCATCCCAGGCGACACTATGGTCCTTGGCCTAGAGTTCAAGGCCTTCTGCTATAATTCGTTGGCCTGGTATCTCCCCTCCCCCCGCCTCCATGTATCCTATCCCTCCACCCAGTCGGCCAGCTCTCACTGCCTCCTCTCATTTCATCATTGTCCATCTGTCCTTGCACTGCTTTCTTTGAAGGGTCTTCCCTGCTTACGCGAACGCCTGGTTCAGGTCACAGCTCCTCCCAGAGCCTTCTCAGGCCCACATCGGATATCACTTCTTCCAGCTCGAGGACATGTTGCATCAGACATGGTGGCGCACGCCCTTAGTCCCAGAACTTGGGACACAGAGGCGGGCAGATCTCTGTGAAGTTGAGGCCAGCTTGGTCTACAGAGTGAGTTCCAGGAAGCCAGAGCTACATAGTGAGACCCTGACTCAAAAACCAACCAACCAACCAACCAAAACAAACAAACAAACACAAAACCAAACAAACAAGGAGTGCGTGTTACCTCTGTGTGACATTTCCTAGCGCCCACTGCTTTAGCCTCCCATGCCATCACCCTGCTAACAACGCTCCCAACGCCAACAGCACTGGCCATAAAGCAGCAGATACCCAGGAAATGCACTGAATGGCAGGCCCCTGGAGAATGCATAGTGTCCTTCATCTGGCCCTCCCTCGTGGTAGATACATGTCTTCCTCAGAGTCCCCGTAACGACTCTGCCACACCCTGCGCATCCTTTCTGACCCATGCCTCTTTACACAGCTGCCTGCTTTGAGGGCAGAGGCCATATGCTATCCATCCATCTTTGAATGCCCACACCTGACATGGTACGTAGTTTAGAGTCGGTCTTCAGTGCAGACCTGCTATGCAAACCCATCTAAGACCCTTTCTTACCTTCCCGACTCACAGCAGAAAGACGGAGGAACTAAGAGGGCACGGGAAGGGAAAGGAACCCCTCACCTTGGGGTCTGCTTGAAGCATCTTGCCGGTTAAGCAGCAAGAGCTTCAGAACAGTTAACAAAATCTGCTGTGAAGATTGCCTACCTAGAGATAATACACCTTTTGCACAGAGCTATTCCAAATGAGCTGTGGGCAAGGCCTGAGCTTGCATAACCTTCAACCAAGGCCTTCCTCCTTCTCTAGCTGCAAACGTGGACATTCCACAAACAAGGCCACTAAAGTTCTTTTACAGTTAAAAACAAAATGCATCTGTCCTCCCTCATGACCTAGGACTTTGCCTTAGTTAACTGAACTTCTAACCAGTGCACCTCAGAACCACCTTTTGGTCTATTTACCAAAAGAAACTCAACATTCCTTAAAAAATCCCTTAGAAAAACCAACGTCGGAAGCCACCCAAATTGTGTGTGTGGTGATTGTTAAGACACTGGTGTAACTCGGTGTGGAGGAGCTCACACCCACGCTGGTGTGCACTCTCCCACATTCACTATGGACTCCTCTGTCAGCATCCATGCCTGAATCCATGCGAAATCTCCTCAGGCACTCCAACTCCACTCTCCACCAGCTCGTCCTGAAATCCTTTTCTCCTGAGAGCAAGCGTTAGCCGAGTGGAGGCCTCTGCTGAGAACTCTTGAGGCTGCACGGGGTACAGCGTGGAGCTGTGTCTCGGACCCCTGCTCCGACTGATGCTCCCACCCCTTCCCTGGCAGGTTCCTCCTGCTCCCGGGGCTCACTGATTAACCAGGGACCAAGGACAACCTCCCGCCTCCCTGCCTGCCTGTCACCTACGTATGGCCTTCACTCTCCTGCACCGCCACCATTGCACCCCATCTCTCCAGCTCCCTTCCTTCTCGAGCCCTGTCCCAGGCCACCTGCCTGACCTCTGGTCTCAGCCCTTGCTCTCTGCCTCCCAAACACCAGCCGTCTGCCTCGGTCAGCTTATTTGACTGACAGGTTTTGTTCCCCACAGGTGGAAACCGCCTTGCTCTTGATTCTCCTTCTGCAGGGGCCCAACCCAGGCCTCGGCCTCTGGACCTTCCTGCAGGTAGACTCAGTGGCTCTTCCCCATGTTTCCAGTAAACACCTGACTTGTATAGTCACACACACACACACACACACACACACACACACACACACACACACACAGCATACATACACAGCACACACACCAGACACACACACACACACACACCACACACACACACACATGCACACACACACACTACACACACACACCACATACACACACACACACACACACACACCACACACACACACACACACACACACACACCGCATACACACATACACCACACACACACACACACACACACACACAACACAACAAAAAAAAAAAAAAAAAAAACACACCACACACACACACACACACACACACACACACACACACCACACACACACACACACACAGCCTTTGTCTTCCTCTCTGACATCCCAGCCTCCGTGCTCTCTCATCAGGTACAAATCAGTGGGAAATGCCTCCCCAGACACCATAAATGCTTTTAATGGAGACCAGGAACTCACTTTAAAGATTTTCCTCCATTTTCTAGGCCATTACAAATTCCTGTTACCTGGGAGTCGCAGCAATTGTCCCCAGGCAGGCAGACACATATATTTTACTGGACATATAGCTCTTAAACACACACAGAAAAGAAAAAAAAAAACCTACAATAAAACTCACTATCCAGACTTTTAAACTGAGCTATCTGTCACTCACCCCAATCCCCAGCTTTCAGTGGACCTTTCCCTTAAAAAGCTTCTAACGGGCCTCACCCCGCCAGCTGTCAGGCAATGCTCCGGCTCCCGCCACATCCTCCATTTCCCATAAGTCAGTGCTCCCCATGTGGTAATGTTGCCTGTGCCTCCAAGACCACATTACCAGCCACTCTGTAGCGAGATCTTCAGTGAAACAACACAGGACCATTAAATGTTTACAAATGAATCAATGTGTCCAGGCCGTGGTGGCGCATGCCTTTAATCCCAGCACCTGGGGTGCAGAGGCCAGTGAGTTCAAGGCCAGTCTAGTCTACAGAGTGAGTTCCAGAACAGCCAGGGCTCCACAGAGAAACCCTGTCTCAAACAAAACAAAACGACCAAACAAAAAAACCTCAAATGAAGGAATGTATGTATAAATGAATGAATGAGTGCATGCACGAATGAACGAGACAGCTAGGAGAAGAGATTCCAGTAAAAGATCAGCTCCACATCCAAGAAGGAATGGGGTAGGGATGAGGGAAAGGACAAACAGTCCCGGAAAAGCCACAGCACATAAACTGTGATCAATGACCAAGAAAGACTCCTGCTTCCTGTCGGAGTCTGCTTAAGCAGAACATCCCCCAGTGCTGGCATGGGCCCCTGGACCACAGCTGGGGAGGCTACGTGTCTGCCCCGCATGCAGGGGCTGGGCAAGAACTTTATGCTGGGCTCTTCTGAGAATTCCAAGGCCACATCCAGCTCCACTGAGGCAGAGTGCTGTGACCAATGAATGGGAGAGTCGGGAAGCCACTCCCCTCCCTTCCTTATTCCCAGTCCACCCACCTGGTCCCACCGCTCTGTTCCTCATCCACGGACCAGACCCGGGGTGGCTGGTCTGCATTCCCTGGAGACACCAGCACCAACACCTCGGTGCCTCTGCCTCTGCTGTGCTTTCAACCTAGCCGGCCTTGCTTCCCTCCCTCACCCATCTACCTGTCAGAGAGCATGCTCCCAGCACCCCCACTGTGCCAGACTCTAGGGATATAACAAATGAACAAAGTAAACAAAAAGGCTGCTTTCTCACACGTCTCCCTGAGAGCCTCCTCTAGCCGCCCACCTAGAATTAATCACTCTCCTGGGCCACAGCGCTGATCGTTCCGTTGTGGCTCTGTTATGGCGGCTCTCCCGCAGAGAACAGAAATACTTCTGGAGCTACTTCTGATTGGATGCATTACTGGCATCAAGTATGCAGTGGCCGTGGACGTCACCAAACATCTTCCAATGTGGAGGGGCAGCACTCTCAACAAAGGACTCTTTGGCCCCAGTGTCAATAATGCCGAGGTTGACTCTGTGACCACACCAGCTCCCTCCTACTTCCACTCTGCAGAGTTCAAGTCCCTTGAGGGGAGGATCCACGGACTGAAACACGAAGGAGCTGTAGAGAGTCTCTAGAAACTCCGAAATTAAATGCAAATGTTAAACCTGTATATAAGGTTCGTTTTTCTGGGAGGAAGAACTGGAGAATGGGCTAGTTGAGAGCCGCTAAGCTGGAGGCAAGCACTGGGCCTTGGACAGCCCAATAAGGAAGCCGTACAGTAAACAGCATACAGACACTTAGCAGGCAAAACCCACAGCCCAGATGCTCTGAGATTCTTAGCTGAGCATCCACCAACACTCCCATGGGCGCTCACACCTCTCTCAGAACGTGGGCAAGCTGAGCTCCACAGACAAAGCGCCTTCCTTGGAGTCTACTCATGGCTTTCCCATCAGTAGTTTCCTACAAAAGACTCCCTATAAAGAGGAAGACAAAGGGGTTCCTAGAGATGGGCAGGGTTCTTGGTAGGTATGTTGGGATTATCTGCCTCTGGGAGCTGGTTAATCCCTAATTGATCATAGATCTTGTCTTCCCCCGTTCCCTTCATGACTCCCTGGATAAACTGAGGCCTTAAACTCAGGGTTATAAGTGTCTGGAGAGCCAGAAACATAACCTCATACACAGGTCCCGCCTCTGCTGCTCCCCTTCCCAGCCTCCTTCTTAATGGAGATAGAATTTATCAATGTGAGAGGCAATTTCATTCTATCGTGTCAGGGGCAGGGAGAAGAGATAAAAGGACATTTGACTCCCTGCTGTCAGCCAGGGATGTTAATGAATCCTTTGCTTCCGAAGACGATTATCGGACGGAATAATTCATCACTAGAGATTAATTGGACTAATTACGTTGGCTCTCAGAATCCCCTGTATAATTATTTTGTATTGGGCCGATGTCAGTGATAATCGTGTGATATGGAGTCCCCTTCCCCTATGGGAACATCCCACAGAACAGGATGCCTGGGTTTGAACAGTGGGCAGGTGTATACGACACAGACGGCCATGTTTCAGCTCTGATGCAGTCATGTAATGCCTGTGTTTTGTGTATTATTCCTTTATTAAGGGAACTATGATCATCTGTTAAACCCCAGATCACCCTCTACACTCCTTCATTCTGCACATTCGTCAAGACCTTCTAGTCCCTGTGGGTTGACATCGCTCCTAGGAAGAGTTCGGCCTGCTCCGGAAACACCTAATATGCTTTGTCTCTGTAACACTGACCTTCTCCACCTACCCTCCTCACCCCACCAAGGAGCTGAGAGCCCAAGGCCTGGCAGCAAGGCGAGTCCTGCTCTGCTCTGTTTAGCCACACTTCTACACTATCTCCTTATTTAAGCGAACAATCTACCAGCAAGCTCTATGATCACCAAGTTTGAACAAAGGTCACCACCTGAGTGACTCTGACCTGTCATAACTTTACCGCCACTCCACGTTCTGTGGCAATCAGATCCAACACGGCCAGGCGGCCTCATTTCCATGGTGCACTGGTGAGCTGGAAATGTTTGGAATCATGCTACCGGAGACGGGTAGGGGTACCCGGGAACCCCTGGTTTCCCTTCTACCCACATTTGAGGGCGGCATTTGGAGAAATGGACTTTTTGCCTTTTCTTCCACGAATGAAGCTGAGCTTCGAGAAAGAATGAACTGATTGTCTTTGAACTTTGAACCAAGATCCAGGGCTGGGTAAACCAGTACAGCTTTAGAATAGATGGATCTAAGCTACATTCCTGACTGCAGAACGACTGAGTGTAAGCTTAGGCAAGGATCTTTATGTTCAAAAGTCTCGTTTTCTTTCATGGTAAATGGAGTAATTACATTTACTTTCCAGGAAGATTCAATTAGCTAGCACATGTTAAGTGCTGGTACAGGGCCTGCGCTCTGGTGGGGACTCGGATGCTGTCATCGATGTTACTGTAATTATCCCATGCAGGGAAGCAATACCTGGTTCCCTTCAGTTACAATCCCATTGTCCCCCAAGGGTCCTTCTTAGTCCTCCAAGGAGCTGGAGAAAGAAACACAGCAGACACAAACTAGGCCAAGAACTTCCCCCTAGTTCTCCTGTTTATGGAGAACTAAAACCCCTTAAGATGGCGGCCGAGATTCAGTCAGCAGAATCCGTTTGTATCCGGCGGTAAAGTCCTTAGAAGGAAGAGCACTGGTCATTCCTTCCACATAACGATCCGTGTCATTGTAGCTATCCTGGTGAAGGAAACCTTTCTGAATATGCTCACACAGTCTTCCCAGGAAAGAGAGGATGAGCATTAACAAGTTTGCAGGGATCTGAAAGGTTTCTGTTAGTGGGTAACTGTGCATAATCGAGAAACACCTTTTGAGCCAGGAAGGCGCTGAGAAACTGAGTGGCACAGCTGCTGTTGCTGGGGCGCTGTGCTGTGGCGGCAAGTGAGCCTCCTCCGGCATCCGCCATGCCTGCTGTGGACAGGGGCACCAGAGTGCAATCCGAGGCAGGCAAGCAAGGGAGGCTGCAGGGCTCGGGCACTTCTCCAGGAAGAACCATGTCTGCTGCCCGGAAGGCAACTTAAGAGCTCTTTAGGAAGCGAAGGCAGCCAGACAAGTAGCAAGAAGAAAGCCTGCCCGTAGAGGCTCTGACAACGGGCAGCTGGTGTAGGGTGGCAACATCAGGCAGAGGGAAATAAACGCAACCTTGTAACAAAGTCAGGAGGTTTTTGAGTACAAGGAAATCAAGTTAGAAAATGCTGGCCATGATAAGGACAAAGTAGTGGGGGCTGCTGGGGAGATGGTTCAACAGTTAAGGGCATGTATTGTTCTTGCGGAGGACCTGAGTTTGGTTCCAACACCCGGATCCAGAGGCTCACAATGCCAGCTCCAGGGATCGGTCTTCCTCTCTTAGCCTCCAGAGGCACCTGCACACATATGTATCCCCCTCAGCATAATTAAAAATCACAAATCTTTTCTAAAAAGAAAGTATCTAGGAGCCAGTCGGCATTGGCACACACTTTTAATCCTAGCACTCGGGAGGCAGAGGCAGGTGGATCTCTGAGTTCCAGGCTAGCCTGGTCTACAGAGTGAGTTCCAGGGCAGCCAGGGCTACACAGAGAAACCCTGTCTCAAAAAAGAAGAGAAAGAGAAAGTACCCAGTGAAGCTCACAGTGGGGTACTGCAATACCAGGAACTGGAGACTTGCTCCCCAAATACTCAAAATGGGGTGAAACAGCTCTTTGGGAAACTGAGGTAGGAAGAACATGAGTTTCAAGCCAGCCTGGGCTACACAGTGAGTTCAAGGCAAGCCTTCAGAACTTAGTAAGACTTTTTCTGAGGAAAAAAAACATTAAAGGGCCCAGAGATGCAGCTGAGCAGTGAAACACTATCCTCTGTTCAACTCTCTGTACCATTAAAACAAAACAAAACACCCCAAAACCTGACAGAACCTTTGAATTTCCTAACGTTCTATTACATTGCTTACCAAACACCTTAACTAAATGAACTGGTGTGTTGGTGAGGACACAGGGGAGATGCGAGAGGGAATTCTGGAACGTGGTGCACTTTGGGGAGAGAGCAAGGGTCTCTGCAAAGGAGTATCTGAAGAGGGGCTGATGCTGGGGAAGGGGTGACAGTGGAGGGCCAGTCTCACTTTTACCTAGGGCCGACATTCTCCAACACCCTGCCAGCCTCGAGGAAGGGCTGGCTCTACTGATCTGCAGGAAAGTCTCAGGCACCATTCTACAGAAATCAACTCAGCCTTTGTTCAGGGGCATTTTGGTTCACAGCAACCTTCAAGACACAAGGTTAAGGGTTTCCTCCTGTGTGGGAACCACATCCGTACAATTCCAGTCCAGGCATTCAGAAGGATGGGCTGAGGACACCGTGGATTCTGGGTGCACAAGGGCCTGCTGGCCTCTACTTGTCTGTCAAAACCAGGCTGGGTTTCCTGGACCTGTTCCTCACTCTTAAGATGACTGGTAACTCATTTCAAACTTTGCGGATTTTACTAGGAGACCTATACATGCCTTGATTATCACCTCATGGAAATGAAGTGCTGGCTGCTGGGCCAAAGGGATGGGCAGGGATTGTCACTGAAGATTCTATCCACTTCAGGCTATGGTAATGGATCCTAGACTTCATCCCAGGAAGTATCAGGTGTTCAGGGAGCCAGAGAGGGGTAGAAATTAACAGATACACCCAAACATGGGCTAATAGACACCTTGGCAGAACTACAAGCTGTTTCCTTCCAGAATCACCTGGGGGGAAGTGAGAGCTAATTTGCCTTACAGCCTCGGGACTTGGAGACACAGACACTGGTCTGGAAATCTTGACCATACAGGAAGGGGAAGATATGGGACAGTACAGTTCAATTCAACGAACACTAGAATGCAAGATAAATGTTTTCAGCCTTTAGAACAGTCTCTAGCCAAATCTTCAAACACTGTGATTCCAAACAAATGGTGTTTAAACATTTCATTTTGCATGCTGATAAAATATTAATATTTAAAAACCTGTTTTGTTTGCTTGTTTGTTTATTTGGTTTTTTTGAGACAAGGTTTCTCTGTGTAGCCCTGGCTGTCCTGGAACTCACTCTGTAGACCAGGCTGGCCTCAAATTCACAGAGATCCACTTGCCTCTGTCTCCTGAGTGCTGGGATTAAAGGTGTGCACCACACCACCCAGCAAAAATTTGGTGTCTTAAAAAGCTGCATAAAGGAATAATTATAAGGAACCATGTGATACTAGATTAGGGTTGGAAAAGTTTATATTAACTAATGTTTATTTATACAGTAAGTTAATGCCTATTCATATATTACTATATATCATATATCATAGAGACATGGTCATACACAGGTTCACACTTCTAGTTTCGCCAACTGGAAGGACCTAGAAGCAGCAACATTTTAGTAGCAATGAACACACCCAGAACACAGGTTTCTAATGTGTCCTCCAATCAAAGCAACAAGGATTCCTTAGAAAAATGGCTGATTCTTGGAGCACTGAGGCAAAGAGAATGCCCAATGAGTGCGGAGAATGTTCTAGGGCCAGACAATAAAGAAATGTAGGACTTCAGAGGCAGAAGCAGCACAGCAGACATGGCTCAGATTTGGTGAGTGATTGAACAAACGCAGGAGACAGAGGGACGAAGAAGAAATGGTAAGAGCTGGGATGCATCACAGCTGCGGGACACGCCAGCCTGGCCAGTCTGGAACGGAGTCTTCTGTCATTTTCCTTGTTTGTCGCTAAGTATCAAGACTGTTGCAGAATTCTCCAAACCCCCACCCAGCGAAAGGACCAGCACAACAAACTCAATCTCATCTACAAAATGAAAAATATACAGTGCTGGGCTATATCTCAGAGGGTAAGAGCAATACCCCCAAGCCCATTCTGATACACATCAATCACTGAGTAAATGCATCGGGAACACAAACTCCCCTACAGAAGAATCACAATGATGTATGCATCTGATCTATATAATGATGTGAACGAGTACCCAGTGTCCTGTCTCCCTCTCTGGCCCACAACCAAGCACAGCCTCCCTGGGAGGCACAGAATGTAGCAGCAGTCAGAGGCTAAACTCTCTTCCCATCACTTTCTAGCTCAATGACTTCCAGCAAATTACTCAACCTACCTCTCTGTCTCAGTTTCCTCATGGGCAGGAGGAGAACAAAAATAATTCCAACCTTGTAGGCTTCCCACCTGGAGCCCATAAATGTAAAGTGCTCAGAATAGTGCAGGTACGTAGTAAGTACTGTGTGGGCAATAACTTAATTCGGCGATTGATTTAGTCTGGCTTGGAGGGGAGAAGATGCAGGTACCATGAATGAAAGGGTCAGTGGAACCCCCACCCCAAGAAGGTAAAATGCAGGTAACACTCAGGCTGGGCGTGTAACTCAGTGGTAGAACATTTGCATGGTGTGTGCAAAACCCAGGGTTCCAACTCTAGCAGAGAGGGTGAACGGGGAAAAGAGGGGGATCAAGAGAAATCAACACAGCGCTTGGTACAGGAGGCCCTCGGGGATGGCAGCGAGAGAGGATGGAGGCGCGGTCTCTCCGTGCCCCTTGCAGGTGGAAGGAGCCTCAGGCCGCCACATGCATCCATCCAGTCGCTTCACTTTCCCAGATGCACACTGCTAATTGGAAGCCCCCAGGTTCTTGTTCTCCAAACACTTCCGCCCGCCCTGGGAGACAAGTCGTGAATGAGACCAATTGGCGAAGGAAAAGGTGTGGAGAAGGCCAGCTGGCTGCCCTCTGCCGCAGTGCTGGAGGGCGGCGAAGGAGGAGCTTCATTGGGTGACTGCTGAGGCCGGCAGAGGTAAGGTACTCCACAGTCCCGTTCCCCCCCCCCAGTGACTAACCCCCCGCCAGCAGCCCTGGGCTAGCTAACACCGCCTCTCTCCCCCTTCTCAGTCTCCCCTAGAACATCCTCCTCCCCTGCATCCTGGCTGGAAGGCAGATGGAGGGGAGGGGCTGCCAAACCCTGCCCCACACCCCTGGGCCTCTCCCCACCTCTGGCAGGTCCCTCCTGGAGGCTTTTCAGTTTGAGATAAGGGTGCAAAGCTTCAGTCGGGGAGGAGAGCCGAGGGAGGAGCCGCCTTGAGCCTGAACAAGAGGTGTGATTGCAAGTGGGTGGTAGGAAGCTTTGCCTTTGCAGGGATGAATGGAGCGCACCGCTGTGGGAAGCAGCCCCTTCTCCTGGAGGCTGGATGAAGTCAGAAAGCTAAACAAAATCGTGGATCGAGTTACTCCTTCCATACACTGTCATTCCTTCCTCCTTAAAGGCACTGAAGCCTCGACCATTCTTGCCAGGGAGTTAAGAATGAGGTATTTTTTGGGTGGGTGCTTCTTTGGGGGGCAAAGAGCTTGCTGCACGAGCATGACAATCTGAGTTCCATCCCCCAGACTCCACATTTTTAAAATCTGTAGCCCTAGCACCAGGGAGGCGAATAAAGGTGGATCCTCAGGGGCTGGCTATCCACCCAGCCTAGCCCATTGGGCGAGCTCCGTGCCAGGGAGAGACCCTGTCTCAGAAAACCAGGGGAACAACACCTAAGGAATGGCACCTGAGACCGACATCTGGCCTCTGTGTGCATAGACGCACTGATGAATGTGCACACACATCACGCACACACTCATACCCCGAACAAAATCAAGAATGCACGGTTCAAATGTGACTGCGCTGGTTACCATCCCCTGACCTCTAGCAGAGACATGCGGCTTTCTCTGTGTCCCAACATCAGTGCGGGTTAGCTTTGGTCACACTAACTCGAACTAGAGCCACCTGGGGAAGAGAGCGCCTCAATTGAGGAATGCCTCCATCAGCTTGGCCTGTGGGATAATTTCTTGATTGATGTGGGAGGGCCCAGCCCGCTGTGGGTGGTGCCGCCTCTGGGTAGTCCTGAGTTACAGGAGAAAGCCGGCTGAGCAAGCAAGGGAAGCAAGCCAGGAAGCAGCATTCCTCCATGGCCTCCGCTTCAGTTCCTGCCTCCAGGTTTTTACCTTAGACTTTCCTCAGGGATGGCTATAAACTGTAAGGTGAAATTAACCCTTTCTTACCCCGTGTTTTTGAGAAGCTAAGTAGGGCGATGTCCTCCAACCTCATTTATAAAATGGAGGCAGAAGCACCTATCTCAGAATTATACTGAACCAACTACTGCCAGGGTTGGGACAGTGACTTAACACACAGAAGGAATTGCATCATCAGCCATGGCTGGCTCTTTCAGAGGCTTTCAGGGACTGTTCAGGGCCATTCAGAAGGCTTGCTTGCAGTAGGGGCTTTAGCTGAGAAGTGGGAAGGTCTGGGTTTGAGTCCCAGGAAGGGTCATGAACTCAGTGGCTTAAGTTCAGAATGCAGCTCCCTTGTCTGTGTGCTGGAGACAATACTCCTGTTGCCTACTTTAGAGGGAGCGTATGAGACAATGGGACCACACATGGCAGGGCACATTGGGGCCTCTGTGTATTTCATTCCCTGGGCCCCTGCTGGAGCAGGCCCCATCAGGTTCCAGAACCTGTCTTCAAGGACACTGTAGGAGTAGGAGCAGGAAGCTGTGTATCTGGTGAAAGTTTGAGGCTATTAAGGAGATCTGGGGGCTGAGAAGAGACTATCCATGAGAGAGGATGTGAGAGAGCAAGATTCTCTTGGTTCTGGAAGGAATGGAGGCCCAGGACTGAGCAGCAGTCCCATTACATCGTCACACTGAGGAAGTGGTGTGAAGAGGACAGACAGACAATGGGCACAGGCTTGGCAAAGGAGGCCATAGCACTCCAGAAACAGAGAACTCGACAGCCCTAACCATACCCCTACCTACTAGAGTGCTACTCTGGGTTTGCTGGCTGAGGAAGGCTGCAGAGGTAACACATGCTCTCCAAGCCCCACCTAAACTCTCCCGGCCCGGATGGTGTAAGCCTCAGGTTGGGGAAAAGGACCACCGAAATCCTGGAATGAAACATCTTGGCGTTCAGGTAGGTAAGGGCTCAGAACAAGAATTATGTGGACTTGGCAACTAATAAGGTATCTGTTGAGTGTTCAAGTTTGTGGGCTGATAGTCACATGTATTACACACAGAGTCCAAAGTTTTAAAAAGCGTAGAGTGCCAGAAACAAGGTCTATGACACGATCATTAATTACCTAATTATTTTGGCATAAAACTGCTTGACAGGAGAGAAATGGGGAAGTCAGAAGAGCCGGGAAGAATTTGGACTGGAGCCCTTCAGAAACTGTGTCTCCCTTTGGCAGAGCTGGCTGAACACTGGGGGGCGGGGAGCACGGAGTGGTGGTGGGGGGAGACTCAGAACAACAAAAGCGCCCAGGCCCTGGCCTTGCTCAGTCAGGGCAAAACAGCTCAGGACAGGTCTCCCCAGAGCTTCCTCAGCACAGCCAGCTTTGTCCCCAGGTCTTGGTGGCTCTTCAGCGCTGGGGGTTCCAGAAAACACAGGGCACTCGGGAGATACAGCCGGGCCTGTATCCTACAAGCCTAATATGTGGCCTCCTCAGCATTCCTGCAGCTTCATTCTAGTCTTGGGGGTGGGGGTGGGAATAGGAATCCCTGAGTCCTGAAACCTGAGCCTAGCCTGGCTTAAGTAAGTGCAGCTTTCAGGAGAGTCAGAGTTTTCTCAGGCTAGGCTTCCTCTGAGTGTAGGAAGGAATGCCTCAGAGGCCAGGGTCTCCAGGGTAGGGTTCTCTGCATGCCCCGCTGACCTCTCTACCCGGTGTTCTCACAGGTCTGGAGGAGGCTTCCAGGTCTGCCAGGGTTCATTAACAGCCCCATCTCTGAAAAGGGGCCTGGGGTCATCTCTTCGGTGAGGGAGAAACTGAGGCCTAGGATGGTAACGAATGCGTTCTTCTAATTATGAATGACAACTGCTGGGCCAGACCACGGGGACAATGACATGTTTCTTTCTTTCCACTTGAGGTTCCTCTCCTACCCTTTAACTTCAGAAAATAGTCCCAGTGGTCTCCCTCCCCCTCCATGGCCCAGGGCCCATTCCATGGTTTGTTCAAGTACCATCCTACTGTTGGTAGAGCCGGGGGAAAGAAGACAAGAGGTGGGATTTAGCATGCACTTTCCTCGTGCCTCAGTGAAATCCAGACACCATGTGTCTCATCTGGTGTTTACCGTGAGGCAACATTGAAGAGCAGGCTTATCTGTAGTGTTTATGTGCACGCCCAGTGCCTGTGTGGCTCTCCCAACGCTCACGACAAAGGGACCCTCAAGTCTCCATGCTGAGCTTATGACAGGCTGGCCTCTGACAAGCAGGTCCTGTCAGAGAAGAGACTGACTCTGAGAGACAGCTGGGCCAGCCAGGAGTCTCAGGCCGGAGCCAGGCTACAGTGGCACATGAATTTTGTAGATTTTGTGGTGTTGCCGAGGAGCAGACCCAGCACTGAAAGATACGGTTAGGCAAAGCACTCACCAGGGAAATGGAGAGCGTGTTTTGCTGAGGATGCCCTCTGGGAGTGTTCCTGGTAGTATCAGTACTATTTCTCAGAAGTCCTGGGCTGGGCTCTGGCTCTCTCACCATTTCAGGAGGGAACTCGAAGAGGCGTAGAACAGAACCCCGGAAGTGTACCACTGCTACAATCGGTCCCCGCCACCCTTCTTCTCAGCTGAAACCAGTCCCCCGAAATACTTTTTGATTTTCTGCACGTTTCCATGGCAACCCAAGTCCCCATCAGCCAGAGAGTTACCATGGTGACTTCTCTTGGCTCTGTCCACAGCTAAGGCAGGCTCTTTTCCTTAGCTGGCAAGCTAGGCTCACAGGGAGGGAGTGAGGTGAAGAGAGATGTGGGGCTGGGACTAACCATGGGCGCTGGGGGGGGGGGTGTCTGCTAACACCTGCTCGGACCTAGCAGGGAGATCAGAGCAGTAACTGACCTGGTTTCCAACACACTTGAGAAACATTGGTGCAAGCCATTTCAGGTCCTCAGTCCTCCCTCCTAGTCACCGACGGCACTCTAGCCCCAGGCGGCACACCCCTCTACCCCAGGTGGCACACCCCTCTGTCCCCAGGCGACACACCCCTCTGCCCCCAAGCAGCACACCCCTCTGGCCCCAGGTGGCACACCCCTGTAGCTGTTCCTTCCAGCTGATGCTTTCCTTGTTTTGAACTTCTCTAAGAATCCATCTCTAACTCCATCTGTAATTCCACAGCTCCAGTCCTCAGCACCCTCCTGGCATTTCCAGATCCAGTTACCAGAGTCCAGACAGACAGCTCTTGGGCAATAGTCCACGTCCACGCCCTGAGCAGAGTTGGTATTCAATGGCCGTGTCTCTTCCTGTGGGCCACAGCTGCATCCGCCACCCTGTGACTGTGCCTCTCCCTCCCTGGGAAGCTGAGTGCCTGGGCCCTCTCCTCCCCATCAGGTCTGGGGCTCTCTGTGGGCAGGCCCTCTTTTTGGCTTTGCATTTCTGCACTGAGCTTGGCTGGGGAGTCAGTGTTGGGAACTGAGAGTGGACCAGACTGGGGGTGGCTGATAGCAATGGGCCCTAACACTTCCACTTCTGAAGGGGACAGAAAGATGTGGTTGAGTCTCACCTCAGGAGAGGCTACAGATGACTAAGAACTCGGCTTCAGGGGCTGGGAAGATGGCTTGGCAATGTGGAGCACTTGTTGCTCTTGTAGAAGAATTATGTTCGATTCCCAACACCTACGTGGTGGCTCACAACCAGACTTAGGTCCTGTTCTGGGGGATCCAACCTCCTTTTCTGGCTTCCTCAGACACCAGGTACATACACGGTATACATACATACATGCATGCAAAACACTTATACCTACAAAATAAAATAAATCTTTAAAAAGAAGAAGAAAAAAAAAAAGAATCCAGCTCCAGCCATTTCATCGTCTCCCTGTCTTCCCTGCGCCCTCCTTCTTCCCTCCAGCATTTGATCATCTCTAGCTGCTACGCCAAGAGAAGGAGCAGAAATGAAATGTGGAAGTGTGTGCCTCCCACGACCAGCCCTTACAAATGCACTCTTGCTTTACTCCTATATGCCACGGCCCATCTGTGGGCCTCGTCTGCCCACATGCAGGAAGCCTTGGGCTCCACTCTTAAGAGCAACCTATAAAATATGGGGACACAATCTGAAATTTTTTTTTAACTTTTATTACATTCTCACAGAGCCTAAAACAATGCATTCATTAAAAAACAGCGAGAGAGTATATGATTAAGCTCACTTTTTTTTTTAGCCTGTGAAAAGTGTTATTTTTAAAATTAACGGCAGAACTTCTTAAAAGCCAAGAATCAGGCTTGTAATTGACCCTAATGTCTATTGGCCAGAAGAGCTTTGGAAGCCCACTACCAGTTCCATCTGGGTACAGAATCCACAGGGCAGAGGTACCTAGGCATCTCTGCGGCTATGAGCTCACACAGCACAGCCTATTTTGTAGGTACTTTGTAGTATGCAGACCAGGTCTGCCTTCCAGGATGCCGGATCCAGCTCTCACTATAGAGACACAGGTTACCACGTTCTTAAGGTGCCACCACTGTCCCCTTAGCAGACCCACTCTGTTTCTGTGGCCTCTTGGCAGCCAGGAGCCTGTGTTAGGGCTACAGGTGTCTGGGGTCCTACCACTCCTGGTGGCAGATTCAGACAAGTGACCTAAGCCCTATGCGCCCCCACTTCCTGCTCTTCGATTGTGAATGCTGAGGACAGTAAGCCATGTGCTGTAGTATTGTGAGGATTCATGGACCTACTATGCAAAGGTATCCCAGACAATGCCTAGCACAATGAGAATGTTCTAACATCTAAAGTCCGGGTAAACTGGCTTCACAGCCAGTTCCCAGGCAACTCTGTGTTATGTCCTGAGCAGAGGAGAGATAACATGCTATGGCGGGCTGAAGAGGAGAGGGCCACTGCTCAGGGTGGGGGTGAAAAAGGATGTGGAGGTCAGGATGGCAAAGCTAGTCTTATGTCACCCACTTTTCTGCCCTAAACTGGGCGGAACCCTTATGCAGATCCGAGAGACTTCTAACAGTTCTACCTCATGCCTACATGACTCACCAGAGATAAAGGCCAGTGTGGGCACCGTGACTAGTGCATGGCTCCCCTCGGGAACTCCTAGACAAGGGCTCCTTTGTGGCCAAGTCTGCTGACCAGACAGCTGGTAGACTCTATGAGGAATGCACAGTGCCCACAGAGGTCCCCCTCCCCCCAATGTCCACACAACTGTGTCTCTTCTGTGGATGACAAGTACCCTCATCCCAGCAGCAGCTAGGAAGGATGGAGCAAATGACCTCTACCTGGAAGAGATGTGTAAATGGAGGACCCAGGAGTTGTTGTTCAAGGTCATAGAGAAATGCTGTTGACCAAGTGCACAGTCCTTGTGATTGGCAAGGCTCCATTTACTGCCTCACCTGTGTCATGCCCGCAGAGGTGGGTAGGGAGGCAGGTACAGGGGTTGCCAGATGTGTAGAAGGGTGCTTTAACATGCGGGAGCTCTCAGGTGAGCTCATGAAAAACTGTGAGTAGAGTAAATGTCAACAAAGCAACATGGAACACCAAAATGTAACATGAGTCACATGGGGGGCAATAGTATCCTCCTCGAAGTCCAGGGCCAATTACTATTATTTTTCCCACTATTATTTTTCAATCGTGTGTTTGTATGACGTGTGTGTTTGGGTACGGGTGGGTGTGAGCCATAGTACAT
Source organism: Peromyscus leucopus (assembly GCF_004664715.2). Classification (NCBI taxonomy): domain Eukaryota; kingdom Metazoa; phylum Chordata; class Mammalia; order Rodentia; family Cricetidae; genus Peromyscus; species Peromyscus leucopus. Next base: position 53,391,448 of record NC_051076.1, on the reverse strand, counting down.
GTACGGTGGTCAGAGGACACCCTCTGGTGTTGGGCCTTACCTTCCACCTTGACACAGTGCCTCCATTGGTGACCACTACGTATGCCAGTCTGACTGGCCCACTAGCTTCCAGCGATTTTTCAGTCACTGTCTCAAAACCTCATAGAGGGCCAGGGATCAGATATCTACACTGCTGTGCCTGGCTTGTACGTGGGTTCTAGAGATCCACATACAGGTCATCAAGTTTGTTCTCCAAGCACTTTACCCAAGGAACCATCTCCCCAGCCCCTCAGGGACCAATGCTACACTTCTGTGATCTCTATCACGGTCTTGGCTCAGTCAAGCTTGTTGCCTATGTAAGTGAATTAAGGCTCTTTGGGGGCTACCTTTAACTCGTCTATTTGGGCACATGTGGGGTGGCCATGATCCACATAACAACTACTCTTCACTCTGAGAGCACCACACTAGCCTTCCCCGAGACTGTAGATGGCATGAAGCTGTAGCCCTCACCGCCAGCACCACCACCAAATGCCACTGCAATCACCATCACCAAAACCATCTTGCCCTCCCTCCACCCCTCCCTAACTTCCTACTACATCACTGGTTCCATCAGCACCCAAACCCCATCATCATCATCACATCATCATCACCACATCATCACATCATCATCATCATCACCACCGTCTCTAACGCCATCACCATCACTGCTACGCTCACTGATGTTGCCATTGCCACGATCTTCTCCACACCTTCCCACTTCAGACAGTGTGACTGACCTTCCTTCTTCCCTGAGTCAAGTTTGTGTGAATCTTGTGGACCCCAAGTTCAGCTTAAATTAGTTGGCTTTTTGACAAATGGCATTACGACTAGAAAAACTGAGAATTTTGTAGTTTTTAATCAAACGTACATGCTTTACACATAAGAAACTTTTATGTATAGGCAAAATAAAGTCTGCCAGTTTTATTTTTTAAGTGAAAATAAAAAAATACATATACATGAAAGCTTTAATGACCAGAGCAGGCATGATCACATCTTGTCCCTGAAGACCTTGCTGTGGGGTCAGTGGACAAGCTCCCCAGGACCACAGGCCCTGTCCTTCCCCAGAATGGCCCTGGCTGGCTGTTCAGTTTCCCTGGAGCCTGTCCGTGGCCCTCCAGCTCTCACATCTGCACTGTCTGCCCCTTCTCTGGAGGACCATGCTGTCACTGGATGGTTCTGATAATCTTGGGGTCTTCCAGGTAGGAATCTATCGCTCTTGCCTCCCCTACTTATGCTCTTCAATAGCAGCCTGTGTGGCTTTCACAAAACACAAACCTGATGTTACTCCTCCTCTTAAAACCTTTCCTGGATGGAGCCAGGTGTGGTGGCACACGCCTTTGATCCCAGCACTCAGGAGGCAGAGGCAGGTGGATTTCACAGTTCAAGATCAGTCTGGTCTACAAAGTGAGTTCCAAGACAGCCAGGGCTACACAGAGAAACCCTGTCTCGAAAAACCAATAAAAACAAACAAACGGAAAAACAAAACCAAAAAACCAAACAAACATTTCCTGTCTTTCCACTGGGTTTAGGGGAAAATTCAGAATCTTGATCCTAACCTATAAGGCCTCGCTTATCCCGGACCCTGCCCCTATCCACCCGCTTTCAGACTGCACCTCTTCTGCCTTGGTGACCTGCTGCTTTCCATAGATACTTGAACTCACTGCCACTTGTTGCTTTCCCTGGCTAATTTCCGCCCAGCCACAGGGCCCCGGCTGACCCATTTCCTGCTCCGAGAAGCCCTGACTAGCCGCTGTAACCCGAATCAGTGTGCCTTCTGCTTCTCCTCCAGGTTTGTGCTCTGTGAACCAGTATGGAGATTATGATTAGCTCTAGAGGGCTGGGTATAGACAAGGAGAGAGCTGAGGGATTGCCAGGCTGGGCAGTGAGTAAGGACCGAGCAGCCAGGAAAGCCAAAGGGTCGCTGGCCTAGCACACAGCCCTCTGGCCTAAAGGTTCTGAGATGCCTGTTAGCGAACACCACATTTCATCCTTAAAAACGCCTGGCCCATGTGCGCCAGAGCACAGAACCTGCAAAGATCATGAGGAGAGCAAAGCAGGGTGTTGGCAGCTGTGGTGGGGGAGGCTAAGGGACTGTGAGCCAGGCTGAAAACACAGAATTTCCCCTGCCTACTCTGAGACAGGGGCTTGGACATCTGCAGACGTCACTACCCTTGCTTTCCTGCAGAGGGAAACTGAGGCAGTTTTCTAGTCCCCAGGAAACCTCAGTAGAGGGAGGATGTGAAACTTAATTTCTTGGACTTGAGGCCATAGTCTGTAACAGGACTCACACCGGCCCATGCAAGGTTGGTGAGGCTCTGTCCTCCTCCAGGGTGACATCATTTTCCTACACTTGGGACTGTTGCCGGCAGAGGTTCCTTCATCAACATCCCAGGTCCTGGTGAGCATTACATGAACCTCAGAGGGTAGGAGAAACTGCAGAGTGATTTTTAAGTGTATTTATGAGGTTCAAGAGCCACAGGGAGGGAGAGTGTGCTTATCACCCAGTCCCAAAACCTCAACAGATATGTTTTTAAAATGTGCACATCAGGCCAGCAGCAGCCATTTATTGAGGTGACAGGCAGCATGTCCTCCCTTCCCCAGAGTGACAGGGACAGAAGTCAGAGAGCTGGATCTGGAGCTTTGCACCTGCCACTCATGGGTTGGGTGACTTAAGGCTAACTACTTTTGGGCACCTCGGTTCCCTTTCCTATTGAACAAGGGATTGGTGGTGATCACTGAGGTCTCACCCTACTCTGACAGTCTTGGGTCATCTGCCAGGGGGACATCCCACACCTTCATCTGAAGGACCTGCTGTGTGTGCCAAGGTAGAACATTCTAGCTATACAACCAGGGTAAGAAAGGGGGAAAGTAGATTAAACCAGATAGGGAAGATGGGGATCGTTGGATCAGGAGTCAAGGGAACTCAGGTGAGCCCAAGCAAGCCATGGCCTCAGTTTCTTCATCTGCAAAATGAAGGGTTTGCACATCACCCCTCAGATCTTTCTGACTGTAACATGGTGATGTTGTGGCTTGCCTCCGAGTTGAAGTAAATGTCCACAACCTCAGGAGGTCAAGGTGTCATGACCTCACCAGGGGGTAACCCAGGGTGCCCTCACGTCTTTGTTCATGGCTTTCATATTTGAGTTCCATTCAGAGAAATCCTGACTTGGAACACTGCAAAGGGAGGCAGCCTGCTGACTGGGTGGTGGGGCTCAGGGAGAGTTCCATGATGCACAGCCTCCCAGAGGCACACACACATCCTTCACTCTGAAGGTCCTTTAGGTCTCGGGCTAAGAAGGGAAGAGAGTAAGGAAGCCAGCAGCAGCCTTGCCTCGCCTGCCCTTTCCCCGACAGGTGGGTGTCGTCCTCCAGGTCAACAGGGTGTGCAGGATGTCAGGTACCCTCGATGTGTATGGAGCAGATGTCCTTGGGCTCCGCCCACACCACTCCCAGGTGTCAGTCATCAGACAGGCAAGCCTTCCAAGCCTCCCGTCCATTCTTTCTGCGACTACCCTCTTCCCCTGAGACCCCCCCTCCACAGAGGGATAGAGGGGACAGTTGCTCTGTCACCTCATCAACCATCCCCCACTCCATCTGCTTTTTTTCTTCCAGACATATTTCTCCTACATACAGAGCTGCCTGAGATAATGCAGCTTTTTTTTTTTTTTTTTTAAGGAGGAGGCAAGGCAGGGAGGGTGGAGAGAGATTCCCTTTCCAGTGATGTCTGGCTCAAGCTGATGCTAGTGTCGGTTTGCATTCCCTGAACATATGGGAACCAGGGAACAAGAGGAGGTAAGAGATTGACAAAGGGGGGTGCTGGTCTCCCCAGCCCCAACCACAGCCGATCACAGCACCCAGCGTGGCTGAGAATGGGTACCTCTGAAAGGTGTTCTACCTCGATGTTTGGGATCGTGGCTCCCTCGGCCCTGGCAACCTGCTCCTCTGGCCTCGAACCCCATCCAAATGATCTCATTCCCCCACTCACCCCGAGTTTCTGCCTCCTCACTTCCTCTGCACGTGAATTCAAGGAAATCAAAACAGACACTCAGTGTAGTCAAAGAGTTGGGCAATGGTGGTCCATGCCTTTAACCCCAGAATTTGGGAGGCAGAGGGATCTCTGCTTGAGACTAGCCTGGTTGACATGACGAGTTCCAGCCAGCCAGAGGTGCTTGGTGAAACTCTGTCTCAAAAACAAACAAACAAACAAAAGTATCTGAAAACCAGGAAAGGAAAGCTGAATCCTAAGTATCAAGAAGGGTAGTTCAAGACAGAGGGAAGGGATTTTTTTTTTTTAAAAAAGCAACAACTTTTACATTAGCCCAGATAATGGAGAAATGAGTATATTTGTGACTCTAAGTAGTGGTAGGTCTGGGGTCGGTCTGGGGCGGGCAAGAGGCAGAGGCAATACTGAACTCTTAATGGAGAGTCTCTGACCCGGCTATGGAAGCCAGGAATCCTGAGCACCCTGGGCTCTCCTCACCTCTGTCTCTCTGCCAAGGGAAGAGCAGTGGTGACCAGATGCCTTCAGGAGAGGTTCCGACCAGCCCACCCGTGTTCTTGCCTTTGGCTCTGCAGAGAGGCAGAGACAGGAGGAAAAGGATGCTTCTCTGAGATTGCTCTGCACCTGGCGGCTTCCCGTAGATGCCGGTGCCTGTGGTGCTTAGGACAGAGACAACGGACTGGCCCTAGCCCGCGTCGGAGAGCCTCTAGCACAGGACATCCCTCTTCTTCAGATTTGGGGGTGCAGCTTTCCTGATTCCCAGTCACCTTTGATTGCAAGGATATGCTTTGATTCCTTGAACTCACGTGCACAGGAAGTGAGGAGCAAGGAACTCTGGGTGAGTGGCTGGGCAAGGCTCGTTTAGATGGAGACCGAGGCCAGATACACAGTTGGCCAGAGGTAAGGAAGCAAACTCCATCATGTCCTAGCAAGTAGCTGGACAAGCTAGGACATGCTAGGAGTGCCAGGAACTGACAAGGCTGGACCTTCATGAACAGTGGACTCAGAGAGTGGAGGCCACCAAGAGAAGCCAGTGCCGGTTTCTCTGAGCACAGCAAAGGGAGAGGGCCAGAGAGGATGAGGGGTCACTTTGGTAAGGAGAGGAGAAAGCTGAGAAGGAAGAACTACCAGATGGGTAGATACTGGTGCTGTTCAGTCAGGTGCGTATCTAAGGCAAGGGGCACTGGCCTGTCTCACTTATGTGTGTCTGGCCGTCTGGGTGGCGGCTGGAAGGGAGCTAGCATCCTGCCCATGCAGAACCTGGGGAACAAATCACCCAGTGGACACGGGACATGAGGAGATAACACACAGGGACAGAGGCATTTGGGAGAGGGCAGCCTGGATACAAGAGAGAAAGGAGGCTGGAGTGTACCAGCGGTAGGCTCGAAGAAGCTAGAGCCGAGAGGTTAACCCGCCTGGGGACTCAACACGATCAGCTCTAGTTAATGTAGGAAAAGGGTTTAAACTCAGATCTGTCTGACCCCAGTGCCTACGGGTTTGGTCACTACAGTCTACGTCCTTTCTCCGACGACCCCAAGGGAGTAAAGCCATGACTTGGGCTACTGTTGAGTTGAGAGGCTGAAAACATTATCATTGCGGGCCACAGATGCAGGGGAAAGCCAATCCTTGCAGAGTGTGAGAAAATGGTGGGAATCCACCCCCTGTCCTGGCTCCGGGCTAGGCTCCCCCAGCTCAGAAGCAGGGCTGGCTCCTCTGGGGAAATTTTCTTCCTGTTAGCCATTGGACACCCCGTCCCCTAAGGCGAAGCTAGTTCCACTCATACTAGCCCCAACACCTTGGCTCCAGCCCCAGGCTTATGGAACATCCGAGGTCAGTCTCCACTCCATCCACCTGTTCCCACGAGAAAAGGGAAGGAGCCAAGATGTCCTGGCTCCACTCCTCCACAGATGTCTTCCCAGCTGTGTGATAACAAATCAAGGGCAGAGCTCATGGCTCAGCCCCAGGAGGAGCCCACAAAGACCACCGGAGAGATTATTGGCTAATAGAAGGGCAGACCAGGCCAGGGCAAACCAGCAGATCAAGCCTGAGCCCCCAAACTACCCAGAAATAAAGACATTGCCGATTCTCACCCTGATCTAGATTGGAGCTAGATCCTGGGCTAAGGGCTACAGTGGGTGCTGACCTTGAACCAAGAAGGCCGTCCTCTGGCACGCCTCCTCCACACCCTACAGCCTATGTTTTTTTTCATACTGGTTTTGAGATTTTTATTTTCATAACAGTTTAAAACAACCAGGCTGACCTATGACCTTGAAAACCTTAAAAAGCCAACTTCCTCTCCTTGCGATAGGTCAGTCAGAGCCTCCTCCTCCTCCCCTGGGTAAACCAGCTGCTCTCTTGGACAGAGTGTGGACCTCCACATGCTGCCACGTGGACCGGGAACAGAAGAAGCCAGTCAAGCGGTAGGAAAGGAAATGAATCCGATGTGTAGAGCAGATCAGGAGAGAGCCAATCTGCTGAGCAGGCCAAGATGCTTGGCGCCATCCGCTCCATGTCTCCTGGGAACCTGGCTGATTCTTGGTGTCCTCCCTGTCCTGGAGATGCTGTGTCCTACAACAAACTCCCTGTTTTGTTCAAGCTGGCTCCAGAGAGCTTCCTAGTACACATCTCCAGCCTGAGCTGATCTGAAAAAGGTCCAACGACTGAGCCACTAAGAATGGCGTCTCTTGGGGTGACGGGTCACCACTGGAGTCTGAAGAGCTACAGTGATCAGAACTGCAAGCCTGGAGGGAGGTGGGGACAGAATTACTTAGTGATTGCTTATGGGATGGGTGCCAGGTACGCTGTGCATTTCCTTCAATTTAGTCCTCACAATGGCCCCCACTAATAATGCTGGATATTAGTCTCAGCCTGCAGATGAAGAGTGGGTTCAAAGAAGATCATGGGCAGGAGAGAGTAAGGAAGCATTTTTTGAGTTGATCTGAAGCCTCCTATGTAGGCCTTCAAAGCTGGTGTCATTTCTAATACCCCAGGCAGCCAGGGTCCCAGAGACACAAAGAGCTCCAGTCAAGGGTAGATCCAGAGTCTTAGCACAAACCTGTCAATCCTATAGTAAGCACGGTGGCCCTCTTAGACCACCAGAATCCAGGGTGGAGAAGCATATGTGGATGGTGTGAACATATACCAGCAACAGACCTCACCAACTGTCCCAATTCTGGTGACAGGCACCCAGGTAAGTATAGGGGACCAGCCAGGCTCCCAGACTGAAATCTTACAGGCTCTAGGCAGTTCTGTCATGCCCGTGGGACATTAAAAGGCCAGCTTTCTCCATGGGTGAGGCCGTGTGGCATGGTGACTTTGGAGGCGAGTGCTTGCGGCACACCTGACAGGTCCTCATTGAGAAAAATAGGAGCAAAACTAGTACCTAATTCTGCTGTCCTGGTAGCTGAATTAATGAATGTCAGAACAGTACCTAGAACAGTGCCTTGTGCATAATGCTATTATTATGCTAATTACAGCTATTATCATGAGTCTCAGACCTTTCCTGGCGCTAACATCTCCCACGCCCACTCTCATGAGGCAACATTATGGGGGAATCTAATCTAGAAATCAGGGGCTACTTCCAGAGGGAGGGAGTGGGCACCCTAAGTCGCAGATGGGGCTGACGTAGGCAGCCCCAGCCCCAGGAGCCTCTGTACCAGCCCTTTCCCATACAGTTCCCTCCCCAAGTCCTCTCGATCTGGAAGCTGAGGAGTCGGATCTCCGTCTTACCAACAAGGAGGCCGAGACTCTGGCAGATAAGTGGATTATCTAAGGATGCACTTAGAGACAGATCAAGGGTTCACAGGCAGAAAGGCAAGAACAGCTTTCTGGCCATCTAAGCCCTCTTGGCCCTCTGGTCCCCCTGGGAAGCTCTCTCTTGGCATCCCTCCTGTAGGGCCTGGGCTCCGCTCCACCCGGCTCCAGCTATGACGCTGTCGGAATCCCCCTCCCCAGGTCCGCTTCAGACACCGGACAGTGGTGACCTGGGGAGGCAAGACACTTCGCAAATAGCTGGCGCTGAAGGATTTTTGTAGAGGGCCAGAGAGAATTCATTTTATAGACCTGGACCACCAAAACCATAGCAAGACTGAGCCCATGAGTTCTAGAATATACCAAGGGCAAGGAACAGACTTGCTGCTTGTCGTGCAAGAGGCAGTAGAGCCTGGTAGCTCAGTGTGGGAGCCTGAACCAAGTGTGCTTTGAAGATTAGCTTCACCGCGAATGGGCCACATGCCTTTGGGCAAGTTGCTCAGCATTCATTAGTCATTTGTTGAGTTCTGACACATCTAAGTCTTCTGTGATCATGGGGTTACCAGCCAATAGAAGTGCAGCAGTAGGGGCATCCTGGTTATCAAGTACTACAGAGCCCTCCTTCATCTTCGGCAAGTGCACTAGCCTGTGGCCCCTGTCACTTGACCTCCACAGTCCAGCAACTATAGAGGGCAAAGCAAGGATGCCCTTGGGCTCCTCCAGCTCTACAGTCTAACCACATTGTTAAAGATCACGGACATAATCCTTGAATCACATCTCATTCCGGTGATGAGATGGGTTTATCTGGACAAAGTATGCCTCACAGCTGGCAAACAGTGAGTGCTCAGTAAGTGCTGGCTACCACTGTTGCTGATCTCCAATGTCTCAGACACTCCTGTGTGTTAGGTGGTCCTTCAAAGGGCTTTGGAGGAAGGTGTCTGACCTCTGTACACTATATAGCCTTTGTTACAGTCTTGAGGTTGGGTACTTTTTTCCAAAGACCCAAAACTCTACAGCTAGGCTTGGAGTGGCCCTAAAACTACAGGGACTAGAAAGGCCTATGGTGCCAAGCGGGCCTCCTTACCTGGAGACTTGACCCTGATGCCCTTAAAAGCTCAGCGTGTCCTTTTGACAGTGGCAGCAGGGGCACAGCAGCTTCTCCACACTGCCTGCTGAGAAGCAAGCAAACCCCACTGTCTAGGAAGTATCAAGAATCGCGGGTCCAGCCTTCATAGCTGAAGAAGGACATCTCTCACGTCTGTAGTCATCCACCAGGCAGAGGGAGCAGCACCCTAGTACGGCTACCTGATCCTCCAGCCCCAAGGGGCATAGACGCTGTCTTTGCTGTGGCTGCTCCCTTCCCAGAGTGCTGAAGCAGGGGCATGTTGCCAGGAAAGCCAGGCATTGAGTCCTGCAGCAACTCCTGGATGCTCTGTCATCATTAAGGCCCCGTGGAAGCATAAAGACCGGAGGGCAGTGCCTACTCTCCTGTGGCAAACCCTGAACTCTTGGACAGATGGGGACATCATGGGGACAGCTGGATTCCATGGCAAAACAAAAATGCTCCATGACAAAACGCCCTGGCTCCTATAACAACTGAGAGAAGAAAAAAAAAAAAAAAAAAAAAAACATGATGAAGTCTTGAGCCCCCAGGGTGGCCTGTTTCCTTGCCTCCCTGGAGGACCATCTTCTCAGAGAGCTCCCAGTCCTGTCCTACGCTCATTCAAACAAAGCCGTATGAATAGGGTGTCTTCTACCCTTTGCCAAGGGTATGATTATTCCACTGTGTGTATGTGTGTGGGGGCGGGTGCTGGAGACCAGCCCAGGTTTGGGGCATGCTAGGCAAGTGTTCTACCCCTGTGCCCTCATCTAAGTTGCCAAGTGTCCTGGGTAATTCTATGTCAACTTGACACGGGCTAAAGCCATCAGAGAGGAGGGAACCTCAGTTGAGAAAATGCCTCCATAAGATCAGGCTGTAGGCAACCCTGTGGGACATTTTCTTAATGAGTGATTGATGGGGGAGGTCAAGCCTATTGTGGGTGGTGCCACCCCCGGCTGGTGGTCCTGGGTTCTATAAGAAAGCAGGCTGAAAAAAACATGTGGAGCAAGCCAGTAAGCAGCACCCCTCCCTGACCTCTGCATCAGCTCCTGCCTCCAGCTTCCTGCCCTGTGTGAGTTCCTGTCCTGACTTCCTTCAGTGATGAACAAGTGATGTGGAAGTGTGAAGCAGAATAAACCCTTTCCTTCCCAAGTTACTTTGGTCATGGTGTTTCATCACAGCAACAGCAACCGTAACTAAGACACCAAGGCTGGCTTTAAACTTGCAAGCCCTCTGCCTAAATTTCATGAGCATCTGGGATTACAAATATACACCACCACGCCCAGCTCTGATGCCTTTGAATAGTTTTCTAACTCCTTTGGTATGGTTTCTTGAATCAAATAAATAATGTGGAGGCCGAAATGTGGCCTCCACTCTGTGTAAACCTGCTTCAAAGTTAGACGTAATTGAAAATTTTCATGGATGTAGTGGGTGCATACTTGTAAGCCTAGACAGAACAAGATCAGTTCAATGTTCACCCTCAGCTACTTATGGCTAGCCTGAGCTACATGAGACCGAAGTCTTGAAAATGAGAGCAGGAGGGAGGGAGAGAAGAGAGGAGAGGAGAGGAGAGGAGAGGAGAGGAGAGGAGAGGAGAGGAGAGGAGAAGAGAGGAGAGGAGAGGAGAAACTCTAGTGTGTAGTTCTAAACTGCCTTAATGTCTGGGGCTGTGCTGTGGGTAGTCTGGCTCACGCTTTGGGGGCTGTGGGTCTGCCTTTTAGCAGGGTACACATGCCCCATGGCTAGGACTGAGGAAGGCCAATCCCTGCTAAGGGCAGAACACTGCACCTTAGGCCTCATCAGAACTGCAGATCATGAGAGAGGCAACATCTGGACACAGGCATCCTTAGGTGCCTCCCGTTCGGTAAGGCCACAGAGATCCATGGCCTGCCAGTCAGGAGATTCAGAAGCTGGAGGCCCCGGAGAGCGAATCTCGCTGGCAACCTCACCTAGGAGGGAGGATACACAGGACTTTGGGGAGGGGTCCTTTGGGGACAACCCCTGCTCTCATTCATTCCAATGGTTCCCCAGAGCCTACAGTCCCGGGATAATCACTCCCATCAGCCTCAATCCCACAGCCTGTTTCTTCTCCTCCTTTATCACCTCTCCTCCAGCTGCCACATCTCAGGCTAGGAAGCCTGCCCAAAGCCTCAACCTCAGGTGCGTGCTGGTTTGCCCTTACAAGCTGCTTGACAAAAGATTCTTCTGAATTAAGCAGAGTTTTTTTGTTTTTTGTTTTTGTTTAATGGGGAAAGGACTGAGGATCCAGGAAGCAGTATATCCTAGAAGTTAAGTTCAAACTCTGACTCTGGTACTTACTTGCTTTCCTGGCTTTGGGTGGCTTACTTTTTTTTTTTTTTTTTTTTTTTTTTTTTTTTTTTTTTTTTTAGGTAGGTCTCCATTTCTTTATTTGCAGAGACCGAGAAATAATGATGTATGTGGCATAAAAATGATGCCTCTTAGACACTAAACAATTAGTAAATATTGTGATTAGGTATAGCATTCTTGAGTTTCCCTTTTCCTTCTGCCTGGGAAGAATCGGGTACCAGGTTCCTAGGAAGTAGCTCCCCAGTGTAGGGATCTTGCAGTTCTAGGCCCCGTGATACCTTGGGGACTCTGTAGAGAGGAGGCAGGGCCTCCTGTCTGGATGGCTGCCAGCTCTCCCCAAAGGGAAGGGCCTATTTAGTGGGTCACCAAGGGCAAAGAAAGCCTGTGTCTTTAGAGTTTGAAGGGTAAACCAGCACTTAAAATGCTTGTCTGGGAAAGGAGCCAGGCATCTGAGCCCTGCAGCCTCTGCCTGGGGGTCTGTTTGGGGGAAGTCGTTCCTCTGTGGTCCTATTTCACTAAACTGGCCCAGCTCTTGTGTACGGACATGTACACACACGTCAATGCACCTTCAGCGCATGCATCTGTGCTGGAAACTGGAGAGCGCGCTGGTGCAGATGTGCACTGATCCGTGGGAACACACACGGCACCCTGCACACTCCAAGTTTGTATCAGGACCCTCAACCTCACCCAAGTCCTAGGCATTGTGCTGTGTGCCACACAACTCACTGTGCCCGTATCTGCAATGTGCTATGCATTTGATGTCTTTACCAGTCAGCCTGAGGTCACAGTTTATAATGCTGGCTCCCCACGGAAACATCTGGAGCTCTTGACTCAGGCCTCCCGCACCAAACCATACCCAACAGCAGGACCCCAGTGGATAAGCCTCAGGCAACCATGCAGTTCCACAGGGAGTCGCTGATCATCGTCACAAAGACGCGAGTTCTTGGGGCCCGCATCCCGAGTCACAGGAGTGGCAGCACCATGAGACAGACACACAGAGAGAGACTGCCAGCCAGAAATTAGAAGGCTCTGCGGAGAAACCGCCCACTCCCATGGCCCCGAAATGTATCATTGAGATGTCTAAAATAGATTTCAGGGTGGCCCAGGCCAAGCCATGGCCCCAGCCGAGCTCTGCTTGCCTTGCTGAGGTTTGGCTAGAATGGAGCCGAAGGACTGTATATCAACACAAGATGTACAGCGGCATTGAGAGCAAGAGCCGGAAGCCTGCAGGACATCCACGGTCCCTGCCTGCCCTACCCACTGTAGCACCAGGCTAGGCAGAGGAGTGGGGGCACCCAGCAGGTCCTGGTAACTCTCCCCCAGTGGGGTCTTCCCACCTCTTCAATCTGCATCTCACAATCCAGAGGTCTAAAATCTGGCATGGGCCCAGCTCTATTCCGGCCTCCACCTCTGTCGGGAAGATGTAGAGTTCCTGGGATGTCCTCCCAGTCTGGTATTTGCTGGTCAGAAGGAGGCAGAGGCTTGACTTCATGGGACAAAGTGGAACTGAACCGTGGAGGTTGGGGAGTCCTGCCTACCCGGCTTGCAGAATCAGCAGTATCTGGGGAAGGTATCTGCCGTGGTGGCAGGAATTCGGTGGGCTCCTGTTGGAGGCCACCTTCCCAATCAGGACAGTGAGTTGAGTCTGGTGCCCTGGCCCTTTCTGTGCAAGAGAGGGAAGGCTGCAGGCTCCCCCTGGACATCAAATACATCTGGGTAATCCAACGGGGTGTGGGGGGAGGTCAGCCAGAGCAAATGAGAAACAGGTGGCGTCCATTTCCCCTCTGCTGGCTGGCTAGCACAGGGACTCTGTGAAGGGAGGAAAGGCTGGGTCGGGAACAGCGTCTCTGGGACCAGAGATCTGTAGCCAGGTGCGGTGGGTCCGGCGGATCCTCAGCAGGGAGTCATTTTAAGATGTGACCGTTATGAGGAGGGAGGAATGTGATCAGGTGGGAGATGAGCTTTATCAGGCCTGGGAACCAGGCGGATCTAGGTCAGACGCCTTCCCCCACGATGTCTTATTTAAAAGAAAAAAAGACACATGCGAGAAAGATGAAAAGGCAGGGCAAAGGGAAAATAACGAGACGCAGCTCAAACAGGCATCTAACCTCGGTGGAAGGCAGGCTACCTTCAGCTGTAAGAATCCAAAGAGCAAATGTGGACCGCGGTAGAAATTCTCAGAAGATGGACTCTCGGTTTAATAGAAAGATAGAAATTTTAAAAAAAAAAAATCCTTCCAACAATGAATGCTTTCCAGGAAAATAAGGTAGTGAGCCCTCTGTTACCAGGAGCATGTAAACAGAACACCCACCTGCCTCTGGTGCCACAAAGGGATTAATTTCAGCGTTCAGTGGGTGGCTCATCTAGACAATTACCACTCTTTGGTTCTCTGAAATCCCAGGGAAGGCTGAGCACTGTGCAGAGAGGAGGAGATTTTGCTCCTGCCTGTCCGTGGGGACACTGCAGTTGGGGTGCAGAACTGTAGCTGTGCACCCTGGGGACTCCCTCTGCTGTTCCATCCCTCAAGTCCCAGGAAGCCCCCTGCATCATCAACCCCTGGGTCAGAGCATTGCAGGGGAAGGAAAGACGGAGGACAGCCGGGGAGGAGGAGCTGCTGGGCAGCTTGGAACAGAGGGCAGGTAGAGGCTGCTGACAACCCCAAAGTAGCTTGGGCACAGGACAGACAGGTAAAACAAGAAGAAAGTATCAGAAAATATCTGCCAGCGTCCTAGACGGCTTAGTCCTGCTTCATTTAAGACTAGAGATGCTTGGAGTCTGGGCTTGGAGTCAGTCATGGGAAAGAATATCATCCTGGACATGATTTGGGGGAACCAGAGCAGCTCTGGGCACTTCTGCCCCCTTGAACCTCCTCCCCAAGGTAGAGAGCCTACCCCTAAGTCCTTCTCATCCAGATCTTCCTCTCTGAGACACAGAACCCAGGTTGTCTTATGAGGAGACCAGCTTCAGTCTCAGCGATCAGGACAAGGTAATGGCCAGAGCAGAGGAACAGGACCTCCCGTCCATCCTTTGGTGGAGACCCAAGCCTAGACTTGGATGAAAACATCCCAAATGTGACAGAGAACGAAATGGTCTTCTCAGTGGAAGGCAGGAGGCCCTGAGGCCCAAGGTCCGGTGTCAACTCCTATTCCACATGAGCATGTTCACTGGCTGGCCCTGCATGCTGCCACAAGCCCTGGACCTGCAATTCCCAAAGTCCCCTCTAGCCCAAATGCCACTTTTTAGGGAATGGCAGAAGGAAGGGTTGTCCACACTCTCCCCAGGCCTCATAGAGCTCCTGGAATCACCACATGCCTTTGAGTGGAGCGTCTGGTACTGGGTGAGTTTGAGCACAAGCATGCGTGCACATGCGCGCGCGCGCGCGCACACACACACACACACACCTGCCTGCTGGGTAAGCTTGCACACACACACCTGCCTACTGGGTGAGCTTGCATACACAGGTAACACACACACACACACACACACACACACACGCTGCTGGGTGAGCTTACACACACACACACCTGCCTGCTGGGTAAATTTGCACACCCCACACACCCCTGCCTACTGGGTGAGCTTGCGCACACACACACACACACACACACACACACACACACACACACCTGCCTGCTGGGTGATCTTGCACACACATGTAACATACACACACACACCTGCTGGGTGAGCTTACATGCACACACACACCTGTCTGCTCTGGGCAGTGGTTATGGAGTCACATCTCCACTCCCCACCAGGGTACCAAAGAAAGAAGTACGTGTGAAAACAGGTCATCCCACAGCACTCAAAACAAATCCATGAAGCAACCCTTTCCCAGCCCTCCTCCCCAAAGCCCAGGGGCCTTAGAAATGGATAGCTTCCTGTCTTTCTTCCTCAATTCTATTTGGTCTGTGCTTCTGAGGGCAGAGAACTGTTGTCATGGAAACCCCTCCTTGGATGCCAGACACCTTCTGTGAAAAAACAGGAGTAGGAACTCAAGATCCTGGGTTCTTTCAGACCCTGACCTCGGACCATCTTAATTGTTTTACTCTGTCCATTCTTCCCTGGAGAGCTGAATGGCGGGGGACAGCTGAATGTTTGGGGAGGCAACAGACTGACTTTGCTTGAATCTTTAGACGGAGGGCTGATGAGCTGAAGTGTGGTTTGGGATATAACTGTCATTTTAACTTCTCTATGTTAATATAAGTGCTCTCTAATCCACCCGGGATGTTTACAGGGTCTAATCACTGTCCCACCCTGATAGGATGAGCCATGGGAGGGGCCTCTGCACTCATATTTGGGGAAACTGAGCCCCAGGGGAGGAACCAGAACTTAGGACTCTTGGACAAGGATTTGGGAATATTAGTTTCTGCTTTGCCCCAGAGCTGGCCTGGTGGACTTGCTCCAGAGCCAAAGCTATCTCATATGGACGATCAAGTTAGGGCACTGGAACTGGCCTATTTCCCCTGGGGCTCCCCCTCAGCCTTCTAAGTTTCCAGGGCTCTCCAGGGGGACCCTGGTTACTTGGCAGCTTTCAGGTTAGGGAAGGGACAGGGAGGCTGTTTAGATCATCTGGGCCCCAGCTGAGTTTTGGGGAAAGGATGATCAGATTTCAGTTCTTCCCCTTTATTCTAGAAAGATTCTTATTTGGGACTGCCTGCCCCACCTCCCTGCCATTTGCTTGGGAATTTGGGACTGAGATGGTGCTAGGGAATGATTATAAGCTGGTACTGGACCTCATGGGCCAGAGCAAAAACTCCATGACTTTAGCCGTGGGGAGACATCACAGCAGGATTCTCTCCAGAGGCCACTCTGCCCCACACCACGTTCCTCCGACACAGGGCACACGTGTACAGGCCCTGGGATGCCAGTCAGTTCTACTATCCCCCTTACTCCTGGATAGTGTGCCCTCTACCTCATGTTCACACAGGGAAAAGGCTTTGCCTAGTCTCCAAATGCCTCCCCATCATCTGATGCCAGAGTGTATCCTGGGGCCTGATGCCACCCTGTCTTGATCTCTCAGCTGGAGGAAGTACAGTAACCTCTGCAGACTTCCCACCTCTCTCCTCCATCTGAGAGTGAAGTGCCTTAGCCTCCGCGAGGCCTGCTCCGAAAACTGCTCTCCGGGCCCAGGACCTTCCTCAGAGCCCTCCACACCGGTGGGCCCCTCCTCCTCCTGGGTCCCCCATGGAAGAGCTGTAACTGAGGATGCAGGAGGAAATGCATTCTTCAGCTCAGGAGACAGGCCCTAGCACTGTGGCCCAGCATCTGCCCAGCTAGAAAGGGGGGAGCACCCTTGTCACCCTATAATTGTTGCGTGGTCTTGTGGAAGTGCGCTCGGGGAAATGACAGCTGAGCAGGAAGGACTAAGGCCCCTTGGCTCGGCTCCTTTGCCCCTCCTGCCCCGAGCCAGCTCTAGGACCAGCTGCCAGAGTGCGTGTGGTGACCCATCTTGAGAAGCAACTAAGAGGCCTTTGATGGGCAGTGTGGGAAATGCCTTGATTACGAAGGGCTTAGCTAACCCACCCCAAACAGAGGAAGCTCTGACCTTGAAAATGGGGCTGTGCCCTCTACCTGTCCGGGCCACACTCATCTTCCCCTGCCCAAAGCACATGAAGGCCCTTTCTCCCTCAGTCCTCTCATTCTCTCAGGCTGTGTTCAATACAAGATAGCCTCGAGTCTCAGTCACAGTCCCATGACCACCTTCTTCAGAGAGGCCTCCCTCCTCAGTCCCTCTCTAGAACAGCCTCCCCCACCCCCCCCGGTGCCTAGCGTTTTGTTTTCCTTATCATCTGTCTAAGCCCATTGAATGGCAAGCTCCTTGAGGGGAGGGCCTCTGATAGCAGGCAACAGGGTGGCACTTCCGCCTGGCACTTCTGCATACTCCATCCCATCCCCCCTTTTCACTGTCCATCGAATTTGGGGGGGGGCAGCTTTCTAAACGGACAAGGCTGCTTCCCTTCCTGTGCCCAGTTCCCTGACTGCCTCTGCAAAAGCCATCCGTGTCAGAGGCGGAATCCTCGTTCACCAGACTCTGTCTGTCAGAGGCGGAATCCTCGTTCACCAGACCCTCGCCACACCACAGGCAGGGATGTCTCAGGAAGACTGCAGCAGTCTGAACAGGTTTCCTTCAGTATTCTCCAGGGGCCTTGGGCGAGCACCCGCTCCTACCTCCATCCATCCATCCGGTCACTTGGACCGCTACCCTCCTCTCGGCCCCGCCCCTTCACACGCTCACGACACGCCCCTTCCCAGCCCCCAGCAGAGCTGGTCCGGGCCTGCAAGGTACCCAAGAAGATGGGGTCCCTGGGCTCCGGCGCCTGAGGATCCACATCCCATCCACTGCAACAAGTCCGTGCACCCGAGGTGGCTCGCGGCCGACCTCCCGCAGCCCCTGTATTGCCGGTGTAAGCTTCCGAGGCACTGAAGCCTCCTCGTCAGGCACATCCTCCATGCATCCCTGTTTGAGGACAGGCTCTACAGAAAGAAAGCACGGTTCCCGGGCTGGCTCCGGGTTTTTTGCTCGGACTGTTCAGGCTTGGAGAACAATGGAGCAGCTCTCCAGCTTCCTCCATCGAGGAAGCTTTGTTCCTCCCTTGCCGCCAGCTTGGCTTTCATTAGCCAAAGGGCAAAGGCTTCTCGGGAGTCTCCGCGCAAAAGCCCAGACCTTTCCTAAAACACTTAGGGGATGGGGGGGGGGGGTTGCTTGGGTTGAGGAAAAGGACGCCTCCAGATGCGCGCAGCTGGCTGCCCGCCCGCCTCCCTGGCCCCAGACACTTCTTGTTGCCAGGTCCCCCACACCCGGGAAATCCGATTCAAGCTCCCACCCGGGGTCCACAGAGGAAGTGGAGCCTCAGCTCTGCTCTAAAGACCAACTGGCCCTCACATCTGCTCTCCCTACATCTGGCTCTAGATCTGGGCTCTTACCAATGCTCTCCTGGCAATTTTGGATGCTGTGTTATCCGCCGCAGACCACTCCTCAGCTAGTGTCTCTACCAACCTCACCGTGGTTTGCCATATTAGGACTCCGGACTTCAAAATTCAGGGGAGCTAATGGTTTCTGAGGACCTAAGTCCCCGCGCCCCCATTGTCCACCCTCACCTCCGACAGGCCACAGCAGAGCCCAGGCTACCACCAGCGACATCTTTAAGACATGCATTAGCCAGACACAGCTGGAGGTAGGCCAGCTCTGCACATCTGGGCAGTAATGCCCCTCCTAACCTGGCCGGTGATGATATAAGGGGAAAGGGAGGAAGCTTCGCTTTCCCCACCTCTCCCTGCAGCCGGCCAGGAGAAAACCAGGGGCGGGGTGGGGCGGGGCGGCAGACTTACCCAGCATCTGGCTGAAGAGCAGCTGCTCCAGGTCGCCCAGCACGGTTACCACGAGCTCGGGGTCCACCTTGAGGAAGGCCCGCTCCTCCTGGCCCTTGGCTGAGGGCACAGTCCCTGAGCCCTTTTGCGCCTTAGCCTTGCTGGAAAGCAGCTCGTCATCCGATTTGCCATCGTCGCTCACCGCTGCCTCAGGCGCCTTACTGAGAGGCTTGACCTCCGCATAGGGTCCGCGAGGAATCCGACTGGGTTTGCCTAGGCTGGGCGCTAGCGGAGCCAGTGGGGTCTTGGCGCCGCCGCTCGCGGGGGCTCCTTTGGGCTGAAAGAGCGAGTGCTCTGATTTGGACAGTGTCTTGGACATTAGAGGAGCCTCGCGGCCCTTGGGCCCCAATTTGCCCAAACCTTTGGGTGCCTTGGCCATATCATCGCTCCACTCAGGCTCATACAGCTGCAGCTTTTTCTCGGAGTCCGTGAGAAACGAGAGGTTGGTGAGTGACTTCTGTTTGCGCAGGTTGGAGGCCGGCGGCCCACCGGGGACACGGCTGTCCACGCTGCCGGACTTGAAGACCTTCAGCTCTGCTGCGCTGGCCTTGGCCATACTGCCACCGCCGACCGCCGCCTTGGCGCGCTTGGGCAGCATGCCTCTGCCGTCCGCCGCCGCCGCCTTTCTGCTGGCTCCCCGAGGCTCGTCCGCGCCCTCGTCGCCGCCGCTGCCGCTGCCGCCGCTCAGCTCCACCTCGGGCTGCACGCTCTTGACGCTGCTGCCCAGCATTCTGCCTGCCAGGAGCGCATGGACGATCCGCGCGTCTGCAGGCACGGGGCGGGGGAAGGAGGCGGGAGCGCCGGGAGAGGAGGGGGCGGAGTGGGGAGGGGGGAGACGGAAGAAACCGCGGAGGAAGGGGAGAGGAAGGGGAGGGAGCAAGGGGGCGAGCAGAGGGCGAAAGGGAAAGAGATGCGGGGAAGGAAGCCCGGGAAGAGGAAAAGGCAAGGAAATAGCGGGAGATGGGGCGGGGTCGAAGGAAAAGGGGCGGGGCGGGGAGAATATAAATTAAAAAATTTAAATCAGTCAAAGGAAGGATGGAAGCCCGGAGGCTCCATCGACGCGGGGACGTGCTGCGATGCTGGGATCTCGTCTAAGTCTCCGGCGGCCGATCTGTGCTGAGGGCCGCACACTCCCGGGCAGCGCCCTCACTACACTCCTCCTTCCAGCTCGCGGAGAGGCTGCGGGCTGCAGCTCCCAGCGAAGAAGGGGAGGGGGAAGGCGGGGAGCAAACAGGAGGAGGGGTGGAGTGAGCGCAAGGGGAGGGAGGTAGGGGAGAGAGTGTGTCTATTTCTGGCTCGGGAGGGGGAGGTGTCTGTGAGCTGAGCCCTGGGGGCACAGAAAGAATCCCACCCGTTTTTCTCCTTGCTTGCTGCAGAGAGGTGGGGTATATGGTTTCCTGCTGCATCCGGGAAAATGTATCCGTGGAGGAGATTTAGGGGCTCAGGTAAAGGTATTGAGAATGGGTATCTGTGGACATAGGAGAGAGAGTTGCCCGGTGGGGTCTGGGTAGAAACTGGCAGAGCCCGCCCGAGGGAAGTTCCCACAAACCACCTTCGGTTTCCCCCTAGGAAAACTCTCTTCAGTCCCTCTAGGGTAGTTTGCCCTCATAAGCCCATAAGGTAAGGGGCACAGTACAGGAGGGCAGGGTGGTTTAGACAGGGCTCAGGGTTGACAGGGAAGGGGGGGCTGCTGGGATGTAAAAGGAAGGGGCTAACCCTTGGGAGTAGGAGTCTGAGTCCCCATTCCACTTGATCACATGACCTTGTCAAAGTCATTGCAGCTTTCTTGCTGTCTGTCGCTCCTACAGTGGTTATAATACAGCTTCATAGGCAAAGGGGCTTTGAAACCTAAGGACTCCAAAGAGACGTGGCATCGTCCCTCTGCCGAGCTGCAGAACCAATGAAAAAGATCCTGGATATGTTGGTCCCATCAGCATAGGAGCTCTCCAAGTGCCCCACTAGCCCAGGGCAGGTGTTGATGGTTAAAGGTCTCTGAGGTCTAAATGCTGCACACCAGGTGCTGACCAGAGCCCAGGATGCTCTAACTTCCTCGGTCCCAGTTGAGAGTCTATAAACCTTTCTAGGACAGGGACTAGAGCAGAGAGGCCGTGTCGAGCACAGCTCTGAGAATGGGAGTTATTGGGCAGAGAGCTGTTTGGCAAGAGCTGTGGACTTTCAGCTGGCCTCAGAGATCCAAAGAGAGATGGAGAGTCTGGCCTCAAGGGACTCAATGTCTGGCAGGGAATACAAGGCAGACAACCCAAGACTTGGGGAAATAACTTTGTCCCTGTGAAAATGAAGTGTCGAGCACATTTATCTCAGGGAGGCAGGCATGGGTATGTGTTCTCCTCGCAGGAATGACAAGAGGTACTGCCTCGGGAAGAGACTGGCCAGGAAGTCAGTGCTCAGAGGCCCTGAGTCCAGATCTTAGGAAACACAGAGGTGGAGCCAAGACTGTGAGTCCATGGAGGAAACAAGCAATTTGAAGCTGGTCAAAGGAATATTGAGTAGTATCCTGCTAGAACATGACCAGGCATAGAGAGGCTGGCCATAGGACACACAGATCCTCATGCTTCTATCTGAAAAAAGCTCCTAGTTCAAGCAAGAGTAAGAGCATCTCTGATCCCACAGACTGCTTGTAACAGTGTCACAAACAACTAGAGCTTGAGATCCTCCTGCCTCAGCCCCCCTGAGTGCTGGGGTTATAGACAAACCATCGTTTTTAAAGTCCTCATTCTTATCCACCTGTCATCTTGTAATTTAGTCGAGATTTCCCTGATTCAATCCGGTGGAAATGTTGCTTTCTCTAAAATTACAATTTAGAAACCAAAGGATACCTGTGGGCTGATTTACCAAGTTCTTGGTTGTTGTTGATAGTTTTCCCCCTGCATGTAAACTCATCTCTGCCTTAGCTAACGAAATTGGCTAATTACCATCCTGACTGAACAACCCTAGGTCCATCCACCCACGTCTACTGCTGCAGCCAAAACGCCTGGCTTAACCTGAGCCCTCGTCTCTGGTGTCCATATCTGTAGTAAAACCTTCAGCAGTTTATGAAACCCTAGTCCATGATCTGTCTGTCCACCTGCATTTCCTTTGCTCCGGATGCCTACTGCCCCTGGGACCTGACCTTCCTTCCGCCATGGTTGTCTCACTCCCTTATTCGATTCCACGTGTTAGCTTAGTTCTTCCTCTTCTCTGTATCCTCTTTGTTCCTCTGCAGCTTCTCTCATGGGATATCATATTCCCCAAATCTCAAGTCCCTTTTCTCCCTCCAATAAACAGCCTCCCTCCAATAAAAAGAAATTCTGCTTCTCGTTAGAAGAAGACAGAGCAGATAAAGGAAAGATCACTCCTCAGACTTTTGGCTGAAATCAAGTTGGTATCTGTTCGTATCAGAAGAGAGGCACCGCCCCTTCCTGCCGTCTAAGTCTGGATCCCTCTCCCTCCCACTCACCTCCCAGCACATCACCTGTCAGTTTCTGAGATGTAAAATACTATCTATGCACAATGTCATGAATTAACTCACTGCCAGTCCTCCTCCTGTCTTGAAAGGGTCTTGCCATGGCCGGGTGGTGGTCTCTTTAAACACTATCTTGGCATCTTGGAATACTCCAAGGCTCTCTAATACCACCTCTACCTCCATCTCGCCCTTTTTATTCTTTTCACATCCCCTGAAGTTTCCCAACCATTCTCTCCTGGAGTGCAAATGCTCTGCTGCCGTGGCAACAGCCATTCTGGCATCCGTCGATAAAGCCGATATGTACAGAGCCTTTCCTACAGCGATTCCTCAAAAGAGGGGGTTCTGCCATGTCATACTATCCCCAAGATCAACCCTGAGCCCCTCCTACTCAGTCATTTCCCCCCTTTGCTACCCTGCAAAAAACGCCAGGGCTCAAGTGTTCATTGCATTGGGACCAACGATCATTAATGGGCTGGGCAGACGGAGGAGGGTGCTGCTGATGTCAGTAACCTTATGTGAGGACTGCTTCCCGTCAGTTCCTGGGGAGGTGGGAAAAGAGGCTGGTTTGGATGCATCTGTATCTTCTTCAGTCCCTCGGTCTCTTAAAACAAGCTCGATACTCCATTTCTGCCAGTTTCTGTAGTGGAAATGGGCTATGTAATTTGACCATATCTGTTGACTATTATCTTGAAGCAATTTGAGGAATGAAGATGTAGGCCTAGGGCCAGGGACAGGCATGCTGTGGGACTTGCATTCTCACACCCCTGTGACTAGAAATGCTGTAACCCAGGGTGAGGGGGTGATGGTCTGGGGCTCTGCCAGTTGGGCTAATGTTAGTGGAGCTGGAGGGAAGAGAGAAGAAGGTAGACACGTGAGCTAGACTGGTCCTGCCCTGATGACCTTGAAAGGTGACCTTGGACAAAGGGAGTGTGAGGGAGACAGGAGTGGGCAGAGGAATCCACACTTTGCTCCCCACCCAGCACAGGACAGAGTTCGGGGACAGGTGGTACTTGTTTCTGTGCCCACAGTCAGGATCCGGAGATCAAGGACTGGAAACGCAACCACGTGACTGCAAGCCTAGCCTATCCATCCAGGGCTAGGGCTGGGGGTGCCGTCAACCCAAAGAGTGACAAGCTCTTTCTTTAAGGCTTTCTGGGCTCATCCTCCTGTGAAGTGCCTGTTTGTCACTTCCCAGAAAGATTTGGACAACCCCTGTCTCTGTAAAATCTATTATTGATCCTCACTTCCTTCTACCAGGTCATTTCTCTATGTCACTCGGTCCCTCATTGGGGATGACAGAATGTGGGCAAGGCCAGGCTAGAGGCTGTGGAAATAGCTGATGTTTAAACACCAAGTCTCTAGAAAGCCCGTCCCCAATGCTCACGCTGGTTCGGGTCAGCTGGGCTAGCTGCTGGGGAATTTTCGGATCACAAAACTAAAAACTCTTGTCCTTGTGGAGTGTATGTTCAAATGGGCAAGACAGCAAATTAGCCAGAGATACCAGCCACTTAAAAGCACTAAGGAGGGGCCAGCAAGATAGTTCAGTGGGTAAGCGCACCTGCCCCTAAGCCTCATGACCCGGGTTCCATTCCCAGCATTCACGTGACAGAACTGACTCCTGAAAGTTATCCTCTGGGCTCCCACACACAAAATCAATATAAAAAATGCTAAGGAGAAAAAAAAAAGGGAAATAAGAAATTCCTGATGTGTTGCAAAGACAGCAAGGGAGATAAGAGCTGGGCCAGGAAAGGAAGGAACGCTGCAGAAAGAGAGCGAGAGGTGTGCTGGGAGGCGGGGCATGGGGGCCTTCGAGGTCTTCATATAGGGACTTGTCATGCAGAATAGCACTGCAGGCCAGGGAGAGACCTGGCTTCCCCTTGGAAAAGATCACTTTGAGTCTTATGTGGAGGCAAATTGTTGGGGTCATTGGCTGAAGTGGTGAATCCAGCTGAAAGATGGTGGTGGGGATGGCAGTCATGAGAAGTGGTCAGCCATGGCACACTTTGGAGCCATTAGAATTTGCTCTTTGGCTAGATGTGGGTGTGTAGGAGAGAGAGTGATCAAGGATATTTCCCCAAGGTTTTTGGCCAGTACAACTCTTGGATAGGAATCTCTGTCTCTCTGTCTCTCTCAGTTATTTTTTTTTTTTTTTTGTCCTGGAACTTGATTTGTAGACCAGGCTGGCCTCAAACTCAGAGATCCTCCTGTCTCTCTCTGCGGTCCCCGCCCCTCAGTGTGCTGGGATTGTTAAGACAGGCTCTCACCAGGCTAGCCTTGAACTTATTGTCCTCATGCCTTAGTCTTTTCTGAACGCTGAAATTACCCGCGTGCCATCAAACCCGGCTCTCCTCAACCCCTGGTGAAGGAGAATGCTTCTCCTTTATGGATGGCACCCCAGCTCTCCCCACAGCTCACTCCGGCCTCTGTAAGGATTTCCTCACATCTGTAGCCATCATTCATCACGCGTTTATTTGTGTTTCTCAAGAATCCATTTTTTTGGTTGAACTTGTCCTCAAAGGCCATCAAAGTCCTGTGCGCACAGTGGGCTCTCAGGGATAGTTGGTGAATGACGACTAACGAAATGAATGAATGCGTGACTCAGAACAGATGTGTGGGGCCTGTAAACAGGGGTGACCTCTCAGTACCCTGTGGTGAGAGACAGCACAGCTGGAGTGTGGAGTGGAAGCCAGGCCTCTGGGATGGCGGCCCAGCCACATCTTTTCTCACTTCTCTGTAGCCTTAGGACAGGAGGCTCTGTCCTTGTCCCCTTCTCAGGAAAAGCCATATCTTCGGGGAATGACCTTGGGATATCTAGCTGTGAGACTACCTCATGCCCCCAAACTTCTGCTGCGTTCAGAGGTATGGGGGAGATTTCCTGCCCTTCTGAGAGAAAGGAGCAAGCGTGTCCGAGATATTCTCACAGCCCAGCCTGTCTGGCACACGCATTAGTACTAAACAAGGACTAGAGTTCACCATTTACTCCTGTGTGGACAAGAAAATTCAATAATGGACACAGTGATGTCACACAACGCCCCAGCATGCTTATACCTCCAGGAAGTCCTCCTAGATTGGTCTGCTGCCTGCCTACTAGACAAAATGAGGCTTGGCAAGCTGAAAGCAGGTAATAGAACCAGGGTTCTAGACCTCAGCCAACCCCCACTCTGCCCCTGCCCCAATCCCAAGAGGACAGAAATGTGGATCAACCCTAAGCTGCAGCACACATTCCTTAGAACTCCGGGCATGGCCTTCCCCTCCTCTGAGCTCTGACAGGGCAGGGATGGTACAGAAAGGAGCAGGGAGGCCTGGAGAAGAAGACCAAATCATTTCCGGTCACACGAGGAGACAGGATCTGAAGCCAGCTAGACATCTCCTTGAGTCTAGGGAGGCATTGACCCTCTTCCAGGGGTCTGTAGAACCTGAGGTAACAGGGGTTGAGGGCTGTTCAAGAGAGCCTGCTCCAGATCTGGTGTGTAAGGGCAGAGGACAGGCCCCTCCTCCAGCCACAGGCTCCTCAGGATCCCCACGGCTAGAATGTCTGGGGCCAGCAGAGTCTAGCTCAGGGCTGGGCTGCTGTTCGTGTTCTTGCCGGGTGTTCTGGACCCCACGCCTGAGCATGGGACCTTTCTTCCTGGTGGCTCGTTCTCAGAGGGCTGTCCTGGAGGTGGGAAGCATGGGCTCAGTATCTGCAGGCATTAGCTACAGCTCTGTGATCTGCAGGAAGAGGATCTCTAACGTGGTGGTCTGGGTGGCCTTGCAGGTAAGGACCCCCCACCCTCTGGGGCCTGGCTGCCACACAGGCCTGTGCTGACCAGTACACAAGCCCTTCACAGCTCTGGCATCACCTCCTGGCCCCTTCGCTTTCCTCCTTGTCTCTGTCCAGGTCTAACCCACCCCTGCACCTCCGCTCTGCCTGGCCTTTCTTTATATGTGTTCAGGTCCAATACCTCTTGCAAGGCCTCCTTGCTCAGTCTTCTTTGACCGCCCCACACAACTTTGTGCCTTTCCTGCCCGCTGACTGTAGTCAAGGGCTACGGAGTCAGAGTCTGCTTACTTGCATCCCGGGGCTGGACCCTCTGCCACCACTGATTTGAAAGCCTCCTACGTAAGACAGACGGTGATGACGTATGTACTGAGGCTTGCTGAACTGAGGACAGGTGATCCCACAGGAACCGGGTACCAGGGGCCCTCTTACACACATTATGTACCTTATTTCATAAACCCTATGAGTCAGGGAGTACCACTGTCTTCATTTTATGGAGAAAGAAACTTGCCCAAGACCATACTGGGGGTACCCAAGATAATTAGACTTTGAATGTCGGTCAGTTGGGATCCTACCACCTTCCACAACGTCCTTCAGCCACTGTAGCTGTAGCTGGAGAGCTGCTTCATGCTGCATACTGTTCCAAGAAGCATGGAGCCTCCTTAACATGAGATCCTGTAACCCTACACTTGCTGCCCCAGAGGTTAAAGTGGATTTAGGCTCACAGTCACGGTTAAGACTGGCCCACTGCATCCAGGGAGAGAAGAGTGCGGGCAGGCGGGAGCTGGGGGGGGGGGGCATTCCGTGGACAGAGGAAGTGACGCACAGTACAGCTAGCCTCTTTCTTGCCTCAGCTTCATGAATTCTGTCCTTCTCAATTCCAGTGACCCTAACAGCCTCCACAAGCTTGAGATTGGGGTTTACCCTAATCTCACATCTTGGAGGTCCTGGGTTCTCTTCTGGACTTGCTACATGGCATTAGATGCCTGTTTTCTCTGCACCTCCACTGGTCCTGTAAATTAGGTGGGTGAGAGGGTATGGAATCTCCCCTTCCCCTGCTCTTAGGACTTCCAGCAGGAAAAAGCAGGAAGAAATACCTAATCTAGGGCACTCTTTCTGAAATTGTACCAGTGAAAACCACATCCCCTTGCTTCTCTGGTCAACACGAAGTCCAGATGTTTCCACGTGTATATTATGTGCCCTATATATTACTGTGGCAACTGTCCCATACACACAGATACGATGGTTCTTGCACACTGAGCCTCAGATGAGCTCTGTATCGCCCAGATTACACGGTCCATAGACTAAGACCAGCCTAGATTGGTTGTCGTGGCAACTATGGGCATGAGATAGGAAACTTCAGGCAAGCAAAGGGAGAGGAGAGTGGAGAGAGAGAGTAGAGAGAGAGAGAGAGAGAGAAGAGAGAGAGAGAGAGAGAGAGAGAGACTACATATTCACTATGAACCAGCAAACTACTTGCATGACCATGTATCCTTTTTTTATGGTCTAACCCAGAGTCAAAGCAGACACATGCCGTGTCTCACACTGCTGAATCACAAGGTTACATGGGACCTCTGAGATAGTCTTATACAACATTTTCCCTCAGGAAATAACTGACCTATTTGTAATAAGCCCTATTGCTTCACTGAGGGCCAAGTAAACCCCCACACAGAGTGAAAACACAAGGCCCACAGCTGAGGCTGTCTTGCCAACCCAACTGATGACATCCTACCACAGAAATAACTTTGTGATCTGTATCCACAGACCAGATTTAGGAGGTCAGTAGACCGAGTCACCAAATATCGGCCACATGCCCAGATGTTGGCCATTTGTCTCTGAGACATAACGTCCATCAGTTTCATAAGGAAGTTCCGGAGCTTCAAACAGTTAAAGATAACTGTATGAATAAAAAAAAACCGCAACCCACCTTAAGACGTGGCCCAGAGACACCTGAGCAAGCACCGTCCCAAGAGAAGACACTCTCACTCTGTGGCTGCTCTCACTGGCCCACTGACACCTCCGAGCTTTATTAGAGTTTTTGTTAGGTTTCTCAATAAGACACAGCATTCAACAGAGGGATTCATATTTCAATTATTTTTAACCGGTATCACTGGCAATTACTTGGCACAGGAAAATAGCTCTGCAAACCCTAGAAATAGTCCTCGGTGCATGGGCGGGGCTTTCAGAGCCGAGATGAGAACTTCACCTTCTCGGAGTCCTGTTTTATCCCCGGGTAGCCTGCTGCTTCCTCCTGCCTCCACATGAACCCAGCCTCTACAGCAGGAAGGATGCAGTGAGCTCACAGCATCCTGCTCCGGGCTGGACCTGTTTAGTGTGGCGTCTCAGGCTCCACATTCCCTGCTCCAGCTTCCACGGAGGCTGAGTTCTTCTGGAAGTTCCCTTAGCTCTTTGATCCCCCATTTACACTGCAGAAAACCCTCTTTTTGTATCAGTGAAATCTTTAGAATAAAGTACAGCCTGGTGTGGTGGCTTGTGTCTTTTAATTCCAACACTTGGGAGGCAGAGGCAGGCAGGTCTCTTGTGAGTTCCAGGACAGCCTGGTCTATCTACACAGCAAGTTCCAGGCTAGTCAGTGCTACGTATTGAGACCCTGTCTCAAAACAAAAACAAACAAACAAACAAAAAACCAAAAAAAAAAAAAAAACCCAGAAGGTATAGTCAGCTATTTCTTGACTTTTTCCTGTTCCCGGGGCTTTGCCTGCTCTGCGATGAGAGACATGGAACTCACTGGTCCTACCTTAGTTTCCCCTGAAGTCTGGGACTCCTGCCCCTCAGGGTGACACACAGGATGGAAAACAGTGCCTACTGTCCGTGACTCCTGTGTCTGTTGCCTCACTCTTCAAGTGCTTGTCCTGGAGCGCCTTCTGTGTAAGTCTACTAAGTAGCCCTGAGGGGCAGAGCCAGGAGCTCTAATCCTCTTGCCAAAGGGGCCATGTGGGATGTGAGAGGATCTGTTGCAGCTTCTGTGAGGTACTGAGACAAGCACAGCTTTGACTCCTTGGGACAAAGCACCTGCAGGTCTTTACCTACGTTGGGATTTCCAGAAAGATCACAGTACAGAATACTAAGGAGGCTGCGCAGACTTTGCTGGGCAAGACAGAGGCCTGTCTGGGGAGATTCCTAAGAATCAGGCCATCTCTTATGCTCAGGCCTTCCCCATGGTTCACTGGCCCATAATAGTTAAACAAGGGACTGGGGTTTCTAGAAAAGAAAGCTGAAGCAGTTGTCTACAGTTAGAGAGCGAATCTCCCTACAGCCATCAGGATGAAGCCAAGTCCAAGGGAGACAGGATCCGGGGATGAGGACAGGGGTGTGTAGTGGGTAGCCATTCCAGCTTTGATCTGGAAGTTCCAACCCTCATGGAGGCTTCGGAAACTGTCACGCCTACAAGGTGGGGCCAAGAGAGGACCCTGAAGACCCGAGATCCAGATGCACCAGCTCTCTTGGTTCCTGGACCCTGGACGCTGGAGGTAAACAGAGCAGAGTTCTCCAGAGAACACCGCCAGTCTATGCCACACCTTTCCTAGACTCTGTAAACTATCCATTCACTTGTAAGTTACCCCACAAAATAAACCTCCCTTTTAACTATGTGGAGTGGCCTTAATAATTTCACCAATCGGGTGTCACTCCCAGGGAAAGCACAGAGGTGGGCGGCTATCAACTAGCTCATCTATTCGCTACTCATCTTCCCAGCAGCAAGGACTCCAGACAGAGGGGCATGGCCCTAGACTGCTTGAGGTGTCGTCAACTTGACCAAAAGTTAGATTCACCTGGGAGACGGGCCTCTGGACACACCCACGGGGTATGAGCAGACCCATCTTCGTTGTGGGTGGGACTGATTCTTGGGCAGGAGATCCTGGACTGTATAGGTAGCTAGAAGGGAGGGCCGAGTACAAGTGTGTATGCATTCACTGCTCTCCGGGAACGGCTCCCGCTCCGCTATGGCTCAACTTCTCCGCCATGATGGGCTGTAACCTGGAACTGTGTGGCACTACTGCTGCTTGTCATTTCAGGGGAGTCATGAGGCTGGAGTTCTGCCTCTCATCTCTGGGACAGGACACACACAAGCCAGAGCTGAAGCATCTCCAGGATGCTCTGTGGACCCTGTACTGCTGAGTGCTGAACAGCCCTCAACTGCATCGTGAACCCCACAGGGACGGAAGCTTTTGCCTATTTTGGTCAAACTTCTAAAATGCACCTGGCACATAGTAAGTGTTTAATGAAAAGGTTGATGTTGACTATGACGTCCTTCTGGGGTTGGGTAGGCAGAGGCCTTGGTTTTCTTAGTGGGGAGAAACCAGGGAAACTAGGCATTCTCAACGCTACGTGTCGTATTTGGAAAACTCAAAGTGTCAAACACTGTGTAGGGCCCCTCACACACCTCTAGCAGGGGGGATGTGGGGAGGGCCTGGCCCAGGGCAACAATGGGAAAGGGGACTTCAGGCTGCCCCGCCTCTGCAGTTCTTGATTATTTGCTAAAATTGTTCCTACTGGGTTCAATTTACTCTGGAGATAAATCTCATTGCCAGCCAAATGCTGTCAGGAGGAGTCACTCAGTCTTCTCGCTCCCCGCTCCCCCTCCAAGGCAGCGGAATCCAGATCCTTCTCTTTCTATTTCAGTCCCCTCTGGCAGGATACCTCGGATGACCTCCCTTCTCTAGCCTCTTCATGTTGGCCATCTCACTGCTTCTCCCTCAGGCACTGCCCCCTCTCTGGACTCCACATGTCGTCTTCTTCTTCCCTAAGGTCATATGGCTAAGGGTATGCCCACCAAAGACTGCCTGAGTTCAAATCCTGAATGGACCAAGTTGGGCGAATCATTTAACTGCTCTGTACTACAGTTTTCCCATCTGTAAGGAGGGGTGATGAGGACAGCCTTTTGCTTGATAACAAACAATACCGGACACGTATTAAATAATTAGTATGCGTCAGGCTCTCTCCTATGTATTTTTCCTATATTGAAGCACTTAATTCCCACAAACCTCTAGGGGAAGGTTTATTTATTTGTTCATTCATTTATTTAATACTATTTTTTAAAAAAAATATGGTCTCACATAGCCCCTGCTGGTCTTGAACTCATGCTGGAGGCAAGGATGACCTTGAACTCCCGATCTTCCTGCCTGGACCACCAAAGCCCTGAAATTACAAGTGTGAAGCCACCATGTCCAGCTGCAACCAAGTCATTTATTACCCCCAGTTACAACCAAAGTAACAGAGGCTCAGAGAGATTGTCTTTGCCGAGCAACCAGAGAGCGGGGAGCCGAGGGGCCAGCTGTGGAGCCAGGCTCCAGCTCTCATGCAGTTGTTGGAAGGATTAAATATGCTTACAGCAATGCCTGGTTTACAGAAAGCCACAATAAGTGGCAGCTGCTGCTACAAGTGTTATGCCCTCCCACCCCAACTCCTGGGAAGCCTATTGGTCCCAGATGGCCGTGGGGTTTATGTGAAAAGGGTCTTCTGAGCTCTGCCCACACTGCAGCCTCCTCTGCCCCATTAGGGACACAGCCCCGGAGCACACCGACTATCATCCACTCTGTACTTGCTCTATTTTCTGGTCAATTGTCTGCATGTCTCTTTCCACGGATGGCTGGGACATCAGGCTTATCCTGGCCCGGAAGTCCCCAGAGGACAGGGAACACAGCGGTGTGAACTCAGCATGAAATGACATGGGTCTGGAGTGACAGCGGTGCCATGTGTCATCCTGGGGCCTGCCAGGATGGAAGGAGATGGCAACAAGGTGCTGGGGCTCATGATCCCATTTTCTTCCCTGCCACTTGGGGTGGGGGGGTCTACGGCAACTGGGCTGAGCTTGGACGGTGTGCAGTCACCACAGTGAGTCCTGGCGGCAGACAGAAAGGCCAGGGGATGAGAGAAGGGCGTGTGACCTACAGACAAGCAGGGTCGGAATCCTGGCACGGCCTGGAGCTGCGGGTCTTCAGACAGGTGTCAGAGCCTCCTCTCAGGGCCTCGGGTGTTTCCTTTCCAACAAGGGTGAGGCCAGTGTTGAAGAGCCACACTGTGTTCACAACGGACTTTGTGTAAGAAGCACCTAGTGTGTGCTTACACATAGTGGGCTTTAATAAATGGTGGCCATCTTTATCGTTTTGGATTTGGGGAATTGGGAGGCACTGGCTGGTTTCAGTCCATCTGCTGACTCGCCATCAATCGCTGAGCATTAGGGTGATCCCTCCTCAGAGAAAATGAGGCCAGGGTCCAGGAACTAAAGGTCTGTTGGAGCTTTCACTCACTGTGTTCTTGGGTGTTTGCTCTCGCCTCTGTGCTGCAGCAATGAGCTCAGAACACTCTCTTCACGCTCTCCCAGAGGGCACAGCGCTCCTACTTCACTCTTGCCCCAGACTAAGTCACATCAGATAGACCACTCTTCTTAGAATGAGCACCCCTATACCCCAATCCACAGTGGACTTGTGGCTTTAAGACAGAGTCTGCTCATCAAGGGAAAAGACACTGACGACAAGTAAAACCTCCCAGCAGGAGGCCAACTGCGTAGCCCCCTCCTGGTCTATTTTTGTTTTTTAATCAACCCTCATATGAGAAGGAGGCAGAGCAGAGTCTCTGGCTGGTTCCCCAATGACACGTGTTTCTATGAGAGAGAAGCTCCCTTCAGTGTGTGTCCACTTAGCACTCATTCAAACACGCCACAAAGTGGAAGTAATTGAGGAATCCATGTAAACCTCAAGGCGACCCTTTCTGGTCCTGGACACAGCCTCACACATGTGGGCATGTGGCAGAGTCAAGCCCTGCTTTCCTTGCCTGTTCAAATTAAGATCTGCTGATGGCCTTGCAGAGAGAGCCAGTGCTGAGTGTGAGCAGACGGGCCCAAAGCCAAGTTGTCCCTGGAAGAGCCAGGTGGACCCTGGGATAGTCAGGGAAGGCAAACAAGCGCCTGTGGACTGGAGGCTTACACGCTTGCCCCCAGGGCAAAAGCAGAAGGAACAGCTGGCTGTGGACAGTCTTTGGCACATATGAAGGCCATCCCCAACACCCCAGCATGGTGGCAAGACATTATGGGGAAAATTTCTTCCCGCTATATGAAGATTATCAAGAGTGCCCGCTTGGACTCTATTCCAGGCAGAGTGGTAGAAGGGCAGAGAGAACTCCTTGGCATTCTCCTTCTCTACCCCTCCTAGGACCCTGCACCTCCCCCATGCTTATGAGAAGAGCAGGGCAAGACTGGTGGCTTCTGCTCAGCTGGGAAGGGAAACCCTGGTTCACAGGGGAGGCAGGAGCAACAGACTGCTCACTCCGGATTCCTTGCTCATCAAACACAGTGAATCCACCAACAGGCAGGGGCGATATCTGAGCTTAAAGAAAAGTCCCCTATCTCCCACATATTGGTATTAAAATAATATGATCAATAACCAGGAAATAGCTTGGAGGTGGTGATGCACGTCTTTAATCCCAGCGTTCAGGAGACAGAGGTAGAGGAACTCTGTGAGTTCGAGGCCAGCCTGGTCTACAGAGTGAGATCCAGGGTAGTCAGGACTACACAGAGAAACCCTGTCTCAATAAACCCCCCCTCACAAGAAAAAGAAAAGAAGGAAGGAAGAAGGAAGGAAGGAAGGAAGGAAGGAGGAAGACGAAGACGAAGACGAAGAAGAAGAAGAAGAAGAAGAAGAAGAACAACAACAACAACAACTGGAAGAGGAAGTGGCAATGAGCTCATGTCCCACATGTCCCTGCTGCAGCATGTTTTACGCATGATGCATGCCTGATACAGCCAGTCAACTGCTTTGTCAACAGGTATGGGCAGGACACTGGGGGGCGGGGACTTCAGGGACACCACCAGATGCTCTGAAAGAGTTTGCAGAGTGAACCCCTACACTGTGTGCTCCTTGACAGCAGATCAAAGTCCCCCTCCTCCTGGGCAATGCCAGCCGTGTTTGTGTGGCATGAGCAAATGCTGCTGGGGACTTGCTGACTGAGTGGCGCACACACAGTGAGTGACTCACGACATGTCCAGAGTGAGTTCAGAAGTAAAAGGGCAAAGCCGAGCGGAAACTTTGTGGTCTCCTCCCTTTTTCTCTACTCCATCTTCTCCAAGCTCAGTAAAGCACTGGGTCCCTCACAGAGAAGGCATATCCTAAATCTCTCCTCATCTAACCCATCAAAGACGCCGCAGTGGATCCTCAGCAAAGATGTGTCTGTCACCATGACAACCAGTGAGGACCACAACACAGGCAGCATCGTGAACCTTGATCCCCCTCCCCTAGGTATCTTGGGGGAGGCTGGTGCTGCCCATTGTTCTGTGTGAAGCCCACCTTTAGAGTTCAAGGCCTTTTGCCTACCTACCCACACACCGATCCCCTAGCCTGGGATCTAGAGGACATGTTCAGATCTGACTGGTGAGGGTGGTCTTCAAGCTAACAAGTCAAAGGGCTTCCTAGGGTCAGCCTGCAGCAGGCATGAAAAGCAAAAGTCCTCTTCCCAGCTCAGGGGGTCACAATTAGTAAGGAGCGCTTGGCTAGGTGGATGGAGATCATTAGCCTAACAATGTGGCACACACATAAGGAAGCCATTACGCTAACAAAAACTGCAAATGTAAAAATAGAGCTGCACATAGTTTCCTGGTTACCACATTCTATTCTGATGCTTTGTCAGTGCCTGTGAAATTCAGTTTACTTCTGTCCCCTGCCCTGCTCCGCTTCCACTGCGTGCGTATTTGTTGTGGGAGGAGACGGTTATCCTTTAAATGCCCAGGCCCTGCCCCAAGACCATTCTGTGCAAGGCCCTGCTGTATGAAGTGAGTGTGGCGGTTCTGCGATCTCTCTAAGATCACACTGCTGTGGAGCTCTCTAGAGACGGCTCCAAAGGGCCAGTTCACCTTCCCACCTGCCCAGCAGGGAACAGAGAGGACACAGTGGCATGCTATCACTGCCCAATGAAGTCAAGGCCTGGCTGGGAGCTAATCTCACATTTTTGCCCAGTGGAGCAGAGCACAGAGATGAAGCTCTAAGACGACCTTCTGGACAGGCTTGAGTCTTCTAAAAGCAAGTTCGTGATGGACCGGCAATGTCAGTGGTACAGCATTGGTCTGGCATGCACTGGCCCCTAGGTTTAATCCTCAGTACCACAAACAACATCAAGTTTATTGTTTTGCTGGAGCCGATTTCCTCTGGCCCAGGAAACTGACAGAGAGAACTTGTTTCCTGCGATGTGCTGTCACGTGCAGTTTGGCGCACACGTTGCTGAATCCTGCGGTTTATTTTTATTTTTTAATATTGCCAGGAAATCAATCAACACAGAAACCTACATGCTATGGGGGATTTTAGAACCTGACTCTCGGGGGTCCTAGCCAGTGGGTCACAAGGCACCTGGTTATTCGTTCATCGTGCACTCATCCAGGGACACTGAACACCCGAGGGTGCACTTGGAAGAGTCATATTACTGAATTTGAATTCAAGGGTCTTCTCGGTCAGTCTCGGGGCTTTGTGTTTGTTAGCAGTGGATGTGCTGTGGGTGACACCGTGATTACAGGGTGACACAGGGAAGGACACATGGATGACTTGAGTGAAGCAGGTATCAGGCAGCCCGGCAGGTGGCTATGGACCGCCACCCAGGCTCCCAGCTCCTTCATGTTGGACCTGGGCTTTACCACGACCTGGCTGTCACTCTCCCAGCCTGTCACCTTTCTATTGTGGCCTCCCTGTGACATACACAGAGATGCTCACAATCTGAGCCCTGGACCAACGTGACGTTGACCCCTCCCTCACGGCCACCTTCCTAGCCTGACCCTGAAGCACTCTGGACTTGACAGCTTTTACCCTGAGTGGAGTCAAGCATGGAGGAAACTGTCAGAGCAGTTCACAGGTTAGCATCTCACTGTCAAGAGACAGACTGCAGGGCCAGGGAGATGTGGCTCAGCAGGTGAAGGCACTTTGTTATCAGGGCTGATGACCTGAGATCAGTCCCAGAACCCATATGATAGAAGGAGAGAGCCGGTTCTCACAAGCTGTCCTCTGACCTCCACATGTGCCCTGACACCTGCACGCGCACGCACACACACACACACACACACACACACACACACACACACACCTCTAATTTTTGAAAAATTTAGGGCTGGCTTGGTGGCTAACCTAGTCTACATAGTCCAGCCAGGGCTACATAGTAGGACCATGCCTCAAAAAATGAACTTATTTTAAAAAAGAGATAGACCCAAGATGGATGTGGTGGCACCGTCTATAATCCCATCACTGGAGAATATAACAGGTTTGAGACTGGCTTGGACTCTTTAGTGAGGCCCTGCCACAAAACAACAGAAAAGAACGGGGTCCCTAGGCCCAGGCCACATCCATCCCTCGGAGATAAGGAGAGTCCAGACGGTGGCTTCCGTGTAGAAAGTCTTCCCCAGAGTACTTACCCATGCAGGAGAAGCTTTCCTCAGTCCTGCTAGCGGGGCTGGTGTATCCATCAAGGGCCCAGCTTTCCTGAGGAATGGGGCCAGGCTCCTGGTCTGTCTGCAGCCTGTGGGGCCAAGAAGGAAAGGTAACTCATGGCTTCAAAGCCTCTCTATGGGCTAGGCAAACCCGTTTTGAGCTTGGGCCCTCTTTTCTACAATGCCCTGAGCTCCCTGGGCCAGCCTCTCCTGGGGACATGTGCACATGCAGACACTCCAGGAAGCAGCAGAGCTGGACCAGGAAGGAGTCCCCAGGGGCACCAGAATGTTCAACATCTGTTGCCCTTTGCTGCCCAGCAGCATACCTCATTCACAGAGCAGAAAGATACCCCCAGAATCTCAGGCATGGGTTCCTCTGGCCTGCTGTGATTCTTGTCCTTAGGATGTTCATGTTGGCACAGCAGAGCGCATACCCGCAGGGAAGGGCCTGTCTCTGACGCTGAAGCCACTGGACTCCTGGCACTCAGAGGGCATTTGTCCTCTCTAGAATCGCTCACCTCAGACACACTAGGTCAGAAGAGGAGAGAGAGGCTCCGCCTGAGCCCCAGTGACTCCTGATAGATCCTTGGTGCCAACAGGAAGGGTGAGGTCTCTGGGCACGGGCTACCCAGTGCCCAGACCTCAGAACACAGCCCCAACCATACAATTGCTCCAGGAACAAAGGCTGTAGGAGCTCTCCTTACATGCAATTACCCTGGGCTCAGAGCGGTCCCGCCTACCCCCATATCCCCGCCCAATGTCGCCAGCTAAATGGACCCTTTGGCAGCTTGGCAGGAGGGGGAAGGGAGGGCTGTGCAGACAAGAGGGGAAATTGACAGGCTGGGCCAGGGGACCCTGGGAGTCTCTAGGCCGCTGCAGTTTGTCTTCTTAGGTTTTCACTTTTTCCAATACCTCTACGTCTGGGACTCTGAATCCAGCTCTGCCATGAGCTCACTGTGTAACCCAAGCAAAACATCTTCCCCTCTCTGGGCCTGGTTTTCATCAGGCCCGGGAGGGATGACCTCTGAAGGGCCAGGCTGAAGTGGCACACTGGGTCTGCCGCAGGGGGGTTGTGGCTATCGCTGCCTCTCTCCAAGCCATCTGGGCAGCGCTGAGGTATTGTGCGCCTGCCAGGCCTCCGATGGGTGCTGGTCACAAGGCAGGGTGGAGGAAACTGAGAGAGCAGGAGATCTTGTGCTGCTGGCCTCTGGGAGGTGCTTGATGTAACGGGGGACACTCATCTTAGTCAAGTGTACAACAGTCAAGGGGACAGGGGGAAATGAGACAGTTGTTTTCTTGGAAAAGAAATTAGCGTCGACATGCAACATAGTGTTGTGAAAATAATAAAACATTCTGCTGAGGTGAGGGAATTCTATATAATGTATTAGAGGTCTTGTTGGATAGCATCATCTGTAGAGAGCTGAGCAGTGTCTGTCTTGGATAGGTGCTAGCCAGCTTTGCAACAACGATGGTGTGCCGTCACAAGTCTACGGCATCACTGCGTTACAAGGGCAGGTAAGAACGAATCGTCTGTATGTGCCAGGAATCCCAAACCCAGGAGCATGAAGGAAGGCGGCCTCTGCCTCTCTGCTCTTAGTTGGCTCTGCACACGTGTCTATCCCTGCCTCCACTTCCCTATACATGCCAGGGCTTTTCAGCCTGAAAGGACAGGACAACGTAGGCCAGAAATCAGTGGGAGGCTGAACCAGAGAAGAGGAAAACAG
Source organism: Peromyscus leucopus (assembly GCF_004664715.2). Lineage (NCBI taxonomy): Eukaryota > Metazoa > Chordata > Mammalia > Rodentia > Cricetidae > Peromyscus > Peromyscus leucopus. The sequence continues at coordinate 53,353,524 of NC_051076.1, read as the reverse complement.
AAACGGTGAACTCAATGACCCTACACACCTGACACCTTTGTCCAACCATCCCGCCTCCCAAGCGCTGGGATTAAAGGCATGCGCCACCACCGCCCACCACCCCCGCCGCCAGCGCCGATTATTCCTTCCTAACTAAAGTCTTGCCTGAGGACTGAAGGTGTGCACTATGAGGGAAGGACAGCGCTTGGTAGGTGGGGAGAGGTGTGACTTATGATGCAGATGCTGCGGCTCTTTTACAGAAATGTACTGGGAGTCAGGAGGAAGCGTTGACGGAATTGGATGTGTGAGACCAGAAACTGGAAGACAGCCAGAGGGACAGTCTGCCTTCTGGGGCCCAAGAAGGAAGGGCATCAAGAGGAGGTGAGAGGCGGCAGGCAGATGAGTGTCGTGGGATGACCACACCCACATTTTGAAAAGATACGCTTGGAGGCTGGGGCAAATGAAAGACAAGTCATGGATTTGTTTCCCAGACCAGACTGGAGACAAGGAGGAGGAAACCCATTAACCTGCTTCTGCATTCACCTGAGGTTTTACAGAAGCCCAAGGTATTGGGAGTGGAGAACAGATTTCCACGAAAACAGGATGTCTATGGATTCTAGGGAACAGATGGCACCTCCTTGGCTGTAGAGCTTAGCTGAGTGGCCTAGCCAAGCTCTTGGCAGAGCTGGTCATGGCAGCAGCTCCCGGCCCGTGCAGGGTGTGTGGAGATCCAGCCCATCTGCCTACAGCATGCCGGGGTATCCTCCATCCAAATCTTACTCCTGCTGTGACCCATCCTCCAACCACAACCGAGGGCCTGGGGAGCGCAAGGTCTAAGGATGGGTGGTAAGGACACCGCTTCCCAGAGAGGTGTAACCATTCCATTTCTGTTTAAAATGCAAACAAGCAGGCAGTGTTTGCTGAGTGCTGGAAACAGCGCTCTATTTAAGTTGCGTTAAAATGTTCAGAGGGAAATAGGCTGACCTCTTTAAAAAATGCCAGACTGTAAACATACCAGGGGACTTGTAGGGTGGATAATATAAAATCTGAGAGTATTTAATACCTTGACACTTTTTCCCAAAGAATGAATTCAAAATGAAGGGAGTCGGGTCGGAAAAGAAAGTCACAGCCCCCAGGGAGGTGTTGAGCTGTTAGGGAAAAGGCCATTCAAAAGAAGGCTGGGGCCGGAGTGTGGCTCAGTAGCAGAGCCCTTGCCTAGCACGCGGGTGGCTGCGGGTTCGACCCCCAGCAAACGAGAAACAAAAAAAAAGGAATAGCTTCCCTGTGTCTACGCTTCTTGGTTCAGTTTTAACTTCAGAATCTCAGAGGAGAAAGAAAAGGGAGAGATGTGACCTGCCCCTGAAAGAGGGACATCTGTGCATTGAGTCGGTGGGTATAGTCAGCCAAAGGGCTTGCCCGGGGAAGGATTCCTGGGCTGTGAATCTGCTGGGATCCCGCGGTAAATAAAACTCCCTGCCTCACAGTCAGTTTGTCAGCCTTTCTCGCTGTTGGAAAGTTCTTCCCAGCCAGCCTCGAATCTGTCTCGAGCTAACTCCTAGCCACCATGACACTGAGTCAGCTTTTTGGAGCCGCCCCAAGCAAACTAATTCATCTTACAGCACGACAGCCTTTCCCATATTTGAGAACAGCTCACAGACCTTCCACACCTTCTCCTTCCAAAGCAAGCTAACTTCTTCATTTCCGCCCCTCATTCTTCAGACACCTTTGCGGGACTCCTCGGTAAGGTGTCAGTCCTTTTCTAAAGGAGTTTTGGTGTGCCAATGTCCTTTTTTTATAAACGTGGTGCTCATCACTGGATGCGGCACTGCCAATGAGGCCTGACCACAGGCAGAATATAGTGGATATTAATTTCCTTGTCCCAGATCCCAACACCAGGTACTGTGATATAAGGTCGCACACAATTGTTTAGAGATCTATATACTTGTGAGTGGACTGCTAGTGAAGGATGATGTGCCTAGGGCCTGGGCTTTCAGCTGCTCTGAAGTCTCAGAGGTCCCCCAGCACCCAAGGGCTGATGCATAATAAGCTTTTATATACCCCAAGATGCAAATTAACAGCGACTTCCTATCTTAGCATGGGAGTAGGGGAAATTCAGGAAGTGAGTACAGTCAAGAAGGGGTTTAACTTACATTTGGGCATTTCTAACCTACATAACGATTAGAAATTGAAATTTAGTTTACTTAATATGGTCATGTTAGTAAAGAGTTATTTTTTACTTAAAAAGCCTAGTTGGCTCGATGTTACTCCACGCACTTAACTTGCCATGTCTGAAAGCTGGAGAGGCTGGCATGTTGACCGTACTGCCAACGACAACAGCGTCTACCTAGCCACTTAAGAAGTATTACCGCCTGCCTACACACCATGCGCGTCAACAGGCATAAGGCCGTGCGACAAGCGATGTAAACAAGCAAGTGAGAGGGAGAGAGGGATGGACAGACAGACACAGAAATGCGATGAGAACAGCACAGAGACGCAGTTAAGGCTACTGAGGACTCCCGGGCTCAAGACAGCACAGTCTGTCTAGCACACCGTGGTGGCAAACGGCCCACACAGATTTGGCAAGTCTAAAGCACCGCTGACCTTCCCGCCTGTGTATCGGGTGCCAACCATCTTTCATACCCTCATACAGTTTCATCATTTCCAATAGAGTGTGGAGTGGGCCACTTTAGGGACACCCTCATGAGTCTCTGTTGTCAAGGCCCCAGGGTTGAGGGGAAAAACACACACACACACACACACACACACACACACACACACACACACACACACACAGAATTTAAGATTATAGTCCTGCCTTACACACCCAAGGTTCTAGCCATCCCCTTTCCAGAGCTTTTGACCCTGTAGTCTCACGAAAGCCTCTCTTTCCAGTGAGATGCCCCTTGGTCCCGGGACCACTGGCCAGCTTTCTCTGTCTGCCCGCCCACTTCCCAACTCACCTGTACTGAAAGGGGGCCACCGTGGCTGTGATTGGCTGGCTCTGCTGATGGGCGGAGGAAAAGCTAATGGTCCCCGGAGTATGAGAGGCTTCAGACACTGCACGGGCTGCAGACTGGAGAGGGAGTCCCTGGAGCCGCCCCTTCATCAAGCTCCAGAGACCTAGGGGGTTTGTAGTTTTTGTCTCTTTGATCTTTTCCCTGGGAGCTAGGAAGCATCCGACCTTCAGGAGGCCCTGGAATTTGAGTTTCTCCATGACAGCTTGTCCGGGGTGGGCTCCTTCCCCTGGTCTGGCGAACTGAGATTCCGTCCTGGGTCTTCTTCCGCTGGGTGCCTTGTATCTCCCCAGCTCTTCTGGATCCCGCCTGACTGGAGAAGGCTGTTTTGGGGGTTATCCTGGGGCTGCTCCACGGGGAGCTGGGGAGGCTTTCTACACTCTCAGCCGGCTCTCTGGCTGGCCCTGCAGCCCTCGGAGTACCTCTTCCTCTGTAGGCCTTCGGGGAAGAGTTTCTAGAAGAGACTGCAGCCTTGCGCCGACTTGGGGAGGCAGCTCGCTGGGGGCTCAGGGCCAAGTCAGCCTGACGAGGCCGAAGCTGAGGAGAAGCTCCCGGAGTGTGAATCCTGGTCTGTGAGGAAGCTCGAGGCACCGGGATGGAGGAGGCATAGTGCGGGCGGCTGGCGGAATTCACGTTGGCCATCCCATTCATGGTCAGCAGCCGGGGTAGGGCCACACTAGGATCCTACAGAGACGGGAGAAAAGGAGAATGTCAGGTAAAGTCTCAAGTGTCTGTCCCCTGGTGCATAGGGATGATGCTGGAATTGATAGACAGCCAGGGGCTTCCTGCCTGACTCCGGGCAAATATGTAAGTCGGGGTGTGAAAGTCGGGGTGTGAAAAGGCGTTGAGAACATGCTCTACACATGAGCTGTTTAACTTTCCTTGGCTCTGCTCCTCTCCAGCGATGGAGACGGACTCGCCTCACAGTTGCTACTGGATCAGACCTTTCATGGTACCACAGGTCCTTTAGATACCACCCAAGAGAAATGCAATATTCTTCTACATGCCGTTGGACCCAATGACATGTAGACCACAGTTCTTCCAATCCAGAAACTTGTAATTACTGGGCCCGTCTCCATGAGGCCCAGGCTCCTCCCACTCTCTTACCCTCTTAGTTGATGACCTCTTCTGGTCCTCCTTGCTTTTCCCAACCCCACAACCATGGGGGATGTAAGCACCGGGCCCCCAGAGTCCTCTCTGCTCATTCCCCACCTGCATCCTGCCTTTGTAAAACTGGTCTCTGCCACTTCCTCCCCCCTCATGTAGCCTCAGAAACTGAGTGTCTCACCTGAAGGTCAAAGCAGCTGTCCCAAGTACCTTCAGTCAACAGCATCATCCCTTCTCTTCCATCTTGATCCATTAATTATCCCACCTCTCTTGCAGATCTCTCTGTCTGTCTGTCTCTCTGTGCCCCCCCCCAGCTCTGCCATGTTAATGAGTGAAGTAATTATTCTCGATTCAAAGAGAATTTGTAGCTGTTTGCAAAGACACATGTAATCAAATTAGGATCAATTTAAGAGTCAAGTCTTTAAAAATCAAAATATAAGAATGTACAGAATACAAACATGAACACATCCATTATTTTGTTATGGGAAAAAAAACTTTCTAAGAACCACATCTCAGGCAGAAATAATAAAGGAGCCTGGAGGCAGTAGTGCACACCTTTAATCCCAGCACTTGGGAAACTGAGGCAGGCAGATCTCTGAGTTCCAGGCCAGCCTGGTCTACAAAGTGAGTTCCAGGACAACCAAGACTGTTACACAGAGAAACCCTGTCTTGAAAAAACAAAAACAAACAAAACAGGCAAACAGACAAACAAACAAAACAAGAAATAATAGAGGAAATGCTGATAGAATTTGAATACATAAAAGTTAGAGTCTCTACTTGGATTTTAAAAAAACAATCCTTTACAGACATTCAAAAAACCAAAGAAATACCTCCTACTACAAGTATGAAAAGCAAGGAGTTGTTGCTTCTGAAGACAGGGCCTCCACCGTGTCAATACTAGACAGCAAATCTCCACAGAATAAAGGGCAATTAAAAAGAAAAAAACAAAAAACAACAACAATAAAAAAACAACAGAAAAAAAAACACCCTCATAAAATCATCATGCAGTCATCCAAAACAAAGACAAAACATTCCATTTGCAACTTTGTAGCCCTGCCTGGCCGGGAACCCAGTAAGCAGAGCCTACCGGCTTCTATCTCACAGGGATCCCTGTACCTCAGACTCCCGAGTGTTTGGGACTAAAGATGTGAGCTACCATGCTGGGCTTCCATTCAAAAAATTAAAAATGCAAAATAAATAGGCTTTCATTTGCTGGTATCCAGTTTACTCTTATTGAAAACTTGTAACACGGACTGTTGGTAAGAACACCAGGCCGTTTATCCCACTGTACGAACAATAGCACGTCTAGAAAACTGTCCTAGGAAAATGATTAAAGATAGGAACCCAGATTTATACACAATAAAAATACTCAAGTTGCCGTTTGCAGGATAAATTGTCGCCGCTGTGTGGCAATGGAGACAGGGGCATTGTGGACAGTGAACCAAACTCCCAACGCTTGGCCAGTCCACCTGAAATCACCAGGGCAGCCGGTTTTGTGCCGAAAGAAGCCAGCAGCCGCAGGGTCGGCGATGTTTATGCGGTGGGCAACCTCTCCCTGACCTTTGACCTGCTGCCTGGGACCAGCTGTGGGCTAGTCTGTGAGAAGTCAAGGTAGATGCGTCAGTGGGGGTGGCTCTGTAGCAGCAGCCTGAAGGCTGTGGAGGACAAGAAAGAGAAGCCGTATGCTCTCTCTCCACTTTTTCATACTTCAGTGGCTGATGGCATTACTGGATGACCTAAGCGCCCCTCCACCTGCTCCATTAGAGGTGGCTAGCAAGGAAAGCTATATGCACTCAGGGACCACAATGAGCTCTCCTTTGCCCTTCCAGTATCGTTACCTGGAGGACCACACCCAAGGCCCAGCTGATTCCCACTTCCCCTGCTGTTGCTCCTTGCCCACCTACCTGGTCAGACTGAGGGAGTGAGTCGCTCTTTGCCTGCCTAGTCTCCCAAGCAGAGCATCCTTGCTCTATTTCAGTGCCGGCATGAGAGGACCAAGAAGTTCTCTCACAAAGATATCTAAGAGGAACTCCAGCAAGTACTGCCTGCACCTGCTAGCAGTTGGGAAACTACGGAACCTCTCCACGCCTGAAGAATGACGGCAGGATAAACTGAGGTACAGAGTGTGAGTCCTTCAGCAGGAAGAGAGCACGCTTCTTTGTAGCCTACGGCCTCAGTGGGGTCGAGAGTGGCTTTAGCCTGCCATCCTTCCACCCCGCCACCCACCCTTTAGTAGTCAGCGATGTGCATCAGTTATAGGGTACTGAGCACTGGCTACGAGATTTATGTGGCCTCAAGGGGCTGACCTTGGCCTAGAACACTGAGTTGAGCTGGGCTCCGAGCAGTTGAGCTGACCAGCAGGCCCCCTTTGCAGCAAAGATTTTACCATTGGTAAGATGCTACATGGCCTAGGTTTGCTCCTATCCTTAATCCTAATCCAAATCCAACATTGGGACCAAATTCAGTTATGCCCCTCAGCTCACCCCCCTGGAATTTACATCTTTAAGAGCATCTGGAAATTGCATCTTGGTTCAGTCTGGCTGATCCAGTGTCTCAGGGTGTTGCACCCTGACTCAAAGACCCATAGGTATCCACCTACCTTATCTGCCAGGGACCTCCAGCTCCTAGCTCTGCAGGGCCTAAAATGGACTTCCTTGCCTCAGATGTCCCCACGCCCTCTGGCTAGGGCTGGCTGGCTTTCCAGCTCTCACCGTCTGAAGGCCAAGGCTGCTTCTAGCTCCCTTGCTAATGGAGTACACCCACAACGGCGCTGCTTTCACCAGATCATCATTTTTTAAAAAGCATGATGGGAAGGACTTTTAAAACTGCGTTGGTAGGTCGCTGGGGCCCCGCCCCACCTGCCTCTCCATTGCAACTGGGACCTTGCTTGCCCTTTCTCCTCAGAAGGTAGCCCTCTAGGAGATTGGAAGCAGGATGCTGCTTAGGAGGTGACATCCATTGTCCCGGAGGAGCCTGGGAGAACCACACCAGCCTTAGGATAAAGGAGGATCACTCCCCAGACAGCAAATTATTCTAGCCTATGGCAGAGGGGTCATGTAGGGGCACCGCTAGTTTTTTTTCTAAGTGAGCATCTCCAGGTACCCAGCATCTGGGAGAGGAACTCAAAGGATGCCCAGCGCACACATGCCCATACCAAGCTGTTCCCGGTGTACCTGGGAAACAGTCCCTTTGAGTGAGACATTATTTCCAACCCTCACAACAACCCGAGAAGGCAAGTTTTACTATCCGCCTTTCACCAGACGGGAGGATGATGCTGTAGTTGAGTGAGTTGTGCCAAGACACACTGGACGTGGAGTGAGCTCTGTGGGTCTGCAGACCACATTCATCAGCAGCGGTACCCAGCCTCAGCCCCAACACCCCTTATGCTATAGTGGACTCTCTCCTTGCTGTGATTGTCTTCTGAGTCTCTCAGAGATGGAGCTGGGGAGGCAGATTTCGTCCACAGGTTGGAAACCAAAGCAGGAGAAAATCGGTGATGGGCGGTACCGGGTGGGGAGCTCTTCTCCCAGCATTCCTCATGCCTTATTCGTTCTCTGCTCCCCTCACTCTGTCTGCCTCGGGCGGTTGGGGTAAGGATGAGACAGGGGCACGAAGAGGGGGAGAGATGGCAGATGTAATCCAGCCCTGCCAGAGATCTAATATGCCCGGTTGGTGGCTGGTGATACACATGGGCTAGGGTAGAAGCTTATGTGATAGCTAATCTTGGTTGTCAGTTTGACTACATCTGGAATCAACTTAAACCCAAGAAGCTAGGCATCACTGTCAGGGATTTTATCGATTGGATCATTTAAGGTGGGAAGACCCACCCTAAATCTGGACACATAAAAGGACATGGAAGAAGGAGGCTGATGCCTTTTGCCTGCTTGCCTTTACTCTTGCCAGCAAGTTCATCTACCCTGTTGCTGGGGCATACTTTTGCTGCTGTTAGAACCTACTTCTTTGGGATTCCAATATAGACTGAAGCCCAGCAGCTCTCTAGGAATCCTCTAGGACTCCAACATTAGGTTGGGTCTGTAGAGACATCCAGTCTCATGAACTGAAAAACTATAGGATTTCTGTCAGGAGAGAGCCATCGTTGGACTATCTGGACCACAGCCTGTAAACCACTCTAATAAACCCCATACATATATATACACATATATACATATTGAATGAATAATATGAATATATTAATGAGTGAATATATGTATATATTCATTCTATCAATTCTTTAGCAAATACTGAAACAGCTTAGGAGAAAGGTTGTAGAAAGGGTAGGGGGTGGGGAAAGACACATGGGCGGGGCCTCTGAGCTAAGACATGGACAATGGTGCTTCCTGGGGTCATAAATAGACCTCTGTCCAGGCGTTTTCTCCTGGGCCATAGTCAGAGGCTGCTGGCTGTAGCACCTACGGCATTCTTAGTGAGCCAAATGATTTCAAGACTCCATCCTTGTTCTGGGGCTCATTTTGCTCCTGCTCTGCCCTCACTCCTCATTGTTCTGAGTCCTGAACATGCAGAATAAGGTAGTACTGGGGAGACATTTGACTCTGTTCAAGCCAAAGAACTTGGCTACCAGTACCATCAGCCTTCATGACACCTTCACAGTGCATCTGAGGAGGGTCAAGGGCAGAAGAAGCCTAAGGATGGAGCTGGAAGGGGAAGCAAGGGATAGAGAGAGAGAGAGAGAGAGAGAGAGAGAGAAAACCCACAAAATCATTAAGCACTCTGACCTGATACTTCATTTGGCCTCAGTGAAGAAGAATGTCCCAGGAGTTCCTTAGTTCCCTCATTCTGGGAATCCCAGTGCTCACTAAGTTACATTAGGGAGTTGGTACTCCCTGTTACAGATAGCATCCCACTTTCAAAAGTACTCTTGGCATCCTCTCTGTTCAACAATCACACACCCTAGCTGGGCACCTTCCATCTGCTACATGCTTTGCCAGGTGCTATGGAAATCAAGATGGCAGAGACCCAGGTTCTGATCTCAAGGACTGAGAAACACACCAAGCAGCCTGTACAGTGAGCACTAGAAGAGACAAGAAGCACCATGGAGCCATCATGGTCTGTTGAGGATGTGATATCTAGTGAGGCCTCAAGGAAGAGGCAGCAGCAGGGCTGGCAGTCCAGTCTTGGAAATGGTGATGTGATGCAGGCTTTCTCACACCCATGGGTCAGTCCACCCATCAGCTCCACCATTCAGACAGTATTCTTCAAAGAGATCGAACGCTAGAAGGAAGAGTAAACTTCCGGACCCGAAGCCTAGCTCTGCATTTGCTTATGGTGTGACCCCTGGCAAGTTCTGGACTTTGAGTTTTCCATTCTACAAAATGAGACCAAGACCAGCGCCTACCTGCTAGCACAGTTTCAATAAATAAGTTAGTTAAATACAAAATGCTCAGAGCCATGCCTTGTCTAGCCCTCAACAAATAATGGTTAGGACCTCAAAGGCAACTCTCTCTCTCCCCCTCTCTCTCTCATTTTATTGTTATCATCAGTATTTGTTCATCTCTTTGAAACAGGGTTTCATGTATCCTAGGCTGACTTGGAACTTACTGTGTAGCCAAGGATGACCTCGAACTTCTGACTTTCCTGCTTCCACTTCCCAAGCACTGGCATTACAGGCATCAGCCTCCATGTCTGATTTATGCTAGAGATCCCAGGAATGGAGGCTGAGGCTTTCCTGTTAGAAATCTGCAGCAGAACAAACACTGCCCACCTGTTGTAGGATATTGGTACACTGTGTGAAGTTGCGTTGCTGTGATTGATTTAACAAAGAGCTGAATGGCCAATAGCTAGGCAGGAGGTATAGGTGGGACTTCCAGGCAAAGAGAGAAATAGGAGGAGATAATCAAGTTGTGGAGGAGATGCCAATGAGACATGGAGGGAGTCAGACATACAGAATGAAAGAAAGGTAGAAAGTTACATAATAAAATGTAGATTAATAAAAGCAGGTTAATTTAAGTTATAAAAGCTAGTGGGACAAACCTAAGCTAAGGCTGAGCTTTCATAATTAATAAGTTTTCATGTCATTATCTGGGAGCTAGCTGGCAGGTCAGAAAAAGACTCGTTACAGCCACACTGGATATTATTTCACCCGACGGTCCACCAGAGGAAGTGGGAGGAGACTGAATGGTTGGAAAAATGTGTCGTATCATAGTAAGCAGGAGGCCAGTCTGGAAGGCCCCCGACTTCTTACTATGTGGCTTTAGACACATCAAGTTTTCTAAGCCTGGAGCTCTCTCTCACCTCCAAAATCTGGCCATGGGTTTTCAGAAAGATTAAATGAAGGAATGAAATAAGACATTCAGCCCGGTGACAGGCACATAGCATGGCAGGAATCGTTAGAGGGAACATCCGTCCCTCCTCTGAGGAGGAAAGGAACCGAATTCAGATGACAAATGGGACTGCCTGATGTTTTGCAGGCGAGGCAAGAGGCTGATGGCTTCACATGGAGCGGCCCCAGGACCCCAGCACAGTGGACAGCACCCTCATCAGAAAACTGCAGCTTGATCAACCCACCCTACCCCCTTCTGGTCTATACTCCGACTGCCTGCTCTCACTCACCCCGGTGCCACAAACAACACATTTATTTAATGTTAAAAGGTGTGTGTGTGTGTGTGTGTGTGTGTGTGTGTAGGTGAGGAGAGAGGAGAGGAGAGAGATGAGTAGAGTGTAAGCGCAGGTGCCTACAGAGGACAGAGGATCCACTGGAGCTGGAGTTACAAGCAGTTGTGAGCCGCCTGGCATGAGTCCTTTACAAGATCAGGAAGTGCTTTTAACTCGTGAGCCGGCTCTCTAGCCCCTTCTGTTTTATTTTTAAACCAAACTCCTTTTAGTCGCCGTTTCCGGGCCCCATGCCTGACACCATTCTAACCAATTCTGCCTGCAATAACTCGCAATTGTCCTTGCAATTGGTGTCATCATCATCCCTACTCAGAGGCACAGACTACAAAAGCCAGGGAGGTGAAGGATCTTGCTCAGGCTCGCACAGCTTACAGATGGCAGAGCCTAGGTGACACTTAGCTTTGCAGCTAGCCCCCCGAAACTTCCCGACCTGTAGCTGGAACCAGCCTTTCCCGCCCCCACCCCATCTCTTCAGACTCTATTCACTCAGGCCCCAGGCCCTGTCAGGACAAATGCCAACTAACTGGCTTAATGCTCTGCAAATCCCAGAGCCAAGAAGTATTTTGGGTCTATAAATATTTTACTCTAGCTGAGAAGGTGGTGAGAGCCTGAACGCTGGCCCCCTGCATTCTGCAGAGCCTGGCCGGGTGTTTGGGGAGGAAGGTGGTCCATTATGAGGCTGGAGAACTCTGCAGATTGCGAGTTCTGGACCGGCTCTCCTCTGCCCCATCTGCCCTTGAGCAGAAGCCCGCAGTCCCCGCAGGGTGGGCGGGGTCTGGTCGTGGTGCTGATAGGACAGCTCCTCCCGCAGCAGCCTGTTAAAGGGGCCGCCGCAGTTCTTTGGGGAAGCAGTGAAGATGCCCGTTCCACAAGGTCGGACACCCTAACTGCAGTATGAAGAGGATGGATGTATTATGTTGAAATAAAAAAAAAAAGAGAAGGTGGAGGAGAACAAAGGAAGGAAGAAGAGAGGGAAGAGAAAAATAGAGATGGAGGAACATTACACACCCATTGTTGGCCTGAGTAGCACTTCCCATAACCAAGCCCCAGTCTGGTTCCCGGGGGCTGAACTTTCACATAGAGCAGACAGCTGTTGACCTCTGGGTGCCACAGCAAAGACGTGACGTGTGCTGCTTCAGCTTTGGGCAAACACCGTGCACACTTACACATACTTCCGTGGTCTGGATGGTTCTGTGTGGACAAACACCACACACACAGACACACACTTCCGTGGCCTGAATGGTTCTGTTTCCCCCCAATTCACACGCTGAGATGACTCTCCAAGGTATAGCATTCAAAGGCCAGGCCCTCGGGAGGTGACTAAGTCAAGGCAGAGCCCTTATAGATGGGATTAGTGCCCCCTTCAAAGTGGCTTCAAGGATGTTGTCCTGCCATGCAAAGACTCAGAAGACCCTGTGAGGAGAGGCGGGCCCTTACCAGACAGTGAGTCTGCTAATACTTTGATCTCAGATGTCTCGTGATCAGCATATTCCTGATGTTCCATAGAGTAAGGCACATGTGCCTGTACCTAAACACACAAAGATATACTCCCTTATCCCCTAGAAAAACACACTCATACTCCGACCAGATACACACAGGCAACCCACATCCACACACATGAATACACACAGTCACATTCTCTCTCTCTCTCTCTCTCTCTCTCTCTCTCTCTCTCTCTCTCTCTCTCACACACACACACACACACACACACACACACAAACATACATGTTCACCCTTACATATTCTTAAACACATACATCATTTTTTAAATTTATTTTTTAACTTGTTTACAAATGATCCAGTTTAACCTTGTTTGTTTTTTGAGACAAGGTCTCTCCTTAGGACCCAGTGCTTGACAATTCAGCTAGGCTGACGAGTCAGCAAACTCCAAGGACCCTCCTATCTCTACCTCTCCAGTGACGGATTTATAAGCACATGCCACCATGTCCCTAGCTTTTTACATAAATATACTGGGAACTGAACTCAGGTCATTCTGTTCGAGCGACAAGCGTTTTTACCGCATCTCCCAGCGCCCTCACCACTACACTGGCCCTTGCTGCCCTTCCACATCCTGCAAGCATGCACCAGGCTCTCCCTGGAGAATGGAGTTAGGACCCGGTACAGTACATGTGTGGTACCTGGGGCAGGATATACAGGCAAAGACGGGCATCCCCGGCCTGCAAGGAAGGAGCTTGTCCTGAGTCACAGTGTGAAGTGACTGCAGAGCCTGGGGTGACCCCTCAGGCTCCTGTCCATGTTAGACCTCCATCTTTCTCAGATCTGGAATTGTGAAGAGGCCCTCAGGGTTGAAGACAGAGCCTCAAGAGACATTTGCCTCTAACCTCTGCCAGTCTCTGAGAACAGAGATGTTGGAGGCATCCCCCACCCATTCAGCTGCCAAGTCCTTGGCAGAAAAGGGGCTCACCCTGGGCAGTGTGGAGAGAAGACAAGGGTGGGCAGCTAGTGGGTATCATTGAGCTGGCAGAGGATTGGCAGGAAGCAGAGGGAATGGCTACAATCTGGCAAGGGATCAGTATGGGCTCCGTACCCCAGCGCCCGCCTGGCTGGCTCCTGGCTCAGAATGGGGATTAGGATTGTTCAAAGGCAGTGGGATCCACCATTTCCTTCCCATGTCCCCTCGGAGTCCCAGGCTTCTGCCAGCTCTTAGGAATTCCCTAATCCTTCAGACTGGCATGGCCTCCTTTCTGGACAGATGATGACATGTGCTTACAGAGGAAAGATGGGTCTCCCGAGGTAACCTCAGGTGCTCCCAACACGACTCTGAGTAAATCACCAGGCTATAGCCCAGCCCTGCTGATCCCCGACAGAGGCTTCTGAATGCAGCAAAGCCTAGATTTGGCATGCCTGCCACCTACTACCCCAAGCAGCATTCCCTAACTGTCCCCTGACCATGAGCTGTTCCATCGACACCCAGGCTGCCAAAGACAGGGCACCCTGAGATCTCAAACACCACACAGAAGAAACAGTCATTACTTTCCTCCTAGATCTCAGAACCGGTCACCCCATTCCCCTAGGCTAGAAGTTCTTCTATGTGCCTAACCTCTACCCCTCTAGTTAAAAAATGGAATGCACTTTCTAGTTCCTCATTCTGAGAGCATGCTTCTTCCAGTTCCTGGCCTCAGAAACAGAGCTGGAGTTTGAGCTTCGGGGAGGGGCCTCAGAACTTCCGGGCTACAGACTTCTGCTGTCAGCGTATCTGGCACAGCTTGCTGATTTGCTCCATCCAATGGCTCCACTCAAAGCTGCATCTTTGGTTGCTTTTCAATTAGCCAAGAGGAATGATTTAGTGCTAATGAAAATCAATGATTTAAAACTGTCCCACAAATCACAGGGGGCTGGAGGTCTGTTATAAATGCCTCTTGGGGAAGCTGGGCTGGGCCTGGGAAGTATGAAGCCTGCTGCCCACAACTTCCTACAACTATACAGTGGGGCGGAGAACCCCCTCCTCCCCCTCCTCCCCCTGCTCCCCCTGCTCCCCCTCTTCTCCTCCCCTCTTCCCAGGCGCTTTCCTGGAATCCAGAATGTTCCTGCTTCACATCCTCCAACGCCAAACATCCTACCACTGTGTTTGGCTCCGGTAATGAAGATTATAAAGTTTAGAGTTCGAAGCCACCGGACACAGATGTCTAGGTCCTGAGAACCAGTTACTGGAGGTCTGGTTCCTTAAGTGACAGCTTAGGTACCGGTGTCCTGACCCAGGCTGGGCTGCTGGGCTGGGGAGGAGCAGCTGTGTGGAGCCTTGGGGGTGGGGAGCTCCATGAAAACAGAGAGAGCAGAGACCTAGGCAGCCAGCCAGATGACAGGTCCTTTAAGACTTGTCGATTCAGTCTTTCTCACATTCACTTTACCAGGATTTTTCTCCCCCAACACAAGGCTTCCAGCATTTCTCCATAGATGAGTTTTCCAGCTGGGCAGATGGAGGTGTATCACTCAGCAAAGGTTAAGGCACAGGGCTGGGCCAGGGGAGGGGAAGGTTCCTTGATGGTAGGGCAGGAGCGAGCTCTCCAGGATTCTGGAATACTTCAGAGGCTTCCAGCCCAAACATCCAAGCTGCTTTCCTGTGGCAGGGATGGGGGGTGGGGGTGGGGCGGGCTGTTTGTTGTTGTTGTTGTTGTTTTTTTGTTTTGTTTTTTGCCTGTAATACCCTGGGCCTCAGTACTCTGGAAGTGTGGGCACAAGTTTTTGGAACAGCATGCTCTCCACTTGGGAGGGCTGATAGAGTGTTTGAGCAGGCTACCTGACCATCAGAGCAGTGTCTCCATCACTGGCATTTCTAAGCTTGGACCAGGCACAAGTCAGGCAGATGGCCACCCCCCTACCCTCACCCCACACTGAAAGACAGTGTTAACTTCTCATATCTTTTTTTTTTTCTTAAGGGTGTGTGAAGAATCTGACTCTATCTAAAGGTGTGTGGCGTTTGAAAAGTTGCTTAGCCTCTCTTAAGCTTTGCTTGCTTCTGGAAAAGAAGGATAATGAGTATCACCGGACTGTGAAGATGAAACAGACCAAGCACAGGAGCACGTGGGAAGAACTTTAAAATGATTATTATTAGAGCAGGAGAGATAGCTCGCTGGTTAAGAACAAGAGGACTCGCTCGCTGCTCTTCCAGCAAGAACTCTAATCTGTTCCCAAGCACCCAGGTTAGCACCTCACAACATCTGTTCCAGGGGATCCAATGCCCTCTTGTGGCCTCTGCAGGCACCAGCACACCACACACACACACACACACACACACACACACACACACACACACACTAATCTTTAAAAACCCAAAGGATAGTTATTACTCTTAAAAATCATAGCATATATTAGAAAAAAAAAATCCCAAAATGCACATACACTATAAAACTGTGGCTGTGCTATGGTTATAAGTGTACATCTCTTTATTGTGTAGTAAGTACCTTTACCTTTTACTTTAAGTCTCCAAAAGTCATTCAAAACGCATTTATCGAGTCACAAATTGTTATGGGAATGTATTGCCTGAACCCTGGTTAACCTCACTACCGTTGCTGCCCATGTATGATGTTTCCAGTTTTCCACTATCGTGTTTTTCTTTTTATCCCCCCACCCCCCACCCCGATTTTTGACACAGGATTTCTCTGTATAGTTCTGGCTGTCCTGGAACTCACTCTGTAGACTAGGCTGGGTTCAGACTTAGAGATCTGCCTGCCTCTGCCTCCCAAGCACTGAGATTAAAGGCGTGTGCCGCTGCAGCCACCGCCATCACCCCTGGCAGTTTCCCACTGTTGTGTACGAGTGTGATAAGTCCATACATTCTGCTTGTGCTTCAGATCATTGCCTCAGGCTTCATTCTTAGAAGGAGGATCCCTGGGTCCAAGAGGAGAGAGTCCTGAAAAGCCTGTCACTTACAAATTGCAGATTGCTGTTCCCAAAAGATCAGCCAGCTCCTTCCACAACAGTGTCTGGAGTATCTGACTCACTCTGAGCAGTGAACATCTTGCATCTAAGCTGCCTTGTTCAGCAGGGGGGCCATCACCCACTGGGAGCCTGGCCACATATACAGGAGCATGAACAGGCCAAATAGGCAAGAGAACACAGCTGGAGAAGACGAGTGGATGCCCCTCCACCCCCACTAGACAAAAGACCCTGTCTGTTCTCCTTCCCACTAAACTAAGAACCTGGACTGGCCGAGTGTGGTGGCTCACGCCTTTAATTCTAGCACTTGAGAGGCAGAAGCAGACAGAGCTCTATGAGTTCAAGGCCAGCCTGATCTACAAAGTGAGTGCCAGGGCAGCAGGGCCGTTCAGTGAGACCCTGTCTCAAAAACAATCAGTCAAACAAACCAACCAACAAAAACATCTGAAACACTCTAATTTGGAGCTGGGAACTTTCTAAGCATAAAGAGCATTAAATAACAGGACTGTATCTTTTCTCATTGTCTGCTCGGAGTTTGAAGAGACAGAGATGTTCCTCTACCTGGAATGCCCAGGGCCAGGGGTGTGATAACCTGTGGCTAACCTGTGGTCTTGGGAAAGCTTTGCAGTTCATATGGGGCAGAAACACTGAGGAAAATGCCAGCGAAATGGGGTTGTTGGGTGAAATCCCAGCATCCTTGTGAGTGCTGGGTACTGGGATGGACAGCTGTCCACACAATCTATCTTGAATAGTAAGTACAGCTAGAGCAGCCTGTATGGTCCATGGGAGAGGAGGTTTTATAATATGAGGTCGCTTGCTTTCCAGAGCGTCCTGGCTGGTCACTCTCCCCACAGGGCCGGGGTGGCAGGTGGTCTGATCAGTTCAGGCTCCCCCAGCTCCCCTTTCTGTATTTCTCCTTCATAAGATAGCATCAGCTTCCACTTCCTGGCTGGGTACCTGAAGGACATCTGTCAGGACCTCAGAGTCTGGACAAGAGAGCTGAAGACCCCACTGCATTCCAGCATTAGGTGCTGGGAATTCTTGCTACCCCAATCTCTTCCCCACCTCTTCTTCCTCCTTTTTCCAGCAGGATTCTCCCGGATCTCTGAAGAAGGGAAGCAGAGGCTGGGGGGAGGTCACACACTTCCTGAGGACAGACCAGGTACAGGGCTCCTACATGCCCCAAATCCCTGGGTGGGAGCCTGTGTGGCCAGAATCTCATGCGATCCCTCATCCTTTACTTTTTCCCCTTTCCTCAATGCTACGTGCTGGACAAGACCATGTTCAGAGGTAACCCTCTCTGTGCCCTGTGGAGAAACTCTCCATTGGCTGTCTCACAAATCTTATTGAGAAGCCCTGCCTTGTCTAGGTTGTCAGAATTATCTCACAGAGAGGTGGTCACATGGCCCTGTCCCATCTGTCCGTGCAAAAAGTACTGCACGTGCATGAACATCCCTAAGCTAAAGTCTATCTCCCCCGACTCACACTATGTCTTTTGACAGGCCATCTAGAAGGGGTAGGTTTAAGCAAACTGTAATATCCTCTGGGACCCTCACAGGGAGCATTTTACTGCTGGCAAAACGGCAGGGATGTCCTGAAATACAGGGTCCTCCTCTTGCAGCCCATGTAACTCTCCCCTCCCTTCCTTTTTGGCAATATTTGTTGCCATGGAGATTCTAACACAATGGGGCAGGTAGAAAGCCTGTTGCTTGGCAACGAGATGCTAAAGGTACAGGATTGGCTGCCTAGGTCTAGAGGAGCAGAAAAAGATGATGAGGGAAGGTGGGAAAATAGAGAAACACCCCGGGGAACACAAAGGCACAGGAGAGAAGCAGAAGACAGGACCAGAACAGAGAGAATGTAAATACAGAAGCAGGAAGAGAGAGCCCGTGACCTCCCTAGGGCTGGGTCACCTTTTGTGTATTTGCTAAAATGCCCTCCTAGAAACAACGGCAAAACAAACAAGCATGAGTGTATTTTCATTGCTGTGTTTATGTTGCAGCAGGATGATAGAAGAAAAGAAAAAAAAAAAAAGCCACAAAAATTTTAAAAGTCCTTAAATAGAAGGGCTGAGAAGTCCTATGAGAGGGCATCATACCGTGGTGGAAAGAGCGAGAATGGCAAAATGGTACTGGGTTTGAATCTACCCTGTACCTCTTCCTCAATGTGCCACCCAATCAAGAGGTGTAACCTCTTTGATATACCTCACTTCTCTCATCTGTAAAATGGGAACAGCAGATCTCAGCACTCGTGATCGAAGCAGGGCAATCATAAGTTCAAGGCCAGCTTGGGCTATGCAGTGTGACCATGTCAAAAGATAAAAGCAAAGGGAAGGGGGAATACAATGTGCATCTCATAGGGCTGCTGCAGAATGAGGAAAGGAGGTGGACTCTGGCACATGGGCTCTCGGGTTATTGTTGGCCTTCTGCAATTACAACCGATCCCGGTTGTTTTCTTAACCACCACAGATGGGTGGGATGGAAAGAGCCCAAAGACTCCTCAGATGCCCAAAGACCTGACTTCCATCCAGATTAATGAACCCACGGTCTATGAAGCCCATGCAAACTATAAACTGGAGCCAGTAGCTCATCTGTTGAGAGGATGACACTCTCTTCCTCACAATAGTGAAGAGGAGCTTATTCAAGAACGTTAATGGGATGGAGTATTAGTGGTAAAAAAAAAAAAAAAAAAAAAAAAAAAAAAAAAAAAAAAAATGATATCATGAAATTTGCAGGCAAATGGATGGAACTAGAAAACAATTATCCTGAGTGAGGTAACCCAGACCCAGAAAGACAAACATGGTTTGTACTCACTCATAAGTGGGTAGTAGATGTAAAGCAAAGGATAACCAGGCTGCAATCCACAGTCCTAGAGAAACTAGGTAACAAAGGAGGGTCCTAAGAGGGACGCATGGATCGACCTGAGAAGGGGAAATAGATAAGATCTCCTGGGTAAACTGGGGGTGAGGGTAGAGGGGAGGGGATAGGAGATGGGAACATGAGGGATCGGGATGATTCGATTTTGGGGGAGGGACAGAGAGGGAGAGCAATGAAAGAGATATCTTGATAGAGGGGGCCAGTATGGGGTTAGGGAGAAACCTGGTGCCAGGGAAACTCCCAGGAATCCACACGGATGACTCTAGCTAAGACTCCTAGCAATAGTGGAGAGGGCGGAGTGAACTGGCCCTCTCCTGTAATCAGATTGATGACTACCCTAATTGTCATCATAGAGCCTTCATCCAGCAACTGGTGGAAGCAGATGCCGAGATCCACAGCCAAGCACTGGGCAGAGCTCCAGGAGTCCAGTTGAAGAGAGGGAGGAGGGATTATATAAGCAAAGGGGGGTCAAGATCATGACGGGGGAACCCACAGAGAGAGCTGACCCTGGCTCGGGGAGCTCACAGACTCTAGACGGACAGCTAAGGAGTCTGCATGGGACTGACCTAGGCCCTCTGCCTATGGGTGAAAGTTGTGTAGCTTGGTCTGTTTGTGGGGCCCCTTGCAGTGGGACCAGGATCTACCCCCGGCTCAGGAACTGGCTTTTTGGAACCTACTCCCTAGGGTGGGATGCCTCACTCAGCTTGGATGCAGTGAGGAGGCGCTTGGTCCTGCCTCAACTTGATATGCCATGCTTTGTTGACTGACTCTCATGGGAGGCCTGCCCCTTTCTGAGGAGTGGGTGGGGGAGGGGGAGGGAGGACGTGGGGGAAGGGAACAGGAGGAGGGAGGGAAAACTGTGGTTGGTATGTAAAACAAATTTTAAAAATGTAATAATAATAATGAAAAACAAAACATTGATGTGAATCTATCTGTCCCAGTGCCTGCCAGGTACCATGGAGAAACTGTTGCAGGCCCGTGATGTGTAACCGACTCCCATTTGCTCCTCTGCGTGGCCGGCCTTCGGGGTCAACTTCCAGCTCTAGGTGGGGACTTTTTCAACCTTCCTGGATTCTCTGCGACCATGGAGAAAGCCATGCGAGCTGGAACCCAGGCACTGTAGTGTTTTAGAAAACACTCATTTTGTCAAACCAACGAAGTGTGTCGCCAGAAGCAGAAAAGGGCAGTGACAGAGGGCAGCTGTGGTGGCTTCTGAATACACAATGCCATGCGAGCACTATACGAGGTCAGTCATGAGTGGAGGACCACAAGTCTCGGGAGAAGCTGCTTGAGAAAGGTGGACTTGTCCTGAGTTACTTGAAGAGGGATCAGCGGTGGCCAACTACTGGGTACCATCTCAGTAAACTGGTACCTCGGGGCCCATAAAGTTCAGGGAATCCTTTCTAACAGGTTCCGAGCCTTTCTTGCAGTAATTTTCGGCTAAGTGCTCCGGTTCTGCTCCGGGGAGAGACTTAGTGGGCTGAGGTATCTCACTAGCTCAAGGTTCATGCAAGGACTGTGGAGGCAGGCAGGCGAGCAATGACTCACACACACAGATGCTGTTTAATTCAGCTGCCACGCTGTCTCCACGGCTTCCTGAGCTCTCTCCCTGGTACTTGAAACACCTCTGTGGTAACAAAGCCAACTTTCCCAATAATGCCAACAAGACACCAGAGGGGTGCTGCTGCCATTTCTGCTTGGCCAGCACCCAGCTTGCCAGGAGTGGGATGGCTGGGAGTGGAGACTGGTGGGACCAGGGAAGCCAAGATGATTGTGAGCAAGAGCTGGTAGGCTGCGGGTTCCAAGCCTGGCCCATCGCAGCATTCCCAGGCTCCAGCAGCTCTCTGGGGGCTCACCAGGCCTAGCCTCACAGCAAGGCCAAAGGACTAGGACCAATTTCATGGTCAACAAGACAGAACAAAATTTAGAGAAGGGTCTTGTCAGTCTTAGGAACACAGAGTTGCTCTAGGCAGACTGGTACCTAATTCTTTCTCTTCTGTCCCAGGAAAAGAGAGGAAGAAAAGCTCTTGGAATTGTAGCAACAAGAGAGTCTTAGGATGACTATGGAAGGCAGCCTTGATGGTGAATGTGTGAATGTTCCTTGGGACCACCTGGCTTGGTCCTCATTTTGGACACCTAGATGGTGGGTTTTTCCACAGCCATTCATGTGCAAGCTATCTTGAGGGCACCAGAAAGGAGGGAGTGGATAACTTGAGCTGGGCAGGGCTAGGATGAGTGTGGGAATGGGTGCTGAGGATTCCTCTGTTTTAACTACCTTCACATTTAAGCATTTTATTTTATTTTTAGTGGGTATATCTGTATATGTGTGTGTGTGCATGTGTGTATATGTGTATGTATGTATATGTGTATGTATGAATATGTGTGTATGAATGTGTGTGTGTGTGTGTGTGTGTGTGTGTGTGTGTGTGTGTGCTCATACATGAGCGCCATGCTATGGTGCATATCTAGAGACCAGAAGATCACTTTCCGGGGTCAGTTCTCTTTCCACTGTGGGTTCTAGGGGTAGCCAGGCTTGCACGGCGTGTTCTTTTTCCCGGCTAAGTCATCTTGCCAGCCCCTACTTCAGGTTCACCTGTCCTAAATATTGGCTCTTCATCTAATCCATTCTGGCTGTTGTAAGAAAATTCTGTAGACTGAGTAGTTTGTGAACGCCATGTACAGATCTTTCATATTCTGGAAGGCTGGAAGCTCAAGATTCAGGCATTAGAAGATTTACTGTCTGGTAAGGGGACACTTCCTGGATCAGAGGACCCCACCATCACCACCACCACTGTGTCCTCACATACAGGAAATTGGAGGGTCTCTCTGAGGCCTCTGTTGTAAAAAGAGGGCTCTGTCCTCATGACCCAATCACTCTTCCTGCGGCCTCACCTCTTAATATCATCGTGCTGGGGTACGGTTTCAACGTGTGAAGGCTGGGATACACACTCAGACTCTACGTTAGATTTCACTGCAACGCTATCTCCCCCCTGGGATGGCACAGGTGACCACTGCTACTTTGTTTGACCCGTCCTCTCTCACCAGAAGCTGAGAGCTCGGGAAGGGAAAGAGAAGAGCAGGTTTAAGGACCAGCCTTTGCACAGTCCCTGGGAGAGATGAATGTCCCGGGAGTCAGACCTCAGATCGGAAAGCTGCCAAGTGCTGGAGGGTGGTTGCCCGGGGTGAACTTGGCCTAAAGCACTGCAGCTTAGGAGAACTCTTTGCACTCCTAGATAGGGGGTCAGGCACCTAAGCAGGCGAGCCTTCCTGTGACTCCCGAGTTATCCGACTTCTCTTGGTCATTTCCTGCCCCCCTCCCCACCTTTGCTTTGCAAATTCTTGTCGTTGTTTTGCTCTTTTGTTTCAGCTTGGTTTTTCGAGACAGGGTTTCTCTGTGTAGCCCTGGCTGTCCTGGAACTTGCTGTGTAGATCGGGCTGGCCTGGAACTCACAGAGATCTGTCTGTCTCCTGAATACATTCATTGTATGTATTTCGGGTTCCATGAGGACAGTTTGGTACGTAAGTATATAATGTGCTCTGGCCATGTCCTCCCACACATCCCTTCCCCCTTCTCCTCCCCCTGTTAGTCCCTCTGCTTCTCCCAGACTGTTCACTTCCATTTCCAGCTCTCTCTCTCTCTCTCTCTCTCTCTCTCTCTCTCTCTCTCTCTCTCTCTCTCTCTCTCTCTCTCACACACACACACACACACACACACACACACAATCCTATAGATCTACAGATACAATCTTAGACCCACAAATGTGATGTTGGTCTTTTTGAGTCTGGTTTAATTTACTTAATGTGACAATCTCCAGTTGCATCCATTTTCCTGAAAAATGACAAAATATGTTCTTTGAATAAAATTCCATTGTGACTATAAACCCTCTTTTTCTTGTTCTTTTTTCTTAAAAAAAAAATGATTTATTTTTATTTCATATGCATTGACATTTTGCCTGCATGTATGTCTGTGTGAGGGCATCTGGTTCCCTGAAACTGGCTTTACAGACAGTTGTGAGCTACCCTGTGGGTGCTGGGATTTGAACCTGGGTCCTTTGGAAGAGCAGTCAGTTCTCTTAACCACTGAGCCATCTCTCCAGCACCTTTTTCTTATCCATTCCTCTGTTGAGGGACACCTGGATGGGTTCCATAACTTAGCTATTGTGTATTACTCATACACAGTAAACACTGATGTGCTGGAGCTCTGGTGTGTTGATTTGGAGTGGTAGAGCTGGATCATGCAGTACGATTTCTGGTTGCTGCTGCTTTGTTTTGAGGAACCTCAATACTGATTTCGGTTCTGAATGCTGTGGCTTAACATCCCCCCCTCCCCCCGCAGTGTAGAAGTGTTCTATTTTTCTCTGACTCCTCTCTAGCACCTGCTCTTATTTATTTTCTTAATGAAAAGTTGCAGCACTCCCATCCACCTTCCACCCACTTTCCCTTAACGTTCAAGCTCCACACAACCATGGGGCACTGTCAAAACCAGGAGACTAACATTGGCGTGTTACTACTGGTGTGTTACACTGCAAGCTTTCTTTGGAGGTCATCAGTTTTTCCTTCAATGCCCTTATCTTCTTCCAGGAACCCCCATTGTATTTGGCTGCCTTCTGCCTTCTAAAATTCACAATTCCTTTTGAAAACTGGATCCTGAACCAGTGAGATGGCCCAGTGGGTTGTTATGGAATATTTGTTTACACCGTGCGAAGATGTGTCGCTGTGATTGGAGTAATAAAGAACTGAATGGTCAGAGGCTAGGCAGGAGAGAATAAGCACCAGGCACAGAGAGGATTCTGGGAAGAAGAAAGGCAGAGTTACCAGCCAGACTCGGAATAAGCAGGGTGGGCAGTATGGAGATGAGGTAGCAATTGAAAAATATGGGTTAATTTAAATCCTAAGAACTAGTTAGAAACAAGCCTAAGCTAAGGCCGAGCTTTTATAAATAATAATAACTTTCTCTGTCCTTATTTGTGAGCTGGAAGCCCAAAGAAAAATCCGACCACAGTGGGTAAAGGCACTTGTCACCCATTTGAGTTGGATCCCCAGAATTCACATAGTGGAAGGAGAGAACAGGTTCCTGCAAGCTGTGGTCTGACCTCTACATGCAAAATAAAATTTAAAATAAAGTAAAATAAAACCACAGACTGCTTCACCATGCTTCAGGGTAAAGGCAGAAGACATTTGTCTTATTGTCCACTCTAGGTTTGGAACTGAAGGCAGGAAGAAGCAGAAAACATGTCTCAGAGGTGAAGCCAGCAAGGAGACGCACCGGCTGCCTCCACCTGGATACTGTCTCTGTGGGAACCTTCCTCTGCCCCAGCCTGGGTGCCTTCCTGGTCAGGGGTCATTCCAAGTACAAAGGCTTTGAGAAAGACTGTCCCAGAGAGCCCTAATGAATGAGGGGAACACAGAAGAGCCAACAGCTTAGGACCCTTCCCCCGAGGGCAGATCATCTGGCCTGAGCTGCTCCTTTGGATCCAGGCCCAGAACTTGGCCTGTAACTTTAAAATTCAGTCCCTATTTTGAGCGCGCAGCAAGCACCTCATAACAAACAGCTGGAAAGAGAAGTTGAGACACTCTGCGTCTCAGCAGAATTGTTTCCAAATAAAGTGCTGTTTCTTTCCTCCCCAGACTGTCCCCAGTGATGCATCAGTGCTTAACCACTGAGTATCTTTCCTTGCTTATGACACAGACACTCTCCCCCCTCCCCGCCACCCCCATCCTCCGCATGGCCTCTTTTATAGCAAGGACGAGAATAGTGCTAACAGGGGTCTGAGTGTGCTCAAGAAGCCTGCCTGCGGCTCCCCTCATAAAAAAGATGGACTCCTGGCAAAGGCTTATCTTTCTAGAGAGGTGAGATTCATGGAAAGATGCTTCCAGGACATCAGCATGGGCCGGGGATGGGGGCAGTCCTGTGTCTGAGAGTGGGCTGCCAGTCACCATGACACAGAGGCTTCCCAAGACTCCATACCCATGTACTGGGGGTCAGGACCTCATGAAACTCTCAACACATTAGTTTTGTGCTCTGTAGTTTATGAGGGTCACAGAGAACCAAATTGTACCCGGAGGAGGGGATGGTGGGATGGCCAGCCGGTGAGAGGTTAATGGACTGGGGTGGCGTATCCCGGACTGAGAATCAAGGGGAAGCTGACTAATGGGCTCTGCAGATATAAAACCTTTGTTTTCCATCTTCACTAAGACAGGGTCTTAAAGTCCCTTTCCAGTCATAAAGACTGGGACTAGACAAGGGAATGACCAGAGCAGGAGCTGGGAGACCCTGAATCACGTGACATAGCTTCCCAAGGAGCCCTCTGATAGGATTTCTGTTTCCTAGGGATCCCATCCTGGTCAGTGGAGCCTAGGAGGCTGGGAAAGTCAGTGGGGCCCCAACACAGAGATATCTGGTTTGCCTCCTCCTTATATGTTAAGTGGGACTGATCCAATCCTGGCCCTAGGAAAAGCTCTTGAAATGTTTCTATTGTTGTTTTGTTGTTGTTGTTGTTGTTGTTGTTTGTTTGTTTCTTGAAACAGACTCTCAGTATGTAGTCCAGTCTAGCCTTTAACTTGGGATCTCCTGGGCTTACAGCCGTGTACCACCCACCACACAGGGCTAGGAATCCCTCATAATCCTAATGCCTCCCTTATGATAGCCACCTGTCCAAAGCAGGGGAAAGGATGCAATGACCTTGGTAGGACTCATCCAACTCTAGGACTAGCCACAGAATGAAGAGCGGCCTCCTCTCCCCATCCCCCATCCCTGAACTGAAGACTCTGACTGCTGGTGGATAGGATCCTATCAGGATGCTGCTCTATAGACTTGTAGAACACACAATAATTAACCCAGTATCTCCTTGCCCACTGCCTTATTTCCGAGAGAAGGTATTTGATAGATGATGACCTTGAAGATCGAAGAACATAAGAGATGGTCCAAGGTCACAGGGCTGCCTGGAACTCAGGTTCTGGATTCCAGACCAAACATTTACAGGCAACCTTGAGGTCTTGACAGGTTTTCTCAATTCTTTCTTTCTGGTGTTATTACCCTTGCTTAGGGTCCTTCTTGCTCTCCTCCTCCCACACTAGCTGGTCCACTCATGATTTCTGCGCTAAGTCCAGATTAGCCTTATCACATGATGAGACCATGACTCACCAGTTGGGACAATCAAGCTTCTTGGGGCCCCTAAGATCCCACACCCTTACATCCCTGTCTCGGAGCTTTACGGACCAGTATCACTTGCTCACACAATACAAGGTTTCATGTCTGTCTTTCACTAGTTCTATCTTCCAGGTTCCACGAGGATGTCCCACCTGGGGAGGCCTCCCTGACCATCTCTGAGGAGCTGAGAGGCCCTGAGCTCCTCCATGCCATGCACACAGCCATGTTCCTCACTCCTGATCTATCCTGGACTACTCTCCAATGCTGCCTGCTTTCTCGAGGAACAGTTAATCTGACTGCTGCCTAATGCTGTGCCTGACTCACACTGGACAGCTTCTTGATGTTAGGTCCCTGCAGCTGGGCTCTCCTCCTCTGTCCCTTGCATCGGCAGGGAGGTTGACCTCCTCTAACTGTGCTCTCTGTAGGCCCCAGAATGAAGGTAGGCAGGAGATGGCTCAGCTTAGAGACGGATTGGCCTCACGTCATCTCCCTGAGCCACTAGGTCACCGATCTGAATGGAGAACATGAACAGCTGTTAAGGAAGCTGATCTGGACATCTTCCCTGCTAAGCAGGAAGTAGGGTGGAGTGCAGGGGCCGGGCTTCCTGAGGAGTAGGAGGGAGGAAATCTGGCTCATCATACACTTGCTGTGTTTTCAGGTTATCCTGGCTTGGCACTCAGCCAAGCAGGGTAGGGGCTGCAGCCTGCAGGGAGGTGTTTGCAGATCCTGTCTTCAGGCACTAGCCAGAAGCCCTCCGGGGGCATGTTAAGAGGTTATACGATCACCTGTGGTTTGCACAATGACTCTGTTCCGGAAGCTCGATGTCCATCAGCCCAGAGCCCCCAGAAAGATGCTAAGGTTGGAAGTGGGAGATGCATGGTGAACTCAGGTGTGTGCAAACCCCAAGAAAGGCTGGGTCCTTCAAGAGATGGAGGCTGGGAAGTGAGGTGAGGCTGCAGAAAACTCAGAACACTTTCTAACCTGCCCTCCTAGTTCTTGGCCTCCGAATGCAGGATTACTTCCTCAGTAGTCACATCTCTAAGCCCTGGGCTAAACCAGTGTCCCTACTATGTGTCACTTGTTAAAGCCCATGTGTTCCAACTCCTCTCACTAGGCTGGAAGTACAGTGGGGACGTTCTGTTCGCCACCACCTTCCACAGCCCTGATGTGTGGTAGACGTTCAATAAATGTGGTTGGATAGATAACCACGTGAAGTAATTTGAGAATGACTAAAAAAAGGGAAACCTGCACCAAACTCAGAGCCAGAGAATGACAGTGTCAGTCCTGACTAATCTGGAAAGCAAAACTGAGAAATTATTTGACAGTCCAACCATGAGGTGCCTCTGTCTCTCCCACATGGGCCCAGGCAGTAACGGGATGAGGTAGCTCATGCTCCCCCAGTGTGCCCAAAGCCCTGGCTAAGGTAGGCTAACTTCAGTATCAGTGTTGGACTACCCCAGAGGAGGGAATAATACCCACCATCAGGAAGCTTCGAGGTTGACAGAAAATACGTGAAGGTGCTCTGAGGCTGTCCTCCTCACAGAGAGATGAGACCCACAAGGTGGGCACAGGCTTGAGAGAAATGTAGTGCCGAGAGCTAAATGTATGGGCTGTTCACCACGTACCGGCCACTGTTCCAGCCTTTCATATGTGTTGGCTGATTTCCATTTTCAGAGAAACCTTATGATGTAGAAAATGTTATTGTTTCCATTTTACAGGTAAGAAAGAAGATGCCAAATCCAGTCAAGGCACTTGTCTTAGTCATGATAAGAAACAGGTTAGACTGGCCAATATTTAAGCCCAAGCTTCAGGCTGCAGAGCAGTTCTAGCTTCCCACGACATCCCTCGTACAAGTGATGAGCACACTGCTTGGGAGCTAGAGGGGCATGCTGGGAAGGCGTGAAGCTGGAGGTAAAGGATCTCCTGGCTGCAGGAGATGCAAGGGTGATAGCAGAAACAGCACAAGAGTGCAGCTTTCAACTCATCCCAAAGCGGTGGGGTGGAATTTCCTCTGCCTTCTCTGGGCTATAAGACAGTGTCACAATGGAGGGCCAGCCTCTGACCCTGACCAGAACCCCTAGCTCCAGCCTTTCACTGTGCAGAACTGCTCTGGCCTGTCCTTCCTCAGTTCAAAGTCGGCTTCTGGATTAATCAAAAGTTTGGTATGTCTGGGAAAAAGGGATCTGTAAGTAGAGTAAGTGATGCCTTGGCATCTGTGGTAGTTTGAATACAACTGACCCGCATAATCTCATAAGGAATGGCCCTATTCGGAGGTGTGGCTTTGTTGGAGTGGGTGTGGCCTTGTTGGAGGAAGTGTGTCACTGTGGGGGTGGGCTTTGAGGTTTCCTATGCTCAGGAACCACCCAGTATCTCAGTCGACTTCCTGTTGCCTACAAAATGCAGGACTCTCAGCTCCAGCACCACATCTGCCTGCATGCCTCCATGTTCCCCATCATGATGATAACAGATGGAACCTCTGAACTGTAAGCCATCCCAATGAAGTGTTTTCCTTATAAGAGTTACTGTGGTCATGGTACCTCTTCACAGTAATAAAAACCCTAACTAAGACAGTATCTGAGGCAGGGAGGGGGCTTCAGGACAGCACTTGAGGAAAAGGTGGCAGTTGAGGCAGGGAATGGAAGCCCGCTGAGGACAGCATTTTTGAGAAAACTTCAGTCAAGTGGGAAAGACTCACTGATTGGGGAAGAGAAGTGAAACTGTGTTCGAGTCTAACAGCTACTTGGAAATCGGCATAAGATGCCTTTGTGATAGCCAGGAGCTCAGGGAAGTACCTGATAAAATAGAACTCCAATGAGCAAGTTTTGAAGCAGAGGCAGACAAGACACCCAAGCTAGGCCTGAGACTGCTTTGGTTGTCACCGTTGAGACTAGGGCTCTCCTAATGTGAGTTCCCGAGGACCCGATCACACTGGCAGGTATGCTTGGACACACAGAGGGTCCAGTAGCACCCGGGGCCACTCACCTGTTTACCCTGTTAGCACTAGAGGCATGAACAATCCTCCACGCTGCCATGTCCTGCCTTTGGGGATGTGGTAGCTTTGTCTGGCGCAAGTGCACTGTACCTTGACTTTGACTAGGGCTCAGCTTTGAGCATTGTTACTTTTCTTCCTCTTCCCCCATGGAGAAGATTCAGGTATTCTCCACTCAGTGTCTCCTTTCCCAGAACTGACCATCTAGGCTGGTCCTTCCAACACACCTCCCTGACACACAGAGGAGGCTGCAAACGCAGCCCTGCGAGAGATAGGCTTCTTCTACCCACTTCAGACTGCAGGGCCTTCCTTGTTTCAGCAGGTTCCCATGCTGGACAGCTCCACATCTGCAGTTCCAGCGTGGAGGCCTGAGGCGGCCTTCCTTTCTCCTTCCTTCTTACCCTTTCCTGCTGTTCTGCCCTTTCCCTTGTGAGATGGGGAGACAGATAAATAAATAAAAAGGCCAGTTGCTCCCCTACGGATCTTCACTCTTCTCGAGTTCCCCACTGCCTGCATGTCAGAGGATCTACTTTTGATACACGCTCAGGAGATAACCCCTATCTCTCAATCTGCTTTTCCCCTCTCTTCCTTTCCATTAAGAGTCACGCAACCTAGTTAGGCAGCTCTGTGCCTTACCGATAATGGGCTCGAAGGCATTCATCATGGTAAGGCATGCATCATGGTAAGGCATGCATCATGGTAAGGCATGCATCATGGTAAGGCATGCATCATGGTAAGGCATGCATCATGGTAAGGCATGCATCACGATAGCTACACAGTCGGCCTTGCCACAGAACCACCCGAATTATTCTGGCTTTGCCTGTAGCCGTGCATTGGTCTCAGGGTGCCCTAAAAATTCCTCTCAGCACAGATGTCCTTATGGGTGGCTTCGAGGTACCCTTCCTGCCGCTTCCTGCAGGCCCCAAGCTCTCTTGCATTTCACTCCAGCATTCATCTCCTCCTCTCCCTTTCTCTACCCCCAGCCTGCCTTGGACAGGAACCTTTGATGTGGTCAAGGCTGGCAGAACTGAGGCTACGTGAGGCACCACTGTGGTGTGGGGCTGAGCAAAATGACCCTTTGAGCCACACCTGTGTCGGGGGACACAGCAGTTCCTCCCCACCGTCAGACGTCTTGGCTCTATGCTCTCATCAGGTGTGGTTCTCAGCACAGCAGAGCACAAAAGGCCTCTCCCCTCCTCCCACCTGCACTGGTGGGGTCCTGCTACCCAGCCCCCCCCCCCCCCCCCGACCTGAACTCAGACTCTCAACACCTGCTCTTAATTCATCGCCATCCTGGTGAGCCTCCCGTGGCCCTGGACTCATCGTCTCTGCAGCTGCAGCTGGAGCAGAGGCAGCTGGGAAGGTTCCGGAAGGGGGTGTAGCTTGGGGTTGAGGGGGAGCCTGCACTAAGACCCCTGGGGAGCCTCCATTTGGGGTGGGGACAAAATGTGGACTCAAACACATGCTAAAAGCCCCCTCCCTCCCTACTGTACCAGTAGAGTTACTGGTAAGGAAACGCATCGATGACCGTGAATTTGGTACAGGTCCAGGGAGCGGAAGCCCAGAGAATTGAGAAAGGGAAGAATGGGAAGAGAGCGGAGCCAGCAGGGAGAGGCTGCTGACATGACATTCGGATAAACTCTGGGTTCTGGATTTGGTGCCTCTGACTCATCTGTCGTCTAGCCGCTGCCCCAGGGCCTAACTAATTGGAAGAAAGTTAAATAGGACCAAAGAAAACAAGGGAGATATTACAGAGCCCCAGGTTCCTGGGACTTAGGCGGGCAGAGCAGATGTCTTAATTTATGAGCCTGCATTAGTCTACCCCAGGGGAGAGGAAGTCTGGGGCCTGCGGTGGATTGAAGTCTGAGGACTAAAGTGTCCCTTTCTCACTGAGAGGCTGTGAAGTTGATGAATGTATGGACCTACAGCTGGAGTCGGGTCAGGGCTGGGGGAGGCATTCATCATGGCAGGCCTCTCTAGCAAAGGGCAGGAAGCTGTGACCATATACTGCTTCTCCCTCCACAATATCTTAGTCACAGCCCCCATTCAGACCCAGATGCAAATTTCCAAGGTCTGGGGACATTTATGGCAAGGCTTGAAGATGTCTTTGATGATAAGGACAACATCCCCAGAGGTTCCTAGGAATCAGGATGAGGGGATGAGAAGATGTAACTGGGAGGGGGCATGACCCCAAACTAAGAATGACAGTTTCTGTGTGATAGGAGAGGGCCACCAAATGTATTTCAGACATCCCTGGGCCGCTCTGGGTCTGACAGTGGACTCTGCACTGGGGAGGCAAGGCCTGGACCCTCATCCAGCTGGCCCTTCCTCAAGGGGTCTCCACTTCGCTGTCTGAGCCACAGGACCTGTGCTTTCCTTATCTTCCCCGCTGGCTACAACTGGTGATCTCCCCCTGCTCACTCTTCGTTCTTTTCTAGTCGCATTAGGCATCTACCCCTGAGCCCAGGCCGGGCTCCAGCCTCCTAGGTCCCTCATTCACTGATGCTCTGACCACTCCCCTCCCTACGGCTCCTCTGAGAAGCAGGAGCCATGCTGGTGTTGGCTGTGGGACTCTAGGAAAATTACTCACACACTCCGGGTCTGTTTCACTACCAAGAGGATCAAGAAAGCCAAGAGCTGTCCAGACTATAGTTCAGGTCTCTTTCATCCCGCCCCTTGCCAGTGGTTCCTGAGCTTTTTCAGAATGGGACCCACAGACTTTTCCCTCAGACTAGATTGAGGCTGACATCTGCTGTGGCTGTCCTGTAGATCTGTCGATAAAGGCATGGGTAGGGAGCAAGTAGCTCATTAGAGCAAGGGGGCCCATGCCACAGGAGAGCTAGTGCCACCCATCAGGTACCTCAGGAGCCCCCTGATTTGTGAGAGAACAGTGGGAGCCAAGAGGAGAGGTAGAGAGGGGCCCATTCACAACCTCTTCCCACCACAAGGCCCCACGAAGCTCCCGTTTAGATTGTTCTGGATGCTGAGCAGTCACGCGATGTTGACATCTGGGGCTAAATGGAGACTTGCCACCAGGAAATGAGGTAGCTCTCCTGCCACTTTCCTGTCATTCTAGCTTGAAACGATGTCTCTCCCCTTCCCTTCCCCGCCTGGTGACTCAGCGTCCTTATCTTCCCTGGACCCCACAAGGAGAAGATGCTCCTGGGAGGGAGAAGCAGGAAGAAGGGATTAATGGACCAAAAAGAGATGTTGAACTTAGGGTGGGGCCCAGGCTCCTACCCAGAGAGCCCCTGGGCTCGCAGCAAAGCTGCAGAGATTTGCATACATCTGCATACATTTGCATGTGCTTATTTTCTCTCCTAGTGTCTCCTAGCTTACTAGTCCCTCTTCCTCTTCACCAGGCCTGCTCAGCCAGCCAGGACCAGTACCTCGCCAGGAGGCCCCAGGAGGCCCATCCACTGCAAATGAGCTCAGGTGGGCCTGATGCCGATGTCTATGCATACTGTCCGCTTCCTTCTGGGCCCTGGACTAAGAGGCCCTTGCTGGATCACCCTTCACTTAAGGCTAAGGGATCACAACCACTGCAACCTCCCCCCTCTGTCTTTCTTCTCCAGGTGCCCACATTGTCTAAGAAGGAGAAGCAAATCAGAACACAAGGCTGGAGAAAAGCCTTAGAGGTTTTTGACTTTTCCATGCTCGTTGTACAGAGCAGGAGAAGCACAGGACTGGACCAGTCTTTATCCAGCCAGGAGGATTGGCTTTGGGACAGATACCATTGTCGGGGCCAGGAATTCTGCAACGGACAAGGCCTTCTCATAAAACTAAGGGCAGCCAGAAGGCAGAGAGTCATGAAGAGGAAAGACAGGTAGCTGGGTACGTGGTTCCACAGAGCCAGGAAAATAAAGGCAGAGAAGGACAGAGGGAGAACCAGGGAGGAGGGGAGATGAGGAAGACAAGCCCTTGTGATCACCGGTGATCCAGGCATCGCATCTGAGCTGCAGCAGGCCCTCCTGGTCCTGCACCACCCAACTCCAGTTTACTCTTCTGGTGCTAGACAAGGAGGCCCAGCTGCCTCGCTGTAAGGATGTGGTTGGCCCAGCGCAATGGCCTGTGACCAGATAGTCTGATCCTTGGTGTCGTCTAAGCAGGAGCTTCACCCGACCAAACGACAGTTTCTCCTTCCTCAGCCGTGCAAAGGTGGAGCCTTTCACATAGTCACTAACACCCGTGGGGAAAAAAACCAACCAACCAACCAAACAACCAACCAAACAAACCAACAAACAAACTCAAGATGGAGGTGCCAGGGACCAGGAAGAGGGAGACTGGCTGGCTGGAACTTTCAGGGAGATGGAAATGTTCTGTATCATGATTAAAATTAAACAACTGTATACTTTTGTCAAAAGCACATTGCATTTCATTATACCTCAAGAAAGCTGCCAAAATTTTAAGAAATAAAATAAAAAGGAAGGCAGGAGCTGCCTCGTAGGCGGGAGTGGGATGGAGAGAGGGATGGAAGTGGCCATCCAAAGAGCCTAGATACTCTTTCCTGTCTCATACTGGCCCTTTGGACAGCACAGTGCCCCATGCTTCCTGACCCCACCTCCTCCACCTCACTTTCTGATCCTGTGAAGTGGAAATAACATTGTTTTTTTCTGCAGGGTGCTTGGGAGATCAAGCCGCATAACCTACATTTGGGGTCCACTCCGGAATACTTGCTCAGATAACAGCAATGACCGTTTTGCTCATCTGTTGCTAGGC
Organism: Peromyscus leucopus; assembly: GCF_004664715.2. Classification (NCBI taxonomy): domain Eukaryota; kingdom Metazoa; phylum Chordata; class Mammalia; order Rodentia; family Cricetidae; genus Peromyscus; species Peromyscus leucopus. The sequence continues at coordinate 53,319,666 of NC_051076.1, read as the reverse complement.
AGGCATTGTGAGCACTATACTACGACAAAGACTGATGTAACACCACGCTACAGAGTCCTAGGTACCGTGAGCCTCAGTCATAGATGAGAAAATGGAGACACGGATGTCAAGTTTCCTTCTCCTTTTTCTCTGGATAAAATGGAAAATTCCAACCTTTTTCTGTTTTGCTCTGTTCCCACTGAATGTAAATGGGCCGTTACTATCATTCCCTGAACTACAAAGGATCCACATTCAGATAAACTAAAGAAATGCTGGGGCTAAAAAGGTCTCTCTCACTCTCTCTAAACTGAATGCAATACACTTTCTTTCTTTCTTTCATTTATTTATTTATTTTTGGTTTTTTGAGACGGGGTTTCTCTGTGTAGTTTTGGTGCCTGTCCTGGATCTTGCTCTGTAGACCAGACTGGCTTCGAACTCACAGAGATCTCCTTGGCTCTGCTCCCAAGTGCTGGGATTAAAGGTGTGCACCACTGCCGCCTGGAACACACTTTATCCTTTTAAATACACAATTTGTTAGTTTCTAGGGGGCTCCCCAAATTGGGCAATCATTACTGTTGCCTAATTCCAAAACATCCACACATCCCCCCAAAGAAGCCCACACCTAGCCGGAGTCATTCTCTCTCATTTATTTTCTATCTCAATGGATCAGTCCATTCTGAAAATAAGCAGACACACAGCACATGACCTTTTGTGTCTGGTTTACGCTGTGAGCAAATGTACATCCTTGTAGCATGTGTTTGGTGCTATGTTTATTTTTATGAATGAAGAATTCACCATTGTATTGTACGCCAGTTGCTTTTTGCATCACTGTGGCCGCAGTGCAGGACCGAAGCAGCCTAAGGGGAGAAAGGATTTCTTGTGGTTCACAGTTTTGAAGCATCTCACTCTATCATGATGGGGAAGGCATGGCAGGGTGTGTGGTGATAGGAGTGGACAGGAAGTCGGGATAGGAGACAGAACCACGGATGCTTAGAACCCATAAAGCTTCACCGTTCATAACCCACTTCTACCTGCGAGGCCTTGCTTCCTATAGGTCCAACAGTCTTCGAAATAGCGCCACAAGGTGGGACACCAAACACCTAAAACACGAGGCTTTGGGGGAGCATACCCGATTCAGATCATAACATGTAGACATCACTATACTTTATCCATTTATCAGTCATTAGGTAATTTCTACATTTTGAATCATTGTGATTTGCTATAACACTGTATTTTGTAGACATCTTCATTTTCTATATGTATCAAATAAATCTATCCTGGAATGCTCAGCATTGAGTGCTTGCTGCTTGTGACACCCGTTCCCCAGCCCTCATCGGCACTCACAACGCTGTACCAGCTTCAGGCACCTGTCCTTTTGTCTCTGTGGACACCCTCACACGTGGCATACATTGACACAGACAAATATACATATACATAAATAAGAACAAATTATTATTTTTTTAATGGTTTTTCAAGACAGGGTTTCTCTGTGTAGCTTTGCGCCTTTCCTGGAACTCACTCTGTAGTCCAGGCTGGCCTCAAACTCACAGAGATCTGCCTGCCTCTGCCTCCTGAGTGCTGGGATTTAAGGCGTGCACCACCAACGCCCGGCCTCAAATTATTTTTTTAAATGCCAAGTCAATTGGCATTTTTGTTTTAAAACGTGACAAAATACTTCCCAAAGCTACTCTTGCCCTGTGGTCCTATCAGCAGTTCATTTTTGCCAGCTGTTCTTTTAGGAAATATTCATTTTTAATTTTGTGTACTTATATGTGTATCTGTGCGTGTGAGTGTAGGTGCCCTCAGAGGTCAAAGGCTTCAGATCTCCCCGGACTCCCTGGAGCTGGAATTTCCCAACGTGGCTGCAAGGAAGCAAACTCCAATCCCCTGTAAGAGGACTCTTTTTTTTTTTAAATTTATTTATTTGTTGTGTATACAGTATTCTATCTGCATGCATGTCTACACACCAGAAGAAGGCATCGGATCTCATTACAGATGGTTGTGAGCCATCATGTGGTTGCTGGGAATTGAACTCAGGACCTCTGACAGAACAGGCAGTGCTTTTAACCTCCCAGCCATCTCTCCAGCCCTAGGACACACTCTTAGCCGCTGAACCATGTCTCTTGGTCCCTGCCAACAGTGCTGATTGTCTACGTCTGTGATACTCGCCATCACCGTGGGTGACAAGTTTTTCTGCCATGTTTTGATTTACATCCCCCCAATGACTACCGTGTTTAGCATCTTCTCTATGCTTCCCGGCCATCTGTGTGTCATCTTTTGAGAAGGACCTAATCAAATATTTTGCTCACTTTATTTTTTAAATTCTTTCTGGGGTAGCAGAGATGGAACCCAGAGCCTCATGGATACCCAGCAAGTGCTTTAGCAGTGAGCACATCCCAAGCCCTCGCTCACTTTTTAATGCAAGCCAGGCAGAAAGACCTCACCCTGGCGTCTTGTTCTTGGACACCCAGACTCCAGAACCATGAGAAAAAAAAAATTTTTTTTTGGCACCTTGTTGTGGCAGCTTAAGCAGACTGACATAAACATCACATACATTGTACTGTGTGCAGCCATTATTACCATCTGTCTTCAGAATTCTTTCAACTTGCAAAACAAACTGCATGCATTCAAAGACAACTCTTGGGGCTGCAGAGTCTGGTCTTTTAGAAGACCTGGGTTATTCCCAGCACCCACATGGCAGATTATAAACATTTGTAACTCCAGACTCATGGGATCTGTCGGCTCTTCTGTCTCCCTGGGGACCAGGCACACACACACACACACACACACACACACACACACACACACACACACACACACACGTTGCACAGACATACATGCAGCCAAAATACTCATACACATAAAACAAACAAAAACCCAACTCTCCATTTCTCCTGCCCCAAGCCCCTGCAAACCATCTTTTGTCCTTTCTTTTTGAGGCATGACAATCTAATTTACACAGAAATGATTCTTTGAGCACACAAGGTATCAAATTGAAGCAGTGGTTTAACAGGAAAATAAATCTGCACAAATAATTACTCAAAGTGAACACACACAATTCAGTGGTAATATTTAAGACCACCATTTCAACGATGTTCTTTACACAAAGACTGAGAAAATATTGTAAAATTTACAGCATTGTTCAGTCAATCCTAATTCATTCCTATAATACTTTCTTCTGCAGGATGAGTAGGACTACATTATCCTGTCAATCAGTGATGGTGACTAGGAGACTGTGAAAGGAAACTCCTGAGAATGCCAACAAGCACAATGGGCTGGTTTCACGAGACACAAATTTTCAACATTTATTTCATTCATCACTTTTTATAAGATTAATAAGGGTTTTGGGGGGTAGATAGATGAACCCCAAAATAGTCGAGTGTGGAGAAGAAAGGAAACAGAAGCAGACACCATTCTGAAATGGTGAGTCCGGTGAACCCAGACATCCCTATTGGCTCTGAGAGCTTCATCTTTGCCGTGTGGACCACGTTGACCAGTAGCATCCCGCTGAAGCCCCTTAACTTTCAGAGGGCTACCACTCCTACACAAGAGTGCTTGTTTTCTTTCTTTAAGGTAGACTCACACCACCTTGGTTCATGTTTCTGTGTCAGAGTTCTCCCTTTGTGTGTGTGTGTGTGTGTGTGTGTGTGTGTGTGTGTGTGTGTGTGTGTGTGTGTGTGTGTGTTTGGGGGGGGGCAGAGTTGGAGACAGACTCTCACACTGTAGCTCAGGCTAGCCTGAACTTCCCTGAACTTCCATCAACCCTCCTACCTCTGCCTCCCAAGTACTGGTATCTACAGGCATATATCACTAGGCCTGGCACCCCTTTTTAAGTGTGTGTGTGTGTGTGTGTGTGTGTGTGTGTGTGTGTGTGTCTTGGAAACACAAATTTTTAAATCTTGGCAAACCCCAACTTATTTACTTTTTTCTTTGGAATTTGTGAATAAGGAACTTCCCAGAGGGCTACGAATGTAGCCCAGTGCCTACCATGCCTGAAGTACTGGACCCAGCCCCAGTACCAAAACAACAAAAACCTCTCAGAGCCAGGATTCTAAAAGACAGATGGGTTGTGCGGCATTTCCAAAACTTAGCTGTCAATCACCTCTCTCTGTCTCCCCTCACCAACTTATTCCTCCTCCTCACAGAATCCCTGGTGAGAAGCCACAGAACACGGTGAAACTGTCTGCTCTGGGGATTTTTCAGGACTCCATAAAAAGCCCTCCAGAGAAAATGAGACATCACAAATAGGAGACTCTAAGACCTGATGTCGGGGTCGAGGTACAAAGGAGAAGATTCCCAGGGCAACTATTCAAAGAGGGAGCCCCAGCCAAGAAGCCTTCTCTTTACCAATTGTGCTTGGGGTGTGGGGGGCAGAGGCTGAGTAAGGATCTTAGCCTTTTGCTTGCTCTTGAGGCCTTGGTTGAAGAATGTTGGCCACCTCTCCTGTCTTGTAGATTGCCAGGGTCTGGGCTCCCTGCCCGCTTGTCAAGATTTCCCCTGACTCCCTCTATCCCTGTCTGCTCCAGACTGTGCCCAGACCCTGTGTCTGGATGGCTCAGGAGCAGATTAGAGGACAAGGGTGCAGGTCCAGAACCTGGAGTGTTCCCTCCTGCCAGCTGCACAGACAAGCTAAGCCCTAGGCAGCTGCTTAGAGAAGGTTCTAGAAACAGGCTTAGGAGGGCTCTTGTCAAGTCAGTCATGTCTGCTGTATACAAGCACATTCCAGGCTGAGCCAGCTGCTGAATTAGTACTAGATCTATCTCCAGGCCTCAGTTTACCCAGATGGTTACAAGAGTTCAATGCCTAAAGATTGCACAAACTTCTTTAAGAGTCTGCATGCATATCTTAGGCAATCTTTCAGAGTCACGCAGCAAGACCAAAGGAAATAAGATTATTTCTCATTCTTTCTTTCCCAACTGCATTATTAAAATTCCAGAGAAATGAAAGGGTCAATAGTCAACGCTTTTTTTTTTTTTTTTTTTTTTTTTTTTGTTTTTTGTTTTTCGTTTGAGACAGGGTTTCTCTATGTAGCTTTGAGCCTGGATCTCACTCTGTAGACCAGGCTGGCCTCGAACTCACAAAGATTCACCTGCCCTGCCTCCCGAGTGCTGGGATTAAAGGTGTGCGCCACCACTGCCTGGCCTTAATGCTTTATTTTTAACTGGGTTACTTTTCTCTCTCCATGTAGTTCTGTCTTGTAAGGAAGCATAAGCCTCTTAAACATGATGTCAAAAAGAGCAGCGGTTTTTACAGCCTCCCAGACACGGATCTGAGTGAGTCCTCCAGGGAATGGGTGACCTTGGCCAACTTGTTTAACCTCTCTGAAACATATTTTTTCCTCCCTTAAGCGGAGGTGATGGTACCTATGAAAGAGCTGGCCGAGGAGTCCAGTAAGTGCTGGTTTCCTTACTTCTCACGTTGTACGGTGAGATTTCTCAGCTGGAAAGCATTTGGGGGAATATCAAGTTGGATTCTCTAGAGGTTTGGGTGAGGAGTCCAGAGCACAGAGAGGCAAAGTGCTTGCTAAAGGACACATTGTCAAGGGGGGTTGCTAAATCCTGACGGATCCCAGTCCTTTGGGCAGTTCAAGGCCTGGCGACTCCTCTCCTCCAGGTCACTCACATGCTTTATCGTGAGGCATGAATTGTGAGTCCTGGAAATATTATTCGCCGTGATAATAGAAGACAGGGGATGTCTACAGTAACTCAAAAGAGCCGGCAACCTGGACAACAATCTTTCTCGTCCCCACCAGCTTTCATGGGCAGAAGGAAAGACAGGGAGGGCTCCGGAAGGGCGAACTATTTGCCCAAGGTCACCCAGCTGGCTGAAGGTCATGCCAAGACCTCAGTGGCTGGCCTCTCTACCAGAACCTTCCTACCAGCCCCAGCTGCTCATTCACCCACTTTCTTGGGCTCCCAGGCTCCTCACTCCAGCAGGGAAGGAGTTAATGCCAACCTCGGTGGCCTCCGCAGGTGCTGCTCTTGAGGGAAAGCTTCGTGGCAGAGTCTGCAGATAATGCGAGTGAGCGGAGCCGCAGAGATAACGAGCTTTCTGTTTTAATTGCAGAGGGGAAACAGGGTGGGCTTGTTGGAGGGCTTGGGCAATTAACACAGCTGGGGCACGGGGCTGATGAGCCCTGGATGGGGCCCTGCCCCTGCTGCCTCCTCTCTGACAAGCACGGAGAGCAGGGCTATTATACCCACATGGCGGGCCTGGCGCAGCAAGAGCCCGGCCAAGGCACACAAAGAAATCAGCCAGGCAGAGAGGAGGCTGAGAGCCACCCAATGGGCTGAGCCCCGGGAGTGCGGAGCCACTGGGTTTGGCCTCATCCAGACAGCTGGACTGCCAGTGGATGGCTGAAACCCACTGTGGCAGGCCTCAGGCCTAGCACTCAGGGCTGAGGCTGGGGATGCTGAGGGATGTTGCACACCATCCTCGACGAGGACCAGCCCTGAGAAGAGCCTAAGACTAGACTGTGTTTATGAGTCCAGACCTTAGGTGCTTGGCTTGGTGGCACACTCCCATGGTCCCAGCAACTGGGAATTGGAGGCAGGAGGATCACAGAGGGGAAAAAAAATCAGAAAGAGAGCAGTGGAGACTGGCTGGTCGAAGGATGTCAAGGCTAGTAGCTCTACAACTAAAAAGCCAGAGCTGATGCCCAGCCTGGACCAAAACTTAGCACTTCCCTGAGCAAAAATCGCTCACGCTCTCCTAAAGTCCCAATCCTGGGGACCATTCTTCTCAGGTCAGCCAACCTTGCTGGGCTAACGGGTACTGTACCCCATGATCTCTCTGGAGGTCCTACCACTTGCCCCCACATCCACTTCCTCACTACACCCTGGATTATTTCCTAAGGGGGAGGCTGTCTGGTTCCTGACTATGTCCGCTCCGAGTCAGCAGACTTCTGCTGGCGGGAGGTGCTCTGGAGACACAGGAAGAGGGCACGGTCCTCGCCTCTCTGCTCAGAAAGCATCTCCAGCAAGCTCCAAGACACCTTGCTTGCCCAGTGCCTCCAAGGCGGGCCTCTGTGGTTCCAGATGTCACAGGGCTGAGTTCCAGTCTGTCTAGGTACACTGGCTGTTTCCTCCTCAGCTCTTCTATACCTCAGGTAACCGGATACCCGTACCAAACCCCTCTTGTAAACAAGTAGTTTCTGATAAGACTGATAGAAACACATGGCAGGCTTGGCCTCGCCTTCCTCGGACTCTCTTGTCATCCTCTGTGGTTCTTCCTCTGCTGCTCGTGGGTGGCAGCTCGGCCCTTGTTCTTTTTACAGCTCTCACAGCCCTCTCAACACATTTCACAGGTGAGCATGTGTGTGTGCAGGTGTGCTTGCCCATGAGTGTGCACATGGGGGCAACAGGTGGACATTGAGTATCTTTTTATCACTCTCCACCTTATGTTTTTATTATTATTTAAATTTTTTTGAAGACAGGGTCTCACCATGTATTTCACTGGTCTGAAACTCATTATGTGGACCAGGCTGGGCTGGAACTCACAGATATCCACCTGCCTCTGAAGTGTCCCCCTTAATTTTTCGAGACAGGGCCTTTTCCTGAACCTGACTCTCACTGTTTGGCTAGACTGGCTGCCCTCAAGATCCATCCGTTTCTGTCCCTCATCCCTGTCCTGGAGTTATAGATGCAGGCTCTTTCTCCTGGCCTTTCCTTTTCTTCTTTTCTTTTCAGACAGGAGCTCACCACACAGCCTTGGCTGGACTGGAGTTTGGTATGTAGACTAGGCTGCACTTGAACTCACAGAGATCCGCCTGCCTTTGCCTCCCGGGTGCTGGGATTAAAGGCGTGTGCCACCACACCCCAAAGGATGGCTTTGTTTTTAACCTCTATGTTAAGATATTTGTTCATCTGACACCCGCACTCAAAACCTCTGGAGCTGAATTTGTTTTCTTTCTTCCTTTCTCCAAATCTGACATTCCCTTTTTTAAGTTAGAATACACAGCAGGAGCCAAGCTCTTCCCTTCTCCCTCAGCCACTGCATCCTGTGACCCTTGTCTCCTAAGTAACCAGATGCATCCCTGCAATCCATTTCCACCATCACTGTTCATGTTGGACCAGACCTTGGATGAGAAGGAAAGCCCATCAGCTGATTCGTTACTTCTTGCATTGACCTCTCCCAGAGACCACTGAGAAAGGGAAATCTGACCAATCATTTTGTATTAAAAGCCTTTAAAGGAAGATAGACAGTGGTGGTGCACGCCTTTAATCCCAGCACTCGGGAGGCAGAGGCAGGTGGATCTCTGTGAGTTCAAGGCCAGCCTGGTCTACAGCACTAGTTCCAGGACAGCCAGGGCTACACAAAGAAACCCTGACTTGAAAAAATGAACACATAAAATAGTTTGATGGTTGGCAAAGTAAACACTGCTTCTGCCCCCTCTCCCTACCTCCGCCAGCTTCTCTGGTTGGTTTCACCACACAGCCGCTTTCCCAGGTCCTATCCAACACAGCCAGTGGGGAACTGTCGGAGATGTTTGATGCCGCTAAGCCTTTTTACGAGCTGTTTTCTCTGGTAGAATGCTCTTTGTCATCGAGTCTACCCAGAAATCTGTTTATCTGGCTCAAACATAGCCTACTTCCTCCAAGAAGCCATTCTTGACCCTACTCTATCCACCGCAGGTGGGGTGGTAGCACCACCACTTTACGCCCCGGTAGCAACTCCTGTTCCCCAACTGAAGTACTTATTAATTGAACATAGTAGTCGATCTATTTGTTTTCATGTTCCTTTTATCTGCCAGACTTTGAGCTCTTTGAACACAAACTAAATAAATGAATTAATAATAATAATAATAATAATAAATACTTTAATTTGTCTTTACGTGCTGCCAGAATGAGTGTTTAAGGAATCATTTGAGGAGGATGAATCAGTGCGATGGTTAACTTGGCTGGATAAGGAACAGCTGATAAGACACAATTTCTCTAGAAGAAATCAGTATTTGGATAAATGAATAAAAAAAGAGCTATCTTTACCAGGTTGAGAGAGAGACAGACAGAAAGAGGAGAGAGAGACAGACAGAGACAAAGACAAAGAGAACCATTCAGTTAACTGAGGGTCTAAGTAAACAAAAAGGCAGAGAGAAAAATGAATGTGTTCTCTCTCTCCCCTCCCTCTTCTCCCTTCCTTCACTTAACCCTCCCAAAGTGGGGGGAACACCCCTCTGATCCAGCCCCTCACCATCAGGACTCCAGGTCCCCTGACCTTTGGGCTCTGAGACGTGTGCATCAGTATCTTCCTGGTGTCCTAAGACCTTTGGCCTTGGACTGACGATTATACCCCCACGTCCTCTAGTTCTGAGGCCTGCAGACTCGGGCTGAGCCACACCCCCAGTGTCCCAGCTCTCCAGCTTGCAGACAGCCTATTGTGGGACCCCTCAGTCTCTGTGATTGTGCTGGCCAAGCCTCCTAGTAAATGCCTCTTGGATATCCATTTTTACCCGTGTCTATTTATGTCTCCGGTTGGTTCTGACTCTTTGAAGAACTGTAACTAAAACAAGCGCTTCTCCTTACTCCTTCCACTAAGTGAGACTGAACACTCTGGACTTGATATACAAAGCAAACATGAGACGCTCTGAAAGGTAGAGAGAAGGCAGGTGGAGTGAGGACCTTGGGACTGGGGGGACGGCATGATGGTGAGATCCCTGGTTTGACAATTTTGGGGGGCGGTTTTGTTGTTTGCTTCATACACCCCAGACCTGTAACAAAAGTGACCAGTTGCTTAGAAACCAAAGGGCATCAACAAATAAATAGCCTCAACAAGAGTTTGTTCCCTCTAACCAAAGACCAGGAAGATAGTATTTCTCTTAGAAAGAAAACTGGTGGAAATGGTTTACTCTTTTCAAACCCTGTGGGGGAAATCATGGCCCCACTTTCATACCAGAAAAGGCCAAGTTGAGAGATAGACCCCACTCTTGCTGAACTGTGGTGTGGTCCCCGGCAACCCTCTTGGGGTGGACAGAACCCAGCTGCCACGCCTTCCTGCTTGTTGGAGACCTGCTCCTCAGGCTTGGTTGGAGGCCACAGGCAGCCAGACTTCCAACCCCAGCCAGCAGAAAGGTGGTCCCTCCTCCTCCTCCCCACCAGGTGCAATCAGAAGAGGATGAGTAGGGGTTGGAACTCCCTCTCAGGGCTGCAGTGACGGAGAAGAAAAAAGGGACTCTATAAAGGAGACCCAAACGGGACAGTTTAAAACCGCAGCACCTGAAAAATAGCGGTGCCTAGATGAGATCGAGAAAAGAATGGAGGAGACAGAGCAAAGCACAGTGATCTGGAAGGCAGCCCAATAAAAACTACACCGTCTGAACAGCAGAGAGGAACATTCTGAAAAGGCCTTCAGGGCCTGTGGGGTTACAGTAAAAGACCTGGATTTCACGCCATTGGAGTCTCGGAGAGGAGAAAAGGGATGATTTCGAGGAGGAATGATTGTTCACTTAGCAAGAAACCTGAATCTGCAGATTCCAGGGAACAGAGATGCCAACAGGAGAAACACAAATAGATGTACGATAGGAGAAATCACAATGAAATATTTAGAAACTAAATGATGAAGAAAAAACCTTGAAGATTGGATGTGTGTAATACCAGCTCTCAGGACACTGAGGCAGAGGCATGGCAAATGGGCTACATCAAAACCCAAAAGGATGCTAGTGAGATGGTTGGGTGGGTAAAGGCACCTTGTCACCGAGTACAATCCCAGGACCCACATGGTGGAAGAAGGGACCAACTTCAGTAAGGTGTCCACTGACCTTTATTTTACCAATGCGCCACGGATGGTGCATTCCTATGCACTCAGGTGCAGTGTGTGTGTGTGTGTGTGTGTGTGTGTGTGTGTGTGTCACATATCAAATAAAGAAGTATAAATAAATTGGGAGTTTTTGTTTGTTCGTTTGTTTGGTAAGTCTTGAAAGTCCTAAAAACTACATGGCTCCTCTGATCTCCCAGGGAACATGACTCCTTGTTGAGAACCTTGACGGCCAGAAGGAAGTGGTGCCATGTCTTTCAAGTTCTGGAAGAAAAGAATGATTAGCTGAGGATCCCTATATGATAAATAGTAAAATACACTTTGGGAATAAAAAGAGCATCAAGAAATTCTTTAAAAAAGGGCAATAAAGCTAATTTGTCAGCAGAAAATAAAACAGAAAAAAAAATGACTAAAGGAAGTTCTCTGAGCAAGAAGGAACAAAACCAACATCCAGAAACAGACCCACACAAACACGCCCAACTGACTTTTATTATTCAGTGAATTCACTAAAGCAACACTGAGGCTCACACCTGAAGCTCAAGCATGCCAGGCAAACAGCTCTACCACAGACACCCTCCAAGCCCACCTGATTTTTTTTTTTTTTTACAAAGTTGTCCAAGTAACTCAGTGGAGCAAAGATCTTTTCCAATAAGTCATGCTGAAGCAACTGAATCTCTACAGATTGAAAAACAAAAACAAAACAAAACAAAACCTCAGCCCTATATGATAACAGCTCAGAACAGATAGATCATGGATTTAAATGTCACCGATGAAGTTATACACTTTTAGGGAAAGGTATAGGAAGACATTTTTGAGGTCTGGACCTAGGCAAAGAGTTCTACAGTTTAAAAAAAAAAAAACTTCATAAAAGTTTAAAAAACAAATGATGAATTAGACTTTACCAGAATTAAATAAGTTTGGCTCTGTGTGGTAGTGCACACCGAATGCCAGAGCTCCAAAGGCTGAGGCAGAAAGATTGGAAAATTGGGCTCAAGGCCAATCTGGGTTTCATAGAGGAAGACCTTGTGTTTAAAGAAAGAAAAGGAAGGAAGGAAGGAAGGAAGGAAGGAAGGAAGGAAGGAAGGAAGAAAGAAGGAAAGAAGAAAGGAAAGAAGAAAGAAAGAAAGAAAGAAAGAAAGAAAGAAAGAAAGAAAGAAAGAAAGAAAGAAAAAAAAGAGAAGAAAGGCCTTGGTTCTACACCAGGTCTTGTTAAGTGGGTCTGGGGTTGGAGCGGGGAGGCTACAGAGTAGGAAAAAATATTTGCCAACCACAAAGCCAACAAGGAGTTAGCAGATAAAAGTCACAAAGAACTCTCAAAACTCATCAGTCATTACCAAACAATTTAATTAGAAAACGAGCAAACGGGGATTTGTTTCATGAAAGGGTACATACAGATGGCTAAATAAACATGTGAAAAGAAATTCAAAATCATTAGCCATTAGAGAAATGCAAATTAAAACCATAGTGAGATATGCCTTCACACATGTCGGAATGGCCCAGATTTTTCAACAGTGGCGATGCCAGACGCTGGTGAGGACAGAGACACTGGGTCATCCATACAGCTCTTGTGGATGTGTTAAAAGAACTACTTGCTTTGGAAAGTGACTTAGCAATTTATTTTAAAAAAAAACTAAGCACATGACCCAACAACTGAGAGAAATGAAGAGCTGTATTTAGAAAACCTCTATGCAAATGAATATTATTATTTTTTATTAACAATGACACAAAACTGGAGGCAACTCCTATGTCCTTCGATGATAAACAGATAATGGTACATCCATATACACTACAGGATCCTAATCAGTAAGTTCTAGGAAGGAGCAACCTATTGCTACACGTAACGCCCTGGGTGACAGTGCTGAAGAGATCTCATTGAGCTCTTCCAGAGAACCCATGTCTGGCAGCTCACACCTGCCTGTCACTCCAGCTCCAGAAGGACCTGATGCCCTCTGCTGGCCTCCTCAGGCACTGCACACATGTGGTGTGTTCACCTGCATACCACATATATGCACATAAAATAAAAATAAATATTTTTAAAATTAAAAAAAAAAAAAACCCACCATGGATGAATCCACAAGGGGGAATCCAGGGATCCTGAGGTGATGCAAGATGAAATGCCCAAGTCTGGGTAGAGAAGCAAGATGCAAATAGATGCTTTCTAGCCTAGGGCTCCTGTCCTTCCTTGTCTGTTTCTGACCTTCTCTCCTTTGCAATAAACAAACAAACAAACAAAAAAAAAACAAACTTTCTCAAACAAATAGTCCCAGCTCAAGTTCAGATTGGGATCTGTCACCATTCTGCGCCTCCCCAGCCATTCAAGGTCACTCCTGACATTAGGCATCTGTCTGCCATTGTTTAGGTCTGGATTCTCTTTCGGGGGGAGTTCTCCCATTACTTCCCCATCAGACTAGGGGCAGTTCAAGGGCAGACACCTTCATCACCCCAGCCAACATCCTTCACAAACCCCCACCCCGACCCCACTCTTACCTCCTGTGACACAGAATTCAATACAAGATCTGCCAACCCCAGCGGATTTTGATGTTTTCAAAGGTGGCTGTCGATAAACACCGGCTGAGTTGACTTAGATATCTACAAATTCCTTAATGGTGGGGATAGATGGTGTAGCTGAGCAGTTCATGGGCAAATGGCCAAGAGACAATGAGTATGGGAGACAGCAGGGAGTGTGGAAGGACACAGGACACGGACTCAGGAGTCCTCCGGGGTGCTGGGGGACCTCCCCGCCAACAAGCACCTCTCTGTCTGTCTGTCTCTGTCTCTCTGTCTGTATGTCTCTGTCTCTCTGTCTCTGTCCCTGTCTGTCTGTCCCTGTCTGTCTGTCTGTCTGTCCCTGTCTGTCTGTCTGTCCCTGTCTGTCTGTCTGTCTCTCTCTCTCTGTCTGTCTCTGTCTCTCTGTCTCTGTCTGTCTGTCCCTGTCTGTCTGTCTGTCCCTGTCTGTCTGTCTCTGTCTCTCTGTCTCTGTCTGTCTGTCCCTGTCTGTCTGTCTGTCTGTCTCTGTTTCTCTGTCTGTATGTCTTTGTCCCTGTCTGTCTGACTCTCTCTCTGTGTATGTCTCTGTCCCTGTCTATCTGTCTCTCTCTGTCCCTGTCTGTCTGTCTCTCTCTCTCTCTCTCTTTCTCTGTTTTCAGTTCTTTCCCCCATTTGATCCTCAGATTCTAGGAAAAGGGAATCCCAGGGTTATGGCAACCCCAGGGTTTAGAGACGTATTCCAGAGACATAAAGGGACGTCCAGCCATTCGTCTTATTTTGAAATAGGACGTCAAAGGAAAACACCCCATCCAGGATGATGTCGGGTGGTCTTTGGGACAGCCTGAGTGTCCCCAGTAGGAGTGAGATACAGGCCTGGACACAGCACGGCTCTGTCCTTTCCTTGGGGGGTGGTGTGGCTCCATCTCCCCAGCTCTCTGTGCTCCCTGCCAAGTGCCCTGGTCTGCAGAAACAGAACAGTGCAGGCTGGCGACAAGACCCTCGTCTCCTGCTCCTTCTGTCTACAGCACTGATGGCTCAGGGGTAAACAGAACCTACACCTTAAGGGTGAGCGCTTGGAAGTGCTGGGGCCAGTGGTGGCTCCCGGCTCTGGCAACAGTAGTGCATTTGATCAGCAAGGCTCTTCGTGCCTTGCTGTGGGCAGAAGCTCAGCTTTCGTGGGCCCGGTTGTCAGCCTCCTACCAGCTCTAGAAGTTATGGGATCTCCGGCATGCCCATTTGCTCTCAAGTGAAGCTGGGCAGGCTCCTTGCTGCCTGGGTGGCTACCTTCTACCAAGGATCACCAAGCCCAAACCCAGCCCCCAGCAAGTCCAGCTCTCAAGGCACATCCTCCGTGGAGCCGGGTGGGATCTCTAGGCCCTTTGAAGCCCTTCAGCACTTCACTGGACTTCCTCTTTGAACACCTTCCTGTCTTAGAGTTCAGAGTGTAAATGTCTCTGTCAGGGGGGCTAGCCCCTGAAACTAAGGGTCACCTCTTGCTTCCTCCCCTGTGCCCAGCCCGGTCCTCTGCACTGCAGAGTGCTCAATAAATACTCAAAAACAGAACACTACAGTTTGTCCAGATTGGGCAGCTTAGCCCCGTCACCCTGTTGGACACAAAATCCACAGCTTTTATCAGATTCCCAAAAGGTGCCAGTGCCCCCAAACCAAAATGATGACGATAATATCCGCTGAGTGCTTACTGTATATCTGGTTCTTTTTATCAGCATAAGAACCTCTTTTCTCTCTCTCTCTCTCTCTCTCTCTCTCTCTCTCTCTCTCTCTCTCTCTCTCCCTCCCTCCCTTCCTCCTGCCCTTTCCCCCTCTCCAAGGTTTCTCTGTGTAGCCCTGGCTGTTCCCAGCCTCTGCTGGCTAGGATTAAAGGCATGTGCCACCACTATCCGGCAGGGCCACCCTTCTAAAGGAAGTCGCTATCACCACCCTCATTTTAAAGTGGCTCAGAGATAATCTAACTTGCCCCAAGTTCCACAGCTACCAAGTGGAAACACCGGCATTTGAACCTGGCGAATCCAACCAGAGTCCAGACACTCTGAACCACAGTACTATCATTAGAGCCTTGCGGACAAGCACTACTCTGCACGGAGGCGGGCTGGGTTGTCAAGAGACTGAGTAGTCCCTGGGTGGAGTCTAACAAGTCTCCCTTCACCAGTGGGCAGCATGGCAGTGAGTTTGACATAGCCCCTCACCAGCGGCCTTCTGGGAAATGTCAGCGCTCAGAGTCAATGGCGGCTACAAAAAGTCCCCCGGGATGCCAAGACAGCAGCCCACAGCCCACTGCTGAGCCGAGAGAGAGCGGGCTTGTTTGTATCCATGCCCAGGGCATCCACCTCGGCAGCAAACCACAAGCACAGGGCAGGCTGGGCTGGTACGGAAGATGTTAGGCCCCCCCCTCAGTCACTAAGGAAGGTCCTGACCTGAAGACAGGGGGTCAGGGGTGGTGGGGCAGAAACTGAGGGAGAAACAGAAGCTCCCTGTCAGGGAGTGCAAGGAGGAGGAGACACAAAGTCAGGACAAGGGCACAGTGTGGCCTCACCTGAGACTACACAGTCCCGCTCAAAAATTTGTTTTCATTTCTCTCCCCTCCCTTCCTCTCTCCCTTTCTTCTCTCTCTCTCTC